>NC_082348.1:633924-941424 GCF_027477595.1 Haemorhous mexicanus | reverse complement strand
CATTCGTGCTGATCCAGCATTCCTGCTGATCCAACATTTGTGCTGGTCTAACATTCGCCTCGTCCCGCTCTCCCGGCAGTGTTCGCCTCATTCCCGAGCGGTTCCGTCCTGTGCCTGCCAGGCTCCTTCCCTCGGGAACGCCTGGCACCGGGCTGTGCCCAGGGAATTCCGCAGCTCCCCTCCGCCCGCAGGGCCCGCCGCGCCAACGATTCCCGGCCCAAATCCAGGGGGAAGGGCTGAAGGGTTTGGGAAGTGTTTTAATGCCAGTGCCAAAGGCAGGACCGGCTCAGCTGGCCCCGGGCTGTCCTCTCCATCCTGATCCTGAGGAAAGGACAAACAGCATCCCAAACACGGGATGGGGGCAGGAGGGATCCCCGGGGGCACCGGGCAAGGAGTGAAGGGGGAAGGAGGAAAAAGGGATAAAGGGAAAGGGGGAAAAGAGCAGGGAAAAGGGAAAGGGAGAGGAGGACAGGAAAGGAAAGAAGGGGGGGAAAAAGGGAGAGAGAAGGGGGAAAGGAGGGGGAAAGGAGGGTAAAAAGAGGGGGAAAGAGGGGGAAAAGAGGGGGAAGAGAAGGGAGGAAGAAAGGGGAGAAGAAGGGGGAAAAGAAGGGCAGAAACCCCAGGATTTCCCCCTTTGGTGTCATTTAACACCTTTTACTCTCTCCTTCCCTTCCTCTCCTCTCTCTTACTACAAATCAAGGCTTGCCTTTCATGCTGAGGACCAGGCTGGAAGGTGGCAGGGAGAATTCATGGGCAGAGATGACAAAAAGCTTCTCTCTGGATATCTAAAACGCTCCACAACATTCCCAGGCTGGAAGTTCTTTCCGGAGTTTTGCTTTAAATAAAAAAAATAACTTAAAAAATGTTCAAAATCAGCGGTGACCTTAAACCAAGGAAATTGTGCCCATCCCTCCCTCTCCTGCTAGGGAGGAGCAGCCCTGGCAGCACGGAGCCCAGGACGGCAGGAATTCACAGGCACCAGCACTTCCAGAAGCCTTCTTGGACAAGGTTTCTGTTTAATTGGCTTAAAAAGCCACTCTTCTCCCACACAGGCTCCTGCAGAGCCATCTGTGCAGGGAATTGGCAATCTGGAGAAGGAGTCTGTGAAGGAATTCGCCCTGCTTGGCGCTGCTGGATGCTGGGGGAGGAGAATTCCAGAGGTGGTGCCCAGCCGGGACAGCCAGGGCAGAGCGAGGGCTCCAAGGGGCTCTGGGAATTCCAGGGGCTCTGGGAATTCCAGGGGCTCTGGGAAAGGCTTGGCCCATGGGCCAGGGCAAGGAGGAAACCCACGGGGATGGAGGAGTTGGGCCCTTTCAGGGTAACTGTGGTGAGGAGGTGAAAATTTGTGTTCCTTGTTTTCTCTGGGTAGAAGGAACTTGGGAAGAACAATTAGGAATTGTTGGGAATTAAGGATGAAATGGGGAGAGGAGCATGGAGAGTTGAAGGAAATGGTGCTGGAGGGCTCTGCCTCACAACTGCTTCATTCCCAACATTGCCAGGTCCAAACCTCTGCTGAGCAACCACAGCCTGCTGGGCTGTGGTGGGAATTGTGACAGGAAAAGGTGAGGAGCAGGAAGGGTTAATTCCTTTAGATCCCAGTCAGAATCCTGGCTCTGGAGCCAGGCTGGGAGAGCTGGGAATGTTCCCCTGGAGAAGGGAAGGCTCCAGGCAGAGCTCAGAGCCCCTGGCAGGGCCTGGAGGGGCTCCAGGAGAGCTGGAGAGGGACTGGGGACAAGGATGGAGGGACAGGAGCCAGGGAATGGCTCCCAGTGCCAGAGGGCAGGGATGGGTGGGAGATTGGGAACTGGGAATTCCTGGCTGGGCTGGGATTGCCAGAGCAGCTGGGGCTGCCCCTGGATCCCTGGCAGTGCCCAAGGCCAGGCTGGAGCAGCCTGGGATGGTGGGAGTGTCCCTGCCATGGCAGGATGGCACGGGATGGGCTTTAAGGTCCCTTCCAACCCACACCCCTCCAGCATTCCATGATTTCCAAGACAGTCAGATGTGCTTTCCATACTTTTCACTGCCACACATCCACCCAAAGCTGCTGTGAGCTGTGGCTGAGCTTTCCTGGCTGTGTGGACCCCAGGGTGCCACAGCAGTGTCAGTCCGTCCGTCCGTCCATCCATCCATCCATCCATCCATCCATCCATCCCTCCATCCATCCATCCATCCATCCCTCCATCCATCCCTCCATCCATCCATCCATCCATCCATCCATCCATCCATCCATCCATCCATCCATCCCTCCATCCCTCCATCCATCCATCCCTCCATCCATCCCTCCATCCATCCATCCATCCATCCATCCATCCATCCCTCCATCCATCCATCATCCATCCATCCATCCCTCCATCCATCCCTCCCTCCATCCATCCATCATCCATCATCCATCCACCATCCATCCATCCATCCCTCCATCCATCCATCATCCATCCCTCATCCATCCACCCCTCCATCCATCCATCCATCCATCCATTCCACATCCATCCATCCATCCATCCATCCATCCATCCATCATTCATCCATCCATCCATTCCACATCCATCCATCCATCCATCCCTCCCTCCCTCCATCCATCCATCCATCCCCTTTCCCAATCCATGCTCTCCCTCTCTCCCTGATGGGTTTTAAGCTGGATTTAACCTCACAGAGTTGATCTGCTCCTGAAGATTTTGGCAGTGGAGCTCTGGCCAACCTTGCTGGGCACGTGGATCCGGCCCCTTGGGCATTCCCACTTCTCCCACCTCACTTTTCCAGGGGGTCTCATGGCAGTGGGACCCCTCATGGAGCCAAGGGAATGAAGTGTCTTCATCCTCAATGACCTGGTTCAGCTTGATCTGGGAAGAGAGAAAGGGAAAATAAGAGATTGGAGGCAGGAAACAAGTGGGAAATGAGGGGATTTGGAAAAATTCATCAGCAAAAGTAACCAGGAAAGAGTGGGAGAAGCACAGGGAGAGGAGCCCAGGGACTGAACCCTGTGGGCATGGGGGTGGTGAGGGGGAACTGGCCCCACAGCAGGGCTGAGCACAGAATCCCAGGATTATTTTGGCTGGAAAAGCCCCCCCAGCCCATGGAGTCCCAGCTGTGCCCATGCCCACCTTGTCCCCAGCCCAGAGCCCTGAGTGCCACCTCCAGAATTCCTGGCACACCTCCAGGGATGGGCACTGCAAACCTCCCTGGGCAGTTCCAGTGCCTGAGCCCCCTTTCCATGGGGAAATTCCTGCTGTGCCCACCCTGAGCTGCCCTGGGCCAGCCTGAGGCCGTTCCCTCTGCTCCTGTCCCTGTCCCTGGAGCAGAGCCCGACCCCCCCGGCTGTCCCCTCCTGGCAGGGAATTCCAGAGAGGGAAAAGATCCCTGGGGATCCTCCTTTGCTCCAGGCTGAGCCCATCCCAGCCCCCTCAGGGATTCTCCAGCCCCTTCCCAGCTCCCTCAGGGATTCTCCAGCCCCTTCCCAGCTCCCTCAGCCACTCTAATCCCCACTGACCCTCTCAGGGATTGCTGGCAGTGTCCTGGATCAGCACCCCAGGCTGGCCAAACCCCCTGAACACAAACCTTGAGCCACAGGGAACAAACCCCAAAGCCCTCAGGTCCCCTGGAGCTGGTGGCTCCTGCTCCTAAATCAGGTCCAGCCCCAGCTCTGTCTGTGGCCCACAGGACAGCTGAGCTGTATTTTCCTCACATTGTGCAAAGCCCCAAGCAGGAGATAAATAAAGCCCCATTACTGGCAGGCTCAGCCCCTGGATGAGCACAGGTTGAAGTGCCCGAGTTCTGAGGAGATAACAATTACCAGCAAGTCATTACTTACAAACAGGATAATTTTTCAAGCAAGCCTGAATGAATCTGCACATTCCCAGCCAGCAAATAGCTTTGAGAACCCTCTGAGCTGGAAAAAACCATTGTGAATCCCCAGCATCTGCTCTGCTCTAAGTGTATTTTAAAAAATATTTGTTTAGGCCGATAATGTGGAGAGGGAACCACGGCTCTGAGTGTGGCTGAGATGTTTAGCCCGTGGCTAAACAGGATTTTCCTGTTCACAGTTATGATTTCGTGTTTGGCCATAATAAAAAGCCTTGATGAAAAATATAGATGTTCCCAGCGTGAGCACTGTCACATCACTGGTTTATAAATAAACATGGATTACGTTCCAAAGCCTCCCTAAGCACAGGGACCTGGCAGTGCAACGCCTCCCCCAGCCAGCCCCAGCTCCCAGGGGAGGCTGCAGCTGCTCCAGGGGATTCCAAGCTTCCCTGCCCACTGCAGGGCCTTGGAACTGCGGGGTCCTTATGGTCCCTTCAACCCCAAACCCTTCTGGGACTCTGCTGGGGAGGGGAGCAGCTCTTCTCCCCAAAGCTCAGGAGGAGGTTCTGGAAATAATCCATGGGGTTTTGGGAAGGCCAGAGCACCAGGGATGGTGGAGCTGTCCCAGACCCTGCAGCCTTGAGTGCTCCCACAGAAATAAAGGATGGGGCTGGTGGAAATCAGGGGGAGTGACTTTTGGTAAGGGCAGAGAGTGATGGCACAAGGGGGAATGGCTGCAAGCTGGAAGAGGGCAGGGATGGGTGGGAGATTGGGAGTTGGGAATCATTCCTGGCTGGGCTGGGATTGCCAGAGCAGCTGGGGCTGCCCCTGGATCCCTGGCAGTGCCCAAGGCCAGGCTGGACAGGGCTGGGATCACCTGGGACAGTGGGAGGTGTCCCTGCCATGGCAGGGGGGCACTGGGGGGGATCTCTGGTCCCTCCCAGCCCAGACCCATCTGCAGCCCCTGTGGGGTTTTGTTGCCTTTCCTGCACAGCCCAGGGAGCACAGCACAGCATCCCCACGGCCCCTGGAGGAGAATTCCCAGCTCTTCCCTCCCTCCTTCCATCTCCACAGCTGCCCTGGCCCAGCTCTCTCCTCCCGGCAGCACAGCCCCACCAGGGCTCATTCCCACACTCCCCAGCCCAAATCCCACCCTCCAGCCCATTTCCCCTCCTCCTTCAGGGGGGCTGCCCTCTGCTTGTCACTTCTTTCGCTGGGAAGTGTCATTTGTTTACCTTTTTTTCCCCCCAGTGCTGTGAAATGATGGCTGCAGCACAAGGTGCTGGTAAATGACAACCTAATGGCCAAGCTGAGTGTGCTCTAACAGTAAAAGAAAGAAATCACTAATCAAAGTCTCTCAAATTATATGGAATACTGACAGCTTTTTATGCTGTTTTAATTAAGTACACTGTAATTTAAACCACTGAACCATAACAACCCAACGTTTAGTGTTATATCCCTGGGAGAACTTTAAAAATATGCATAATTCTGCCTGCGAGGTAATTGAGGGATATTTTTGGGGTGGTGGGGGTAATTAAAGGTTATACAGGAGAGTAATAGGAATTTTACTCGGGTGCTGATGGTGCCAGCAGCGGTGCTGAAGCTCCTCAGGAAGGTGATTCCTGTGCCCAGCTGAGGCTCCCCCTGGAGCTTTGGGGGCTCCCGAGGGTCCTGGCAGCTCCTGGACCCCAGGAAGGTGCTGAGGGACACCTCTGCTGTCACTGTCCCTTCCCGTGGCCCCGGGAGCAGGGAGAGGAGGGGAAGGGATGGATTTGTGCCCATCCAGGGGCAGGTCAGGGATGGCTCTGTCCTGGCTCAGGGCCCTGTGCTGGGGGGATGAGGATGGAGCAGCAGGAGGGGAGGAAGGCAGCCCTCAGTTACCCCAGAGCAGGACAGGTCTGCCAAGCCCTGGTGGAGCGTGCTGGGGGATTCCAGAGCCGCCTGGAGAGCTCTGGGTGCAGAGGAGCCAGCCCAGCCCTGCTCCCCTGGGCACGGAGGGACAGCAGGGCTGGGCTGGTGAGGATGGTGAGGAGGGAAATCAGCCCTGGCCGTCCCACAGCAGGAAGGGTGCTCCAAGCCCTGGTGGGGAGTCCTGGGACATTCCAGAGCCTGGCGGGATCCCGCCTGGCTGCAGAGGAGCCGGCGCAGCCCCGCTGGCCCTGGGCAGGAAGGATGAGGAGCTCCAAGGTGGGCATCCCTGCGGGGGCAGCGCCTGCCCTGCACGCACGGAGGGGCTGGCAGCCCCCAGAGCTGCCGGGCTGCAGAGCTGCAGCTGCCACGGGATGTACAGGGAGATTCGATGTGAAAAGTGGAAGATAATGTGCTCACACACTAATGGGCACTGAACTAGACACAGGCTCATTTTTCACATCATGTCATCTCTAAGGTTTGAATAAAAAGCAATGGCGAGAATGAGCCTGGATCTATCTCAGACATTATCATTTGCCTCCTCAGTTTTATTTGTGTTGACTTGTACAGTCTCAGGAGCTGACAGTGTGCGGGCCCCCGGATCAGAGTGAGTGATAATACACAGCACATTACACTGCTGGTGACAGCTCCTGTTCCCCGCGCTGGCATCCGAGCGCCGCGCATCTCCCTCCGTCAGCTCCCGTGCTGCCAGCTGACAGCAGACAGCAGCTCACCGAGGGGACATCACAAACCCTGTCTGTTATCATTTCACCACATAAACTGCACTTTCCAGGGGATCTTGTTCGGGAAATTAGTGTCAGTCAAACTTTGGGGGATTTTTTTTTTTTTTTTCTCCCTCTCTCTTTTCTTTCCCGCTCCTTTTTTTTTTATTATTATTATTTTTTTTTTCTTTCAGAAGATAAATAGCTCCGGCAGAGGGGCTCTGTTTGTGCTGCTGCACAATCAAAGCCTAATTTGAAATTGTGGAGGGGGGGAAGGAAAAAAAAAAATCACCATTTTAAAAATAATAATCCTCTTTTTGTGGCGAGGATAAAGGCGACACTTCAGCCTTCATCTGAGCATGACTAACCAGCCCCGTGGCTCACAGCACTTTCAACACAGCAATACAATAATTTTTTACATCAGATCAGTAATTTTTTTCCTCTCAAAACATCTTAGATTTCCTCACCAGCCAACAGCCTGAATCCAAAAAGTTGCTGAAGCTGTCGCATTCAAGTATAAATTCCTGTAACCTGAGACTCCCCAGCTGAACCCTGCACCCTCGGCCCCACAGGCACAATGCTTAATTAAGTGTAATATCCTTATTTAAGGCAGGCAGGCTCTGTAAGCCTGGTAAGTGTTCCAGAAATTATTTTCAGAGATTTCTCAGCTACAGGAATGTACCGGGGAGGAAAGAAATATTACCAAGATAATCTGCAGTCTCCAGAGGATCCCCACCTTCCCGAGATATGCAAAAAGGCCCAATTCTTTTGTTTAACCTGGGAGATAATTCGAAACCTGCAGCTAATGAATCCCAGGGGGTCACAGGGGGTTTGGATTAAGCTCCAATTTGCTAATCCTGCTGCTGGAGGTGGGGGAGGATCCTGGCAGCCCATCCATCCCCTGGTGCAGAGCTCGCTGGAGCTGCTGCTGCTGCTGGGGGTCCTGCCCGGCCCCTCGGGATGGGACAGCAGCAGGGCAGCTCCAGTGACATCCCAGTGCCAGCCCAGGGCCATCCCAGGGCCAGCCAGTGCCATCCCAGTGCCATCCCAGGGCCAGCCAGTGCCATCCCAGTCCCTTCCCAGTCCCCTCCCAGTCCCGGGATGGAGTGAGCTTGTTCCCAGCTGTCTGCCAGCACCCAGCACTGCAGCTCCCAAAGCTGCTGCAGCTCCCCAAGCCCAGTGAGCTGCTCTCCTTGCATCCCACAAACGCCCCTTCCACATCCACCACCATTCCCAAGCCCTTGGACCACAATCTGCCAGTCCTGGCTGCTGCTTCCCCTGGAATTTCAGCTGCTCCTGCTGTAATGAATGTGCCTCAGCTGGCTGAGGTGCCTGGGAGGGTTCAGCCCCCAGGGTCCTGTTCAGAGCCTTTGCCTGCTCTGGATTCCCTTGGCTCCCAGAGTGAGAAGATGCCACAAGCCATGAAAAATGGGAAAGACACCCAAGATTCACTCCTGGCTCTGCTTTGGTGGGATTTTTTCCTTCAAAGCTGCTCCCAGGCAGCTCCCCCAGCCTAAGTTCCTGGCTTCCCACTGCCAGAGGGCAGGGATGGGTGGGATATTGGGAATTGTTCCCTGGCAGGGTGGGCAGGCCCTGGCACAGGGTGCCCAGAGCAGCTGGGGCTGCCCCTGGATCCCTGGCAGTGTCCAAGGCCAGGCTGGAGCAGCCTGGGAGAGTGGGAGTGTCCCTGCCATGGCAGGGGGATGGGATGGGATGGGATGGGATGGGATGGGATGGGATGGGATGGGATGGGATGGGATGGGATGGGATGGGATGGGATGGGATGGGATGGGATGGGATGGGATGGGATGGGCTGTAAGGTCCTGTCCAGCCCAATCCATTCAGGATTCCATGACTGTGAGTGTTTGGATGAGCTGCCACGATCTGTGCCCACACAGGGACAGACAGGACAAGGACATCAAATCCAAATCACTCAGAACCACTGGCTCTGCCTGCTGGCTTCCCTCGTTCAGCTCCCTCACCCATCCTGCCTCCGGCTCCTCTTTCCCACCAGGCTCACCCAGACAAAGAGGGAGAAGCCCCAAACAACCCGGAGTGGGATTCCACGAGTCCCCGTCCCTGGGGGAAGCTCTGCTGCTATTTAGCTGATTGCAATTCCTCATCACAGCAATTCTCCCCATCATCATTATCAGTACAGCAATCAAACACAAACAGGAGCTGGGGCTAAATGAGACAGGGCTGGGTAATGAAATAATTGCTGTGCTCGGCAGCCCGGGGACACTCCCAGCCCCCAGATCCCGCCCTGCTCCCGGCGTGCCAGGGACACGGAGCTTCCCGGGTTTCACACCAGCCTGGACCCTCTGCAGCCACCGGTCCTGCCCTGCCCACAGCACTGGGGAGATCCAGCTCCTCTCACACAGAATTGCCTTTGGAGGCTTCAGTTTGGAAATATCTACCAGCCAAAAATTATTATTATTATTATTATTATTATTATTATTATTATTATTATTATTATTATTATTATTATTATTATTATTATTATTATCACTACTGTTATTCTCTGCCTCACCCGAGCAGGAATCTCCCTTTCCCTCGAGGGAGCAGCCCTCCTGGACAATGCTCCCACCCAAATGTCTTGGAAGTGGGGTAAATGTGGAAAAGAATTGTTTGTGTTTCTGGAGGGTTTCAGGCAATGCAGGATTCAGCACTGCAGCTGATTTTTAATTTGATATATTTGCATGTATGTAAGTATATATATTTATATATCATATATTTATATTTCCAATGGTCCCCATGTTCATTCCCTGCTCTTCCCAAGGAGTTTGTTTCTCCCAGTCTCCCGGGGTGCTCTGTGTCCACATAAACTTTTTTAATAAACTAAATGTCTTTGACCAAAGTGGGATCCACTGGGATCTCCAGAATCTCCCTAGTGCTGTTTGGGTGCATCCCAACCTTTCCATCCCCATCCCTACCTCAAACACCCCAGAGCCCCCTGAGGCCCCCAGGATGAGGATTAAGGTGGATATTTCAGGCTCTGATCAACAAAGCACTGGAGGAAACACTTCCCTTCCCAGAGGGGGGATCCATCTGCAGGAAAATCAGGAACTGTTGGGGGTTTGGCTTTTTGGGGTGCTGGGAAGCACCGAGGGGGTCTCCCTGAGTGTATCCACAGGGATGTGCAGGGATGGATAATTCCTGGAGATGAGAGGCAGCTGAGAGGCTGATGAGAGATAATTAATTGATGGATTGATGATAGAACACTGGTAGGTCATCAGCTGTCTATCAATTGTGTGTCAATTGATAGATAGAAAGCTGATCCACCATTGATAGATGGATACCCTTCCCTCACAGGGTGCCATTTCTCTCCCACCTTTGAGAAGAAATTCCCCAAATTCAGAGAGAACTCCCAAACCCACATCCCCATTAAACACGAGAGAAAATGCCCCTGTTTCCAGAATCCCTGTTTGGCTGCCAGGTGGGATCCTGCCCCCAGCACAGCACCTCAGCCAGGTGGTTTGGGAGCAAAGCCACCCTGGTGCTGCTCTGGCCCAGCCAGGCCAAGGCCAGCAGGAATTCCCTGGAGCTGAGCCACAGGACTGTGCTGGGACACGGATGGGTCCGGAGTGGAGCACCTGGAGTGACCCTGACCTGTGCTGACCCAGGGGCTGCACCTCGGGGCACGGCTCATGGCACGGGCAGGGGGTGCCCCGGGGGAGTCAGCCATGAAAACATCCTTGACAGAAACACAGACACCTGTCCACGGAAACACGGACAGGTGTGCACGGAAATACAGACAGGTGTGCATGGAAACACAGACACCTGTCCAAGGAAACACAGACAGGTGTGCATGGAAACACAGACAGGTGTGCATGGAAACACAGACAGGTGTGCATGGAAATACAGACAGGTGTGCATGGAAACACAGACACCTGTCCAAGGAAACACAGACAGGTGTGCACAGAAACACAGACAGGTGTGCACGGAAATACAGACACCTGTCCAAGGAAACACAGACACCTGTCCACGGAAATACAGACAGGTGTCCATGGAAACAGAGACACCTTCCAAGGAAACACAGACAGGCGTGCATGGAAACACAGACACCTGTCCAGGGAAACACGGACACGTGTCCAAGGAAATACAGACACCTGTCCAAGGAAACACAGACACCTGTCCACGGAAATACAGACACCACAGAAACACAGACACCTGTCCAAGGAAACACAGACAGGTGTGCATGGAAACACAGACACCTGTCCAAGGAAACACAGACACCTGTCCAAGGAAACACAGACAGGTGTGCATGGAAACACAGACACCTGTCCAAGGAAACACAGACACCTGTCCAAGGAAACACAGACAGGTGTGCATGGAAACACAGACACGTGTCCATGGAAACACAGACAGGTGTGCACGGAAACACAGACAGGTGTGCACGGAGACACAGACACCTGTCCACAGAAACACGGACACGTATTCACAGAAACACAGACACCTGTCCATGGAAAGACAGACACCTGTCCAAGGAAACACAGACAGGTGTGCACGGAAATACAGACACCTGTCCAAGGAAACACAGACACCTGTCCAAGGAAACACAGACAGGTGTCCATGGAAACAGAGACACCTTCCAAGGAAACACAGACAGGCGTGCATGGAAACACAGACACCTGTCCAGGGAAACACGGACACGTGTCCAAGGAAATACAGACACCTGTCCAAGGAAACACAGACACCTGTCCACGGAAATACAGACACCACGGAAACACAGACACCTGTCCAAGGAAACACAGACACCTGTCCAAGGAAACACAGACACCTGTCCACGGAAATACAGACACCACGGAAACACAGACACCTGTCCAAGGAAACACAGACACCTGTCCATGGAAACACAGACACCTGTCCATGGAAACACAGACAGGTGTGCATGGAAACACAGACACCTGTCCAAGGAAACACAGACACGTGTCCAAGGAAACACAGACACCTGTCCAAGGAAACACAGACACCTGTCCAAGGAAACACAGACACGTGTCCAAGGAAACACAGACACCTGTCCAAGGAAACACAGACAGGTGTCCATGGAGACACAGACACGTGTCCACGGAAATACAGACACCTGTCCAAGGAAACACAGACACCTGTCCAAGGAAACAGAGAAACCTGTCCAAGGAAACACAGACACCTGTCCAAGGAAACAGAGAAACCTGTCCAAGGAAACACAGACACCTGTCCAAGGAAACACAGACACGTATTCACGGAAATACAGACACCTGTCCACAGAAACACAGACACCTGTCCATGGAAACACAGACACCTGTCCAAGGAAACACAGACACCTGTCCAAGGAAACACAGACAGGTGTGCACGGAAATACAGACACCTGTCCAAGGAAACAGAGAAACCTGTCCACGGAAATACAGACACCATGGAAACACAGACACCTGTCCAAGGAAACACAGACACCTGTCCACGGAAATACAGACAGGTGTGCATGGAAATACAGACACCTGTCCACAGAAACACAGACACCTGTCCAAGGAAATACAGACAGGTGTTCACAGCAATACAGACACCTGTCCATGGAAACACAGACACCTGTCCAAGGAAACACAGACACCTGTCCATGGAAACACAGACACCTGTCCATGGAAACACAGACACCTGTCCACGGAAACACAGACACGTGTCCAAGGAAACACAGACAGGCGTGCATGGAAACACAGACACCTGTCCATGGAAACACAGACACCTGTCCACGGAAACACAGACACCTGTCCATGGAAACACAGACACCTGTCCATGGAAACACAGACACCTGTCCATGGAGACACAGACGTGTGTCCACGGAAATACGGACACCTGTCCATGGAAACACAGACACCTGTCCACACCCTGCAGGACACAGCGCTTGGACAAAACCGGTGTCACCCACCCGCCAGCCCTCAGTCCCTCCTGCTGGGAATTTTCCGGCCCCAGATTCGCTGGGAACACCCAGCCCTCGGAACGGGGCTGAAATCAAGGCTCGAGGCAGAACATCCCAGCCGGAGGGGCCCCGGGCCTTTCCTCCCCGGGCAGCCCGGGTAAACACGGGCGGCGTGCGCGCCCCGGCGCTGACAGCGTCATTTCCAGAGGCAGCACGGCTCAATCACAGCTCAAACCCCAGCACCGCCGCGCCGAGCCCGGCCCGAAACCCCCAAAATTATATAACACACATGTTTTCATGCTTTGCCAATTACAGCTGGAATAGGGACTGTTTGTTTCAGCCCCTCTCAAAATGAGGCGAGGATGGGAAAACAACCTATTTTCCTTATTAGGTTCAGGAGTCAAAGGACTCAGCCAGGAGCCGCAGGCTTCAAGAGCATAGAAGATTAAGACATATATTGGATTCATGATGGAGGGCACAAAGTTCATTTTCAAAATAAAACAGAATTTTATTCATATTCCTTTTAAAATTCAGATTGCCATTTGCCAGCTGACCTGTGACATGGCAGCAGTGTATTACATTTTCAATGAGCAGCCTGTCTGGAGCTGGCAGGAGAGGAAACTGCTTCCTGGTGGAGTTTTTTCACCACCCTTAAATAGTAAGAATTTGTCGGGATTGTTGTCAGTAATGGGAGACGGTGCAAACAGGGACAGGGCAGCATATTTATTTTTAATAAGGCAACATGCAGAATAGCAAAGTCCCTGGCATTATGCACCGAAGAGGGCTGAAAAAATAGAAAGAAAGGAGAAACCAGAGCTCGGTTGCAATTTGTATGTGGAAATCAGGGGTGGAAATACTTGGCAGATACATTGAAAATCAAAACAAAAGCAGAGCAGGGGGGAAAAAAATCCGCATCTATATTAAAAACTGAAATGCAAACGCAGTCGGCAGCGAGTTTGCGGAGAGCGCGAGTCAAGCCAAGGGTTTCTCTAGCGAGGAGCGAGATTTATGGAGCTCGCCATCTGTCAAAATTAGATTACAAAAGGCACATATGCAAAGATACACCACGCCTGATTTTCATATATATTAAACCCTGCAACTCCTGCGGAAAAATGAGGCTCCGCACGCGGCGGCGCCCGAAAGCTCCCGCGGCCAACTTCGGGGCTCTGCTGGGATTGTGCCGCCGCAGGGACAGAGGGGGATGCCCTGCAGGGTCTGGGGATCCAGCCCCACGTGGGCCTGGGTGTGCAGCTCCAGGAGCACCCAAAATGCAGCACCTGGGCTGGACGGTGCTCACGTGGAGGGAGGGACAGAAAGGGGACGTGGCGCACGCCAGCCCAGCCAGGTGGTGACGCCGCTTTGGGGTGTGAGCCAGCGGAGAGGAGGATGACACAGAACCCTCTTCCAACCCATTTTCCCTCATGGCAGGCTCCAAGCCCCCATTTGTGGGTGACACAGCAGGATTCCCAGTCCCACACCAATGATTTGTGTACGAGGTGCCTTTTGTCCCTGCAATCAAAGCCCAAGCACAAACCACGCCACTCTCCTGATAACTTAATCAAGGACTCTCTGCTCCAATCTACCTGTAGATAAAACCCAGGGTGTATTTTGACACGGAGAAACAAATCCACTTAGGGCAGGTGAATTAGCTAATCATCATCTCGGCACCGGCAGGGCTCGCGCGCGGTGATGCTGCTGAATATCAATTCTGCCCGCGCCGGATCGCAGCCCGGCCCTGCCCCGGCTCTCTCATGTGAGCCATGTTAACCCGCACTGGGGAAATCCTCTCCTGTTGACAATGGAGGAGCAGGAGAAGCAATTTTGTTGGCAATCTATTTTACTTTGGAACAGCTGAGCTCCGAGGCGGAGCGCTCCGGGGAGAGCCGGGGTGCAGGGCAGGGAAGGGACGCTCAGCCCCGCTCCCGGCCGTGGGCAGAGCTGGCATCGGTGCCCGAGCCGTGCCAGGGGGCTCAGCGGGGGTTCTCCATCGGGGACGACACGTGGCTGTGACATTTCTCATCGATTTTACCCCAATGTCTATTTTCACTCCACTCAAGGGGGTTTAACTGACCACAGCGTCACCTCACAGCTGCCCATGAGCTCCACTAACAGGTAGAAACACCGAGTTCTAAAGGTGCCAAAAATACAAAAGGAAAAAACGCCCCTTCTCTTTTTTCTGCAGGATCACTGCATTTCAGATCCCAATAGTTTTTCATTCCGGTTGGTTCTCATTTCACATTTAGTCCCAATTTAGAGCACAAAACATTTTGAAACACCAACCCTCAAAGCCGTGCGCTTACTTCGTACCTTAATTTATGAAACTGCCTGCTGCAAGGTGCTGAGAATGGTTGGGTATTAAAATAATAATTAATATTAACATTGTTACACCACTGCTCAATGCCACGGCCACTCTTTGCATTAATCATAAGAAGAAATCCAGGCTGCTCGGGCCATTCCCGGCATTTCAATGGACAGCGCTGCGCAGGAAGGGCCTCGGGCTCTGCGAACACCCCCGGCCGTGGGTGGGCACCGTGGGCGATGGCAGCACCGTGCCTGCTCCTCCTGGGAGGAGCCACACCTTGGGGAAGCGGAGGAGAGGAACCCGGAGCCCGGAGAGGAGCCTGAGCAGCCGCCAGGGCTGAGCGAGGAGCGGAGCCGCGCTCGCTCGGCTCTGGCTCCCAAACCCGCTCCTCGTTGGGCATAAAATACAGGCTCCTTAATTGGTGTGCGCTTCTCCAACATGTTTTTAATGAAAAGGCGGCACATAACTCTCGGTTTGTTGGCTGGCAGAGCCCAATTTACAAAAGTGGGAGTGCGAGATAAGAACAGAGTACATCTGCAGCGCAGGCTGTGCAATGAATCACGCCGTGCCAGAGTTGAGCAGAATATAATTGAGTCCAACATCTCTGAGCACTTTCACCATAATTAATGATAATCTGTAACAGAGGAATCTGAGATTCCAGTTCAGAGAACTGTTTAATTAGGCCAAGTAATGAAAGCAGCAGCAGTACAAGAATATGGCCTGCCTCATGATTAATGATTCATGCTAGCGAACACAAAAGTGCCGCGCCGTTAACTCCAGCGGGGCTGCGGCGCCCTGGCATTTACCGAGCGAGCGGGGCTGGGATGGAGCTGCCACAGCCCTGGCCCGCCTAGCACAGCCCCAGCGAGGCTGCAGAGGTGACAAACAGCCTCCCCCGGCCGCCTTTGTTCGGGGGCTCAGCCCGGACACCGGTGTTAGGGCGGGTCTCCCTGCCCGGTAATGAATAGCTCGCTCCTGAAGTTGGGCACCGCGCTGGTTTCCCTTCCTGCGTGGTTCACACAGACAGGCCGGGCTCTGGGGGCAGCTCCAGACACACCCAGACACATCCAGGGAGGGACACTCGGCTCACGGGCAGGAAAAATAGCTTGGCTCAAAAAGGAAAGGGGGAAAAGGAAGGGAAAAATGGGGAAAAGGAAAGGGGAAAAGGGGGAAAAGGAAAGGGAAAAAGGGGGAAAAGGAAAGGGGAAAAGGGGGGAAAGGAAAGGGGAAAAGGGGGGAAAGGAAAGGGGAAAAAGGGGGAAAAGGAAAGGGGAAAAAGGGGGAAAAGGAAGGGGGGAAAAGGAAAGGGAAAAAGGGGGAAAAGGAAGGGGGAAAAAGAGGGAAAAGGAAGTGGGAAAAGGGGGAAAAGGAAAGGGGAAAAGGGGGGAAAAGGAAAGGGGAAAAGGGGGGAAAAGGAAAGGGGAAAAGGGGGGAAAAGGAAGGGGGGAAAAAGGGGGAAAGGAAGGGGGGAAAAAGGGGGAAAAGGAAAGGGGAAAAGGGGGAAAAGGAAAGGGGAAAAAGGGGGAAAAGGAAAGGGGAAAAGGGGGGAAAGGGGAAAAAGGGGGAAAAGGAAAGGGAAAAAGGGGGAAAAGGAAAGGGAAAAAGGGGGAAAAGGAAATGGGGAAAAGGAAAGGGAAAAAGGGGGAAAAGGAAAGGGAAAAAGGGGGGAAAGGAAAGGGGAAAAAGGGGGAAAAGGAAAGGGGAAAAAGGGGGAAAAGGAAAGGGAAAAAGGGGGAAAAGGAAAGGGAAAAAGGGGGAAAAGGAAAGGGAAAAAGGGGGAAAAGGAAGGGGGGAAAAAGGGGGAAAAGGAAAGGGGAAAAGGGGGAAAAGGAAAGGGGAAAAGGGGGAAAAGGAAGGGGGGAAAAAGGGGGGAAAGGAAAGGGGAAAAAGGGGGGAAAGGAAGGGGGAAAAAGGGGGGAAAGGAAGGGGGAAAAAGAGGGGAAAGGAAGGGGGAAAAGGAAAGGGGAAAAGGGGGAAAAGGAAAGGGGAAAAGGGGGAAAAGGAAAGGGAAAAAGGGGGAAAAGGAAAGGGAAAAAGGGGGAAAAGGAAAGGGGAAAAGGAAAGGGAAAAAGGGGGAAAAGGAAAGGGAAAAAGGGGGAAAAGGAAAGGGGAAAAAGGGGGAAAAGGAAAGGGGAAAAGGGGGAAAAGGAAAGGGGAAAAGGGGGAAAAGGAAAGGGGAAAAAGGGGGAAAAGGAAAGGGGAAAAAGGGGGAAAAGGAAAGGGGAAAAAGGGGGAAAAGGAAAGGGGAAAAAGGGGGAAAAGGAAAGGGGAAAAGGGGGAAAAGGAAAGGGAAAGGGGGGGAAAAGGGGGGGAAAAGGGGGGGAAAAGGGGGGAAAAGGGGGGAAAAGGGGGGAAAAGGGGGGAAAAGGGGGGAAAAGGGGGGAAAAGGGGGGAAAAGGGGGGAAAAGGGGGGAAAAGGGGGGAAAAGGGGGGAAAAGAAGTGGCAAGTTTTTTGCAGGCTTCCACTTTTGCTGGATCGGGGTGCAAAATGTAGAGCAATTTGACACAGAATTGCCCTGGAAGTGTAAGGGACATGACAAAAGGAGTGATAAGACTGCCTGGGGCTTTAACTTCCAAGCCAGCAAATTACATGGGTTTTATGTGACTATTTACTGCTGCTTTCACTGAAACAAGGAGCCCTACTTATCGTGGGCCCTGCAGAAGGCCCGGTACATATGCAAGGTGTGAGATAAGCCCATTTTCCAGAGGGCCATGTCCCCTAATGTCTCCATTCCCCCCAGATTAGGGCTCCTTGGGTGCCTCTTGAGCTCTGCCACAGCTCAGCACCCACGGTGACAAATGCCCCTGCAGGGACATTATCTGCTCTCTGCCATAATGGGCCAGCACTTCCACCATCCTCCCTGCCTGGGGGACCCCTGCCCTGCACCTCAGCTTCCCCTCTCCCCCTCCCTGGCACACACAGGCTCCCCCAGCTCCATCCTGGCCGGAGCTCGGGGACACTGGGGCTCCAGGGGGGCTGAGACTGCTGGGGGGAATCAGAGTCACAACATCCAGAGCTGCAAGGGAGCCCCAGGATCATGGATCCCTGCACAGACACCCCAACAACCACCCTGGGCACCCCTGGTGTCCAAGCCCTCCTGGAGCTCTTGGGAATGTGCCATTCCCTGGGGAGCCTGGGCAGTGCCAGCACCTCTGGGGAAGATCCTTTCCTGAAATCCAACCTGACCCTGCCCCGGCACAACTTCACACCAGCAGTGAGAAACCACTGACCATACAAGATTTTATCAGCACATTTGCCTGAAGAAAAAAAAGCTTAAAGAAAACCCCACCTAAAAATGGAGGAGAACAGAGGTGCCTAAATTATAATGTCAAATGATGAGCATGGCAACTTGTGACTCTTTAATGGACGTTTTAAAGAGCTCATAAACTTTGGGGTGAGATTCCAGAGGCTCTGGAGCTGTCAAACAGCCCTCAGCTGCTTTACAGAGACACACTGGGAACCTCAGAGCAGGGAGCTCCTGATCTGTGGAAGGAAAATCCCGAGGGAGGCAGGGGGAGGAGGAGGAGGAGGAGGAGGAGGAGGAGGAGGCTGGATGGGGGCAGCAGCCTGGCTGGGCCCTGCTCCACTGATCCCTGTGCTCTCCGAAGGTGTTACTGCCCCAACAGAGAAGGGACATTCAGCAGATGCTAAACTGAGGTTAAATCTTCCAACAGACTCTTGAGGAGGTTCTGCTGAGCACAAATCTGCAGGTACATCCAGGGCCAGCCCAACGTGGGAAAGATCAGGTGATGCCAAGCAGGGCAGCTCGGGGCACCAGAGGAGCAGGGAGGGGTTTGGGCAGCTCCCAAATCCCAGAGGTGCTGCCTGCAGAGCCAGCAGGGGCACAGGGACACCAGGGAGGGTTCCAGGGAGGGGACAGGGCCATGAACACCCAGCAAGGTCCCCCCAGAAGTGCTCATGGCTGCTCAGCCTTGCCCTGGGTGGAGCTCCCCCATTCCTGCAGCAGCACAAGGGGATTTTGAGGAATCCCTCTCTTTTCCCGTTCAGTACCCCAGGGCACAGGGAATGCAGCCCATTTGTAAGAGGCACCAGTGGCTCCTCTTCCCTCCTGCTAATTAAAGCATCACAAAGATCAGAAACAAAGCAGCAGCACCATCCTGGAACGCTCAGAGCTGCCACAATCGACCCTGTTTTATAACCTCCCCTGCATTTCATCAGCAAGTGATTTTAATGTTGAAATTAGAGGGGCTTTGCCCCCTCATGGGAAGGGCTCTGTGCTCCTCACCGTGGCCAGCACCAACCCCTGCCCTCCCTGTGAGTTTGCCATGGACATTTCTGCAGGAGGAGCTCAGCTGCTCCAGGGTTCAGGAGGGAAACGTGGAGATGATTTTGCTGCAGGAAGATTTGTCAGCTAAAGTTAGCATCCCTAATTTTTTCCCATCATCAGCCCAAGAAAAATTAGCCTGGTGACGTCTGGCCCGGCTGAGGAAATAAACAGAGAAGGAAGTGTTGAAATCAGCCGGTGCTTTCCATGTCCTGAGCCAAACACTGACTAATTTCAGGGCTCCCCAGAAGCCTCAAGCAGAGTTTGGGGCTTAGGCCAGTGGGAGATGGGGACAGGGAACCTGGCTGGGCCCTTGGTGGCATTCCAAACACGGCCAGGGCTTTTTCTGTGAAGTTCTTTAAAAGTTATGCAGAGAGGGGAAAACTCCACAAAACCTAATGGCTGGAAATGTTATCCCAAAGCTCTGGAACATGAGGAGGGAGGGAATGAGATCCAGCTCTCTCTAAATACCAGCAAGGGCCACTCCAGAAATGGGAATTACAGCAGAGAGGGAGGCTGAGGAACATTGAAATGCTGAGCAAACCTTGAGGCTGCGCCTGAAATCTGGGAAAAGAGAGACCCTGAGGGGCTGGAGTGAGTCCAGGGAAGGGAATGGAGCTGGGCAGGGGCTGGAGAATCCCTGAGGGAGCTGGGAAGGGGCTGGAGAATCCCTGAGGGAGCTGGGAAGGGGCTGGAGAATCCCTGAGGGAGCTGGGAAGGGGCTGGAGAATCCCTGAGGGAGCTGGGAAGGGGCTGGAGAATTCCTGAGGGAGCTGGGAAGGGGCTGGAGAATTCCTGAGGGAGCTGGGAAGGGGCTGGAGAATCCCTGAGGGAGCTGGGAAGGGGCTGGAGAATCCCTGAGGGAGCTGGGAAGGGGCAGGAGAATCCCTGAGGGAGCTGGGAAGGGGCTGGAGAATCCCTGAGGGAGCTGGGAAGGGGCTGGAGAATCCCTGAGGGAGCTGGGAAGGGGCAGGAGAATCCCTGAGGGAGCTGGGAAGGGGCTGGAGAATCCCTGAGGGAGCTGGGGAGGGGCTGGAGAATCCCTGAGGGAGCTGGGAAGGGGCTGGAGAATTCCTGAGGGAGCTGGGAAGGGGCTGGAGAATCCCTGAGGGGGCTGGGAAGGGGCTGGAGAATCCCTGAGGGAGCTGGGAAGGGGCTGGAGAATTCCTGAGGGGGCTGGGAAGGGGCTGGAGAATCCCTGAGGGAGCTGGGAAGGGGCTGGAGAATCCCTGAGGGGGCTGGGATGGGCTCAGCCTGGAGCAAAGGAGGATCCCCAGGGATCTTTTCCCTCTCTGGAATTCCCTGCCAGGAGGGCACAGCCGGGGGGGTCGGGCTCTGCTCCAGGGACAGGGACAGGAGCAGAGGGAACGGCCTCAGGCTGGCCCAGGGCAGCTCAGGGTGGATTTTGGGGCAATTCCTTCAGGAAAAGGTGCTCAGGTGGGGTCCCCACCCCTGCAGGGGTTTCAGGGCCCTGTGGATGTGGCACTGGGGACAGGGCAGTGCTGGCTGAAGGAACTGTTTGAACTCAGTGGTCTGAGGGGACTTTTCCAGCCCAAGCCATCCCACAGCCTGAGCTCCCCTCCCTGGGCTGTTCTCCAGCCTGTCCCACCTGAGCCCCAGAGCAGCTCCAGGAGAGCCCACCTGGAGTTCTGCTCTTGGCCCCAGCAGGGAGACCCTGGAGCCAGGATTCCATCGGGGCTTGCTGGAATGCTGATGCAGGGAGGGCACGGCCCAGGGCAGCTCCTCCTCTCCTCTCAGATCCATCTGCAGGAGCCAAACAAACTCCAGCAGTGCCTGGGACTGACTAATGCCACCCTCGGAACAGCTGGATTTATTGACTTTGCAGAATCAATAGCTATTTTTATTAATCATCTTTAGATAGCAGGATGCTCCTACTATATCTCTTTCAGTGACTAATACAATAAATTTCCCCTTTTGATGTTCCCTGACATTTGAGCAAATTAAATGGAGCATTAAATATGATCCTCTTTGGGACAAAAGTGGGCAGAATCATTTGTGACTACTTTATTAACTGTTCTGAGAGCACTGGCAGCACCTTCCAAAGTGCTGTTCAGCATGCCATGTTTATTATTATTTAAATTTTCCCCAGCACTGCTATATTACTATGGATCAAACGGTTTTAAGTTGGGTGAAATGGAAATATTTCCATATTTCCTTTTATTTTGAGCATGGTGCCAGCTGAAGGACAGGAATCCATCTTGGCTTGGTGCACTCCAGGCAGTATTTAGGGTATTTTTGCTCTTAAAGCAGATGATAGCCTTTAAAAAGTTTACACTGAAGTAATTTTGTTGTGAAAGTGAAAATAATCTTTCTAAGAGGTGACTGCAGAAGAATTATTGCTTTATGGTGAAAAAGCAAGCCTGGTTTTCACACTTAGTGAAATGATCAATTAAGTAGTGCAGCCTGGAGAACTGAACAGGGGGAGCTCCCCAGAGTGGGGGTCCCTGAGCCCCACCCAGACCCCAGCAAGGTCCCGGTGGCTCCTGGGGTGTTTTCCATGGGCAGTGACTGCCAGAGCATTCCCTATCAGCTTCTCCTGCCTTCACACCTCCAGCTACAGCACAACGGAGCCAGGGGCCCTGCCTGGATCCATCCTCCAGGGGAGGGCAGAGGCCAATTCCCGAGCCCAGGGGTCATGCTGCCCCTCAGCTGGGGATGAATTCCTGCACGAAGCATCCCCTCAGGTCCTGCACTGCCTCCCTTCTGCCCTGGAGCCAGATTAGTGCTGGCCAGCCCTCCCTGCCTGCCAAAGTGGGAGCACGGCTCCATCCCCTCCCAGACTGGGGGGCAGAATTCCATCCCCTCCCAGACTGGGGGGCAGAATTCCATCCCCTCCCGGACTGGGGCACGGCTCCATCCCCTCCCGGACTGGGAGCACGGCTCCATCCCCTCCCAAACTGGGAGCACGGCTCCATCCCCTCCCAAAGTGGGAGCACGGCTCCATCCCCTCCCACACTGGGAGCACGGCTCCATCCCCTCCCGGACTGGGAGCACGGCTCCATCCCCTCCCACACTGGGAGCACGGCTCCATCCCCTCCCAAAGTGGGAGCACGGCTCCATCCCCTCCCAAACTGGGAGCACGGCTCCATCCCCTCCCGGACTGGGAGCACGGCTCCATCCCCTCCCAAACTGGGAGCACGGCTCCATCCCCTCCCGGACTGGGAGCACGGCTCCATCACCTCCCACACTGGGAGCACGGCTCCATCCCCTCCCAAACTGGGAGCACGGCTCCATCCCCTCCCGGACTGGGAGCACGGCTCCATCCCCTCCCGGACTGGGGGCACGGCTCCATCACCTCCCACACTGGGAGCACGGCTCCATCCCCTCCCACACTGGGAGCACGGCTCCATCCCCTCCCACACTGGGAGCACGGCTCCATCCCCTCCCGGACTGGGGGCACGGCTCCATCCCCTCCCGGACTGGGGGCACGGCTCCATCCCCTCCCGGACTGGGAGCACGGCTCCATCCCCTCCCAGACTGGGGGGCAGAATTCCATCCCCTCCCAGACTGGGAGCACGGCTCCATCCCCTCCCACACTGGGAGCACGGCTCCATCCCCTCCCGGACTGGGGGCACGGCTCCATCCCCTCCCGGACTGGGGGCACGGCTCCATCCCCTCCCGGACTGGGAGCACGGCTCCATCCCCTCCCGGACTGGGAGCACGGCTCCATCCCCTCCCGGACTGGGAGCACGGCTCCATCCCCTCCCGGACTGGGAGCACGGCTCCATCCCCTCCCGGACTGGGAGCACGGCTCCATCCCCTCCCAAACTGGGGGCACGGCTCCATCCCCTCCCGGACTGGGGGGCAGAATTCCATCCCCTCCCAAACTGGGAGCACGGCTCCATCCCCTCCCAAAGTGGGAGCACGGCTCCATCCCCTCCCAAAGTGGGAGCAGGGCTCCATCCCCTCCCAAAGTGGGAGCACGGCTCCATCCCCTCCCAAAGTGGCAGCACGGCTCCATCCCCTCCCACACTGGGGGCACGGCTCCATCCCCTCCCGGACTGGGAGCACGGCTCCATCCCCTCCCGGACTGGGGGGCAGAATTCCATCCCCTCCCGGACTGGGGGGCAGAATTCCATCCCCTCCCAAACTGGGGGCTCTCTGGAGCCAGGCAAACACTGGAGTTTCAGACCAAGGAGATCGGAACCAATTGACACCAAATCAGAACCACCCAGAATTTTACAGCCAGGCCCTGGATGGAGCCAGGCAGGAGCTTGGATTGGGGCTGGAATATGAGCAGGAATTGCAGCTCCCCCCTCCCCGAGCGATGCAGGTGAGTTAGCACAGAGCTCAGCTCCTAATTAGCCCTGCAGAGGAGCTAATTAACCCAGGCTGAGCCTTGTCTCAACACAGCCCTGCCTTTCCCAGCACCCAGGCGGGCACAATGGGAGCGGGCAGTGCTGGAGGTGGATGGGTGCCCCCGAGGGCTCAGCTGGGGTGGCACAGGGCACTCCTAGCGCTGTCCCTGCTTTGGGCACACCCAGAGGCATTTCTGGGAAGAGATGTCCCACAGCACAATCCCAGGATTACTGGAAAAGCCCTCCCAGCCCATCCAGTCCCAGCTGTGCCTTGTTCCCAGCCCAGAGCCCTGAGTGCCACCTCCAGAATTCCTGGCACACCTCCAGGGATGGGCACTGCAAACCTCCCTGGGCAGTTCCAGTGCCTGAGCCCCCTTTCCATGGGGAAATTCCTGCTGTGCCCACCCTGAGCTGCCCTAGCCCAGATCAGGCCATGCCCTCTCACCCTGTCCCTGGCTACAGCAGGCCACAAACCCATTTTTCTTCACATTCCCACTGATCAAACGTTATTGCAGGAAACAGGGGAAAAAAATTATTTGCCAAGATTTATTCCTTATTGGGGAAAAAAAAGTCCCAAGTTAATGGGAATTAGCTATGCAGGTCCCATTTTTTAAATAATGTTACTTTTCCCAAGTATTTCCTTTTATTATTCCCTTCATAATGTAATTTAAAATAAGAGAATCAGGTATTTGGATAATAAAAATAACAGATTGAAACCTGAGCTCTCGCCTGCTGCAGTTTGCTTCCCTAGGACAGACCCTGAGCCAAGTGGTCCCAAGGATGCTCTGAACTGGAGAGGAGAGCAGCAGCCACAGCCAGCACCCTGAGGAGCTAAAAGTGCTTAGACACCCCCAGAGTTTTCATTTCTATGCAATTTTTCATATTTTAGCATTGGGAAAGGCAAAAAAAGAGAGGAAGAACTCATTTCTGCCTGTTGGAAGAGGATGGGGAGAAGGACCTGAGGCTCTTCCCAATATGAGAGTGCCTGAAATGAGCTTTGTGCAATAAGCCCAGCCATGTCACCAGGCTCCTCTCAGACCATCTAAAGATTAAAGGCTCTATTCCTGGAGGGTTCCCGTGGCATTTACTCAGGGATTTTGATCAAGCTTTGTGTGATGGGCTACCTAACACACCTCTCCCAGCCCTAAGAGCTAACAGGAATTTGGTATCTCTCAACATGGATTTCTTGCTGTACTGGGGGATATTTGGCAAACATCTCGAGACTGTAGCCAGGCACAGGCAGGAGGGAAAATCAAAGAAGAGGAGAAAAGTGGCCAAGGAGTCAGAGCAAACACTGAGATTTGGAGGCAAAGTCTGTATGAATACAGAGCAAGGGTGGCTGCTAAATCCCCAGTTTAACTGAGGGGGTGGAATTTTCCAGGCAGGGGAAGATTTTCCATGGCTCATGTCCGTGGTGTGCCCAACCTGGGAACCAAAGCAGCACCAGAGGCACTGCAGGGCTGTGGCAAGGGTGGGATGTGGTGGAAATCCAGCAGAGTGCTCAGAGATCCCTGTGCCACAAAACTCCACAGGAATCTACCAGGAAACAGAGGTGGCACAAAGAGCTGAGCTTTGACCACCAAATGCTTGTTACAGCCTCACCCAGCCTTGCTCAGCAGCCCCAGAAACTCCCCTTCAGGTCGGGGTGATCAAAAGCCAAGCCAAACTCCAAACCCACCCCAGGGTGTCCCTGCCCTCAGCAGGGGTTTGGAACTAGATGCTCCCAAAGGTCCTTCCCAATCCAAACCATTCTGTGGTTCTTTGAACCCCAAAACAACAAAAAGACCCTGACACAAACCCCAAACCAAGACAAACACCCCCACAACAACCACAATCCACCATCTGACTCTTGGCACTGCTGCACAGGGAAGACACACAACCCAGAGGATGCTGAATAAGACAACCCAAAGGATGTTGAATAAAGAACCAAGAGCATTAGCAGCAGGAAAAGATTTCCTGGCAGTGACATTTTTCCTGCCTCTGCATCACCAGAGCTGCTGTCTGCAGGTAAACACTCAGACTTTTTGGGCTTCTCAGCACAGATGTGAACCACAGGTGGGTGTGGGCAGGCCTGGGGCACAGTCCCCCCCTGGACACAGCAAAAACCCTTCCCAGCACAGGGATAACCATCCTGAAGGCCAGAAAACCACTGCAGTTACAAACCCATCCAGGAAAATGGATGCCCAGGAAAATGCAGCAGAGGAATTTTTACCTTGTTCCTCAGAGCAGGCTCGGGAGCAGCAGAGGTGCTGGGGCTGTGCTCACCTGGCAGCTCCAGGAGGCAGAGCTGGAGCAGCTCCTGCTGCTGGAAAAGCCCTGGGAAGGGCAGCACCAAACACCCAGAAGGGTGGGGAGGGATCAGAGGGAATCCAGGGCAGGTGATCCCTGGGAGGGTGGAGATGCAGGAGTTGCCCCCACCTGTGACTGAGAGGTGCTCTGGGGTCACCCCAGCTGGAGAGGGGAGAAGGGGGACATTGCAGGAAGCCATTTGGGGGTGCAAAGGGTTAGGGGAGAGCTCCTGGCAGAGGAAAAAGAGAGGAGAAAGGGGTGGAAAAGGATGGGAGAGAGCAGGGGAAGAGCTGGGCCACATCAAAGAGAAGCACCGGCCCCCAGGGACTCGTGTGAGGTTTTATTCAAGTCCCTGCTAAAAAGAAAAAAAATCAATTAAATTAACAAAATGGTTTGCATTAGAATTCATCAAAAACACCCTGCAAGGAGCAAAACAAGCTCTAAGCAGGGTGCTGTGTCTGTGACTCCGGCTGCCATGCCCGATGCCCTCCCAGCTCTGCCCCAGCTCGGGGGGCAGGGATTGACCCCATCCCCAGGAAACGCTCCTGCAATGTCTGAGAGCCTCTGGAACCCCAGGGAATGCTGCCCAGCCCTGCCATCACACCCAAGGTTTGGGGGCACCTCCCTCCTGCCTCCTCCCCTGCACCCACATCCCCTTTTTTATCCACCCCCGAGGAAACTGAAGGCTCATTTGGTAAAGTTTTAATTTATTATTGCCAGTAGAGGTTTCCACAGCAAAAACCTGGTGGGTTTGGTTTTTTTTTTGCCTTAGGAATTTTCAGCTCCAGGACAGGCTTAAATTGCGGGGCAGCTTCCCAAAATGTGTGTCCTTATGGAATCCCAGGACCTGGGCTGGGAGGAACCTTAAAGATCCTCTGTTCCAGCTGTGTGCTTGCCCACTCTGGTTGGGGATTGCAGAGAGAGGAGAAGCCCCACTGCTCCCACCAGAGAGAGCTTTTCACTGCCTCTTTTATTAATGCAGGTGTTAAACGAGACCACACATTCCTGACAATTTACATTCCCCTGCCTGAGCTGCATGGACAGGTGGACAGGGAACAGGGAATTAAACTAGAGGACACCGTGCTTGAACATGCACCGGCGTTTGTGTCCGTGTACGCCTAAAACACAGGGCTGGCAGCTAAAAATACCCAGGCAGGAGTGTTTCCTCACATCCCAGGCTGGTATTTCGTGGCAGGAATGTGAGAAAATAGACTTATTTTTTTTATTGACTCGGAAGAAAGTTGTTTATTTAAAAATCTGTCTGTGTAGGGGATGGCACAATCTGTCCAAAGCAACGATTCCCTCTGGGATCACCTTCCTCCAGTGAGAGCCTCTGGGTTGGGGAGCACCTGGCTGCATTTCTGGGAAGAGATGTCCCACAGCAGAGCCCCGGGATCCCTGGGGCTGGAAAAGCCCTCCCAGCCCATGGAGTCCCAGCTGTGCCCATGCCCACCTTGTCCCCAGCCCAGAGCCCTGAGTGCCACCTCCAGGAATTCCTGGCACACCTCCAGGGATGGGCACTGCAAACCTCCCTGGGCAGTGCCAGTGCCTGAGCCCCCTTTCCATGGGGAAATTCCTGCTGTGCCCACCCTGAGCTGCCCTGGGCCAGCCTGAGGCCGTTCCCTCTGCTCCTGTCCCTGCTCCCTGGAGCAGAGCCCGACCCCCCCGGCTGTGCCCTCCTGGCAGGGAATTCCAGAGAGGGAAAAGATCCCTGGGGATCCTCCTTTGCTCCAGGCTGAGCCCATCCCAGCTCCCTCAGGGATTCTCCAGCCCCTTCCCAGCCCCCTCAGGGATTCTCCAGCCCCTTCCCAGCCCCCTCAGGAATTCTCCAGCCCCTTCCCAGCTCCCTCAGGGATTCTCCAGCCCCTGCCCAGCTCCCTCAGGGATTCTCCAGCCCCTTCCCAGCTCCCTCAGGGATTCTCCAGCCCCTTCCCAGCTCCCTCAGGGATTCTCCAGCCCCTTCCCAGCTCCCTCAGGGATTCTCCAGCCTTTCCCAGCTCCGTTCCCTTCTCTGGACACACTCCAGCCCCTCAGGGTCCCTCTTGTCCCAAGGGTCCCAGAACTGTCCCCAGCCCTGGAGGTGTGAGCCCAGCAGTGCCAGCACAGGGGGAGGTCAGTGCCCCTCATCCAACAGGGGGAAGAGAAGGATCTGGGATGAAGAGAGGGATCTTGGGATGAAGGGAGAGATCTGGGATGAAGGGAGGGACCTTGGGATGAAGAGAGGGACCTTGGGATGAAGGGAGGGACCTCAGTTGAAGAGGCTGAGGAACAGCAGGAATATTTTCCCACACCCAAATGCACAGACTGGTGAATCCCACCCCCGAGGATCTTTCCTCAGGATTCCCAGGGCTGCTGGGAGGTGGCCGCCGCGCAGAGCCCCTGACACAGCCCCACTGCCGCGCTCCCCTCTCTCCCGCCCGGGATCGAAGGGATCGGTGCCTGTGGCTGGGCTCGGCCGCACCGCAGCATTTGTCACTGCCACGGCAGCGGAGTTTAATTAAGTGTTGGGAGCAGCCTAGTGAGAAACGCGCTTTAAATCAAACCCCGCGCGGCGGCTCCGGCTCCGGCCCTGCGGAACCGTCGGGGCCGGGCCGGGCCGGGCTGGGCCGGGCTGGGCTGGGCCGGGGAGCGGCTCCGCCCGGCCGGGAGCGCTGTGCCTGCCCCGCCGGCCCGGGACAGCGGTCACCGTGCCAGCACCCGGCATGGCACCGGCTCTTGGCACACACAGACTAGAATACTGGATTTTCGCATAATATAATATAATATAATTAATATACTATAATATACTATAATATAATATAATATAATATAATATAATATAATATAATATAATATAATATAATATAATATAATATAATATACTATAATATACTATAATATACTATAATATACTATACTATACTATACTATACTATACTATAATATAATATAATATAATATAATATAATATAATATAATATAATATAATATAATATAATATATAACATAATATAATATAATATATACATAACATTTTAATATATTTATATATTAAATAATATATAATAATATAATAATACAATATTAACATAATATAATATTGTACATAATATTACATTATATATATATAATATTATGTTATAATTATAATATAATAATACATATATTATATGTATTATTATATAAATATATAATTTATATTTTTCTGTATTATATATAGTTACATATAATATATATTTTATTATATTTTTATATATTTATAAATAATATTTATAGATAGTATATATTATATAAATATATAATTAATATTTTCATATATTATATATTTATGTATAATATATATTTAATATATATTTTTATATAATATTTATAGATATTACATATTATATTATATTTTTTTATATGTGTAGTGTTAAAGTAACTTTGTTATAAATATATCACTTTTATTTCTGTTGTTAATTAAGCTTATACATAGTAGTAAAACAACTGATATAAGTAGACTTGTGTTACAATACCTACTTAGATAACATCCAAAAAACCAAACACAAAGCCACCTACTACAAATACACCATCAGCACTCACCATCTAAAGACAAACCCCAAAAAATAGAAGTAATAATAATAAACTAAAACCACAACCAAAGAATGTTCTAAAAAAGTAAAACCCAAAGAAGAACCACACTAAACAGTTCTTAGAATACATAAACTAGTTTAGGAAAAAAGTTTACTATACATAAATATTTCTAAATATACAATAAGCCAATATAATAAAAATAGTATGTAAGAATTATTTCCAAAACAACAAGTGCAGTCTTAGCTGAGAGCCAAGACACACCTGGCTGTGGTTACCTTTGCTCCATGATCCCTGTCTCCTCTTGTCCTTTATTAACCTTTTTACATTCCCACAGGAGCCTGAAGGTGTTTTTCCCACTCTCCATGAGTGGGTGGATGTATCACTGGGAAAAGGCCCAGGCTTCTGGGTTTAACCAAATCACCTGGCAAATTCTCTCTGGGTGCATCAGGAGCTCGTTAGGATAATGGCATCAATTATTTTAACCCCTCACTAGTAACCAGTGGGCACAGGTGCATCAAGATTTGGGTTTTCAAAATGTGTGCACAATCTCTTCTTTACAATCTTAGATTACAGGAGATATTTAAATTCGTGATGCAGGAGTGAGAAAGAAGATGGAAAAATATCCCGAGCTGAAAAGGATTTAGTTGTGGGTTTGCCATGGGAAAGAACTATTTCAGCCTGCCTGGTCTTTGCAGGAGGAAGGATCCTGCTGCAAAATAACCCCCTAAAAATCAGAACTGTGGGTAGCAGGTAAGAAATATCCTGCTGACATTCGGGCACTTTTCCTGCCAACTGCAAGCCCTGATTTATTTCCTGGAAATTCAAGCAGGAATTGAGGCTTCTGAGGACAAATCCCCGTTTTCCTCACAAACGTGGTGTCTCCATGTGGTGGAGCCATGGGATGATGCTCCAGAAACATCCAGGGGTGGCCCTGACCCCATCCCTGAACGGAGCCACCCCTGGCAGGGCTGCCCAGGGACCCTCAGCCCTTCTCTGCTCAAACCTGGCCTTTCAAGGAAGGAAAACTGATGCCTTTTTTCACTGCACACAGCATTGCCAGAGGTATTTTTATCACCCCCTATGATGATTTTTTCTGTGCAACGAAAGCACAGTTTCTCAAAAAAATGAAGTTTTTGTAGCAAAAATAATTTTGGAATTATCCCAGTAAATAAGTCAGGGGCATTTTGTTAGAGTAATTCATGGGAATCTTGAGATTTGAAAATTAAAGTAAGGATTTTGGCTTTTGTGGGCCCAGGGGGAGAGATCCACACTTGGAAATCAGTGCAGAGCTGGAGTTCAGCCCTTTGTGCTCACCCTGGGCAGGATCAGAGCTTTTGGGTGGGGAGAGCTGAGCCTGGCAGAGCCCACCCTGAGCCCACTGCCCTCGTCCCTCCCCTGCTCAGCCCAGGGTGTCTCCAGAAAGTGACAATTCCTTTAAAGTGCCACTCAGAGCCCCGACTTTGGAGCTGTTTCCAGGATGTCCCGAGGCTGGGCAGCAGGAGCTCCAGCTGCTCTGACTGACACTTTTCCACCTGTACACAGAAATATTTGTGGTCACACATTTTCTGGGTGTTCCCAGTAACCTCGAGAGAATCGTCCGAGCTGTGGCTCCCTGGGGGTGGGCCTGCCCTGGCTGGGAGGGGATTTAAGGTCCTCCCACCCAAATCTGGGGTTGGTGTGCACAAAGGGGTCCTGGCTCTGGGGCTTGCTCCTGGTTCCAGGCACATCCCAGGGATCCCTGTCCCTCATTTCAGCCCATGTGCTCCCTGGAGCCTCAGGAACCTCAGAGAGGAAAACAATGCACCAATTTTAGCTTTTTTCAAGGGCTGGATGGGGAGGGGTTTGTCTAACAGGGAGTGCCCAGTGAGAGCAAAACAGAGGGAACCAAAGTACTTCCAGCAATGGGAAGACTCAGAGGAAGCACTGCAGGGGCAGGATAATAAATAAAATAAAATAAAATAAAATAAAATAAAGATAAAATAAAATAAAATAAAATAAAATAAAATAAAATAAAATAAAAATAAAATAAGATAAAATAAAGATAAAATAAGATAAAATAAAATAAAATCTTTCGATCCTAAAATAAATAAATAAACAAATAATTAATTCAATAAATAAAATCTCCACTGCAGCACCAGCCAAGCCAGCACTCAAGCAAAATGCTATTTTAAAAAGCACTGAAGCATTTTCTAACTTATCCCCAGGGATTCACACTTTAAAAAAAATCACATAATTCAGTGGTTTCCTTTGGATGCTCGCAGCAAACCCCAGCTCTGTGGAAAACAGGGCCAGGAGGAGAATGCTGGGCTCTGCCTGCCCAGCAGGACGGGCCCCCAGCCCCTGCTCTCTCAGCAGCACAGGGAACATCCCCCGGGTGGGTTTGGTGTTGGGGGAATGTTTGATATTATTGAAGGGGAAAGTAGCTCCAGTAAGTGGAGAAAATAAAAGTGATTGTTTGACTCTCTGAGCATTTGTGTGAAGAGGGGGTGATTTCTGTCTGCTGGCCACTTTGTTTGGGCACTTATATCTATATTTCCTCTTATTGTGGCTCTGTCAAGTGTTTGATAGACTAAGATGGAGGCATTAATTGAATTCAAGTGTAGACACCTGAAGTATTTTTATTTTTATTTTTAGTTCTCTCACCTTTTATTTCCATTAGCACAGCAACGTGGTCGCGGTGGGGATTTCTGCCTGAAGGACACAAACAGAGCTGCTCGAGGTTATTAAAATAAAACTGCTTTACCTGGCAAAGAAAAATAGTTCCCAAACCACTTAAGCTAAAAACAAAAGTTAAAAAACAGAACAAAAGCTCTGTATTTTCCCAGCTTTCAGAGGTCCCAGTTTTCCCAGTGCACCCTGCAGCGTTGTACCAGACCAAATCCCAGCCCTGGAGGTGTCCTGGGGCCCTCTGGATGTGATGACAAAGGGAATCAGTCCCAGCTGGGATCCAGCGATCCTGGAGGGTTCTCCAGCCTCGGTGATCCCGGGATTTGGTGATCAGGGCAGGGTTCAGGCAGCTTTGCCTTTCAGGGATTGAATTCCTCCGTCGGGAGGGAGAGGTGAGGCACAAAGGGTTCCCCAGAGCAGCCCCACACGCCCAGAGTGGGGACACAGGCTCTGGAATTCCATCTTTCAGGCTTCAAACAGATCTCCACTCTCTGGGAGGATGAACAGGACAAGGCACTGTCCGTGGGAGAGGGGAAAAGGAAAGATGGAATAAAGGTGTGTGTCCCCGTGCAGGGCAGGGCTGCACCCCGAGTCCTGACAGCAGACACTCCTGTCTGCTCCGGGGGATCAGGAAAGTGAGAAAACCAGCACAGAGAATCTGGAAAGGGAATCTGCAGGCAGAAAGGAAGGAAGATTTAAGGGAGCTTAGAACCAGGCACTTGGAACCCCACAACTTGTCAGATTTAAACATGAACCCATTATTAGATGAAAACTCAGGTGAGTGACCAAGAACCCTCTGCCCTGCTGTGGGATCCCCTTTTCTGACACTCTGGGCCAGCTTTGGAAATGCTCTGTGTCCTAAAATCTCAATCAATTCAGCAACATGTCATAAACATGAAAATATAAATATGAAAATCAGGGCACAAGGGCCCCGTGTCCCTCTGAAGGGAACAAACAGGCAGCTCTCCTAAATGTGAAAGTTCTGCACCTACAGCCAGACCTTCTGTGCATTTCTGCAGAGTATTCCTCATCTGATCATTTTTCCCTATCCCAAATCTCCTCAACAGCTTCACCCTGGATGCTCCTGAACATCCCACAGCTCCCTGAGGTCTCTGCAGAGCCAAGCTGCTCACTTCTGGGGCTGGGCACCATGACCTTCCCAGCACCAGCAGAAAATCCAGGACGTGCCCCTGGAATGGGACCTCAGGTTCCTCCCACCCTCACCCATGGGATCACCTCCCAAACAAGCTCCATGGAAATCATCAAGGATTTGGTGGAAGAAAAGCCAAAAAACCCTAAATAACCACAGTGAGCCCCTGTTCTATATCCAGAAATTAAATAATTGGAGGATTTGATATAAAACTCTGTTTTCCCAGCTCTTTTCCCAGGTATTAATAATTTCCCTCAGCCTCCGTTTTCTGTGAGTTAGGGTTTAACCAAGAGGTTGTCTGGATTTTTTCTTTTCTTGAGATTTTTTCACCTCTTGGGATGAGCTTTGAGCCCTTTCCTGGGCCAAATAAGTGGCCAATTTAAGCCTACTTCAACTTTTAACAAAAAATGCTGGATTGGCAGCTTCACTACAAGGTACTTTCAGCCACAGCTCCTGAAACAGGTTTCTTTATGGAGACTTTATCAAAAAGAGGGAAAAAAAGTGTTTGGGATGGGAGGGGGGAAAGAGTAGAACAACAAGAATTAGGGCCAGATTATGGCCATAATTAAGACTGGCTACATCCCAACAATAAAGATCTAGAAAAGACTTAGGGTTGTAGGGGAGCCCTGATTTTTTCATACCAGAAGAAGCCAGATTTTGCTGCACTGACAGAAAAATATCCCAAATCCAAGATGGCTGGGGTGGGCTGGGGGTGCGAGGAACACCAGGCACAAGTTGTTGGGAAAGCTGTGGAACTCAATCACAGAATTCCAGACTGGCTTGGGTTGGAAGGGATCTTAAAGCTCATCCCACCTCTTTCCATGGGCAGGGACACCTCCCTGTCCCAGGCTGCTCAGATGTTATGGATGAGTTCTCATTTCCTGAGCCACACTTCATGTCTAGAGGTTACTGAGGGATAATCCCACCCCTTCTCACCTTCCCTCAAGGAAATAAATTGGGAATTAAATAAAAATATAGGTAAAAGGCTTCCATGTAAATGGAGAGAAATAATCCAGCAGGGAACAGCTGGCCCTGGCATTTCCCTCCACGTGCATGGGAGGGGTGTGCAGGACATCTCCCATCCCACAGGACACAGCTGTGGGCTGAACAATACCAGAAATTACCAATTACAGGGTCTCCCCCACCTCCCTCCTTCCACCCAAACCCTTCCTGAGCTTTCCCACAGAAGCAGCTCCCAGCTCTCAGCCCAGATGGGCTCCCTCAGACTTGTACAGCTCCAAGGGAGATGCCCGGGGCCCTTGCAGCCCTTCAGCCCTGTCCTTTCCAGGGTCCCACACCCAGGGACGCTCCATCCCAACGTGCAGGAGCAGCAGAGGGGTGGAAGGTGTCCCAGGTGAGGTGTGAAGAGCGCAGGTTCTGCTGCAGCAGATCCAAGGAACTCAGCCTTCGACTCCATGGCGCCTCAAGGCCCCGTCCGTGCCTCTCCCGCCTTCACCTGCGCAGCGTCCGGGCCCCTCTGCAGCTCTCTATTTATTCTCTTTCTCTCTTTAACGTGCCAGGGCTGTTAATTACTGCTGCTGCGGCCCAGTCCGTATTGCCAGCTCGATTATCCGGGCTGCCCTTCCCTTCCCCACAATGAGTTGTGCCACGCTACTTAAGAAGTCGCGAGCGCTCGCCCTCCGTGGTGGCGCTTGGCAAATGCGAAGTGACACCGGGACTTTGCTCGACAAGGCCACCACCACGGCGGGGAGGGACAGCCTGGGCCTTGATGGCAGCTGACAAAGCCCAGCCCAGCCCAGCCCGAGCTGCCGGGGCCGCGGCAGAGCCGGGGTTAACGCGGGAGCGCAGCCGTGGCCGTGAACCTTAAACAAACTTCCAGCAGCATTTTCCTCGCAGCCGCCTGACATTTTTCTTTATGTTTCGTCAGTCATATCTGAGCGATCAGACAGCCGCCACACGTGGTACACCCACCAGGATTATTATCTCGAGCAGAGGCCCAGAGCTCATTGTAGCAGGCATGTAATTCTTTACAATGTATGCCACGTTAAGTGTGTTGGGTTATCTATTCAACAGCTGACTGAGCCGGGCTCTCAGCTCTCCTCAACAACCATGTAAGAAGCGATGACAATTGTACTACTTCATAAGGGCTGCATGCAACTCTGACACACACTTCACAGCAACCAGTCATCTATATAAACCAATTTCAAGAGCAAAATTGCATGGTGCCTCCACTCTGTTATAAACACAATGATATCCACTCAGAGCTGATAAATGCGCTGCATTTCTGCCGAGCTTTAAAGAACCGCTTCCCTCCGCTCCCGGCGGCGCGCGGGGACGGCGGCACGGGGACACCCACATGGGGACCTTCCCCTCCTCAGAGCCTGCATCTGAGGAGCTGGGAGAGAAAACAAGGTTAGGCCTAATTAAGGTTTTAAATACTTCTCGACTCCGGAGCAATTTTCAAATTAATTACGGTATCTTTTTGTAGGATTAATGCAATGTAATCCTTGCTACGGAGAAAAATATCTATAGCAACCAGCAAGTCCTTGAAAAAATACTTCAACACCAAAGGCTCCAACAAAGGGGGAGATTAAAGACTGTCAGCCAAATTAAAGCCACTTTTCCTGGCTGTTATGGCTGGGTAAAAGGGTGTGTGGAACCAGCAATCTCGGTTACGGATGTGCTGGCAACACGTGGGGCTCTAATTTTGGGAATTCTGCAAATTCCCACCAGTTTGAGGTGGCAAATGTCATTTCTGGAGTGCAAGCAACAACTCAGCCTCCTGCACCGAGCATGGAACCCCCCTCAGTGTCGCAGTGCAATGAAAAGATGAAATATGGCTCCAGCGATCTTGATTTAATGAACCCTGTAATTGAATACCCAGCCAAATAGACATCCTGATAAAACACAACAAGGAGTGTTGTTTTTTTAATTCAGATAAAGAATAGGATCCATCTCTGTTTGTTTGCATTGTTCAGCCGTCCTGCAGGAGAGTTACAAAAGTGATCGAGGACCATGCAGAGGTGGTCCTGTCTTGCTGTGTGCTGTAGAATAATTTAAATATAACAAAAACTAACAAACACATTTTAAAATTAACATTCCTGCATTGCTATAACACTGCCTTGTTTTTGGTCCTGACCACTGAAAAACACCCCAAGGTTCATCCCAAGCCTTGGTGCTGACTCCAAAGGGTGCTGAAGATGAGCCCCAGCAAGGCTGTCCCTTGGAGCTGGGATGCTCTGGGACAAATTCCCAGTGCTGTGCCTGGGAATGGTGGCAGGGTGGGGAAACAGGCCCAGAGAACGCCCTGGGGCTGTGGCACTCAGGGACACAGGACAGTGACACTCAGGGACACAGGACAGTGACAACTGGGCCATGGGCACAGGATAGTGACACACGGGGGCACAAGAAAGTGACACATGGGGACACAGGACAGTGACACACAGGGACACAGGACAGTGACAACTGGGCCATGGGCACAGGATAGTGACACATGGGGGCACAAGAAAGTGACACATGGGGACACAGGACAGTAACACACAGGGACACAGGACAGTGACACATGGGGACACAGGACAGTGACAACTGGGCCATGGGCACAAGACAGTGACACACAGGGACACAGGACAGTGACACACAGGGACACAGGACAGTAACACACATGGGTACACAGGACAGTGACACACAGGGACACAGGACAGTGACACTCAGGGACACAGGACAGCGATGCACTGGGCCATGGGCACAGGACAGTGACACACGGGGGCACAAGAAAGTGACAAATGGGACACAAGACAGTAACACACAGGGACACAGGACAGTGACACACAGGGACACAGAACAGTGACACACAGGGACACAGGAGAGTGACAACTGGGCCATGGGTACAGGACAGTGACACACAGGGGCACAAGGCAGTGACACACAGGGACACAGGACAGTGACACACAGGGACACAGGACAGTGACACACTGGGCCATGGGCACAGGACGGTGACAGGGGCACAGGTACAGGACAATGACACACAGGGACACAGGACAGTGACACACAGGGCCATGGGCACAGGATAGTGGCACATGGGAGCATAGGCACAGGACAGTGACACACAGGGACACAGGACAGTGACACTCAGGGACACAGGACAGTGACACACGGGGGCACAAGACAGTGACACACGGGGACATAGGACAGTGACACACAGGGCCATGGGCAGAGGATAGTGGCACATGGGAGCATAGGCACAGGACAGTGACACACAGGGACACAGGACAGTGACACACAGGGACACAGGACAGTAACACACAGGGACACAGGACAGTGACACACAGGGCCATGGGCACAGGATAGTGGCACATGGGAGCATAGGCACAGGACAGTGACACACAGGGGCACAGGCTGAAGGTCCAGGTGGCCGCACAGAGTCCCCCTCTGTCCCTTTGCCTCCTCTGCTCTGCCCCACCCAGAGCCCTCCCAAAGTTTGTTCCCTTCCCTTTCTGCAAATCCCCCTAAATCCACCTTCCTGCACTGCTCAGAAAATGAAGTTTTGTGCAAGCCTCGCACTGATTCCCTGGGAGTTGCCAGCCCTGACTCGCCTCCCCGATCCGAATTTATTTTCCAGGAAACAATTAACGGTGATCCCCATGGAAAAGCCTCCCCATCCCGAGCTCTCTGTGCATTCACGGCTGAGAACGGCGGGCAGAGCAGGCACCGGCTCAGAACTGACTTTGCTTCCTAGATTGGTCTACAATCCTCATTTTACTCTAATTTAACCTTTCCTAGTTAATTTATATCGGTTCAGCTTGCCAGCCTGTACCTGCCAGAGTGATCATCTCCCATCAAGGGGCTGGGCGTGGACAGGGCTGCTCTCTGTCGGCTCCGTAACCACCACACCTAATTAAAGTCCTTAAAAACCTTTAATGTGACAAGACGAGACAGGAACGAGCAGGAAAAATAAGAGAGGATCTTTCAATTACTTTAATCACGCTGACTTTCAAATCCCTATCAAAACACGGCGCGGGCTGAAACTTTGGGCGCACTTTTGCATTTTCCAGGAGGTTCCCGGTGCCCGTCCCGGCCGAATCCCTTCTCCCTCTCCCTTAATGAGAGGGAAGGAGAGGGAAAGGGAAGGTAAATACAGCGAGCGCTTGTAATAAATGATTAAATTGTCCTCCAGGCACGTTTTGCATATGAATATAAAAGTTGTGATTAATAGGTTATCTCGCACATTACCCAAGGCTGCAGCAAACACCGGGCAGCGGCGGGCTGTGCCAGCCCTTTCTGCTTTCAAAGGAGCTGCGGCGAAGTGTTCGCTGGAGTCCCAAATTCCGGCCAACAAGGCCATCAAAGCCAGCCAGATTGCGGCTTTTCCACCCCGGGGGCTCCCTGCCCATTGTGAGCCTCAATGCCCCCACCGGGCTGGCGATTAAGAGCGATTTAACCAAAAAACCGACGGGAAAACAATGCCCCGTGCCAGGGGGAGCGGGAACGGCTCCGCGCGGGGCACAATGCGGGGACAAAGGGGACATCTGGAGCACGGGCACGGCCTGCCCGCGCTGCTCCATCCCTGCCCCCTGGTCCCCGAGCCCGACCCTTCCCTGGCTGAGCTCACGGACGGCTTTTACACCCCGAGAGCAGCGCAAAGCCCGGTGCCCAGCTGGCATGGGCGCTGTCCCTGCCCGGGTGGGTGCCAGCCCACTGCGGTGGCACCGGGGGATGGTTTCTGCCACCAACACGAGCTCAGCTCCCCTGGGATGCTCCCCTGGCCCTGAGCGGCGGGCAATGCCCAGCGAAGGTCGGCAGAGCCTTTCCCCACCAGCCGCTGAAGCACTCCCGAGGAAAGAAGAAGGAATGAGATTTTGGCCACCAAAAATGCACGGCCGCCACAAACGCTTCGTATCCATCCCATTTCTTCCCGCTCGCAGATTTTTAATCCTCTCTTAAGCACTTTTAAAGTGCTCAATTTTTGTCTAATTTGAATTTAAATCAGCTTGTATGGAGAACTTGGAGAACTTTTTTTTTAAGCGAGCTTGTTTGGCAGGTACATTTTCCCAAGATCACCCAGCTTTAATTTTAAATTTCAAAAGCCTTGCGTTTAATCCCTTGAGCTGGCCTGGTACCTTGCACCATCTGTTCTGGGGTTTTGTTATAACCGAGAGCACCTGCAGAGTTTTGCAACATTTCAAGCTGTCTGTGGACTAAAATCAAAATAATTATAATTTTCATAAACTAAAGACGGCGATTCAGGTGCTGCAGCCCCGATTTTCCACACCAAGCCTCTGCACTGGGAGCGTTTCTCCTGCACGAGGGGGTTTTGTTCCTGCTGCCACCAGGTCCAGGGACAGGCAGGATGTCCCTGGGCACCCGGAGCCATCCCACCCCACCACTGCTGCCTGCTCCAAGCTGGGAGTAGCTCCAGCAGGTGGGGCAGGCCCAGAAGGAGCAGGAAATGCCTTTTCCAGCTGCTCAGGGAGGTGCTGACAAGGGTTAAGGCCATCCCTGTCCACCCCTGTGTGCTCCGAAGGCATTCTGGTGTTTGGTGGGTGGGGGAGGTTTTCTGCTTGACTGGGCAAACTGAAAATCCTTTCAGGAGAAGGAGTTTGTTTGGACTTCATTGCCCAGAGCTCTCCACTGGGGAGAAACCCCTCCTTAGGGCATGCTGGATAAGTTCTCATGGAGAAGGGATCTCTCCCTGAGGGTGGGGAGGGCACATCCCAAACTGCCCAGAGTGGATCCATGGGGGATCCACAGCACTGCCTCCCACAGAGGCTGAGCAGGACCTCGTGGAAAAGGGAGGAGAGCCCAAATTCCTGCTGACTGTGTCCCCCAGGCCCTCTGGTGAGGTGAGGTGTGAGCTCCTCATCCTCACCTTCATCTCCCTGCTGAGGGGGGAAAGCTCAGCCTAAGCTGGGAGTCCTTGGGTGCTTGATCCCTGCTAAGAAATGGATGGATAAAAAAGGTGGAAAAGAGTTTTTATAGAATCCTGGAATATCCTGAGTGGAACAGCCAGTCGTGGACTTCTCTTGCAGAAGGACCTGAACCAAAACCCATCTTTGAGAGAACAGCCCCTCCTGCTGCACTCACACCTGGAGCCTTTTCTCCTTTGGCAGCTGGGAGGCCCAGGCAGGAAGGGCAGATCCTACTGGAAAGGGAAAAAAGCCTTTAAAGAGAAGGTGTTTGTTTGTTTGTTTGTTCCCTTGCCCTGATCCGGCATCTCCACGTTCCTGTTTCCATTGAAATGAAATGAAACAAAATGAAATGAAACGAAATGAAATGATGTCTGTATATACAAAACTGAACTCCTGGCCCTGGAAACGGAGTGGATTCCTGGGCAGACGGGTATTCCCAGGACATGGAACACTCCCTCACATCCTGCAAACCCGGGGCAGGAGTGGAAGGGCTTGGATTCACCAGGAGCCAGCAGGGAGCTGCCCCATGGCTTTGGGATTCCTGAGACCATGCAACCCCTAGCAACGGGGAGAGGGATCAAACCCTACAAAACCCCACGAAAACCCCACAAAACCCCACAAAACCCTGCAAAAACCCTACAAAACCCTACAAAAACCTTACAGAATCCATAAAAACCTGACAAAGACCCCATAAAAACCAACCCTTCACTGCTGGGCTAAAGAAAACCTGGAGACACCACAACTCCAAACTCTCTGGAATTCCCTGCCAGGAGGGGGGATTTAGGGTCTGCTCCCAGGGAGCAGGGACAGGAGCAGAGGGAACAGCCTCAGGCTGGCCCAGGGCAGCTCAGGGTGGGCACAGCAGGAATTTCCCCATGGAAAGGGGGCTCAGGCACTGGCACTGCCCAGGGAGGTTTGCAGTGCCCATCCCTGGAGGTGTGCCAGGAATTCTGGAGGTGGCACTCAGGGCTCTGGGCTGGGGACAAGGTGGGGATCAGGCACAGATTGGACTCCATGATCCTGAAGGGATGTCCCAGCCTAAAAGATTCTGGGATTCTGTGGAAATTCCAGAAGGTTCTGGGTTGAGGCAGCACAGGAAGGGGGGGGTGAGGCCTCCTGGGTCCAGCTGTGTTGGGACCAAACACTGTGGTGGCATCAATTGTCACCTGTGGCTGGCACACAGGGTGGAGGGGACTAAAGGTCCCCTCAGCAACGGTTCCACACGGGAGAGATATATTATATATTATTTTATATATATATATATATATATACATTAGTATAGTTTATCTTCAAATCCTGCTGGAAAAGAAAATTAAATACAGTCCAAGAACCCAGGAATATTTTAAACCCAGTAAATGGTTGTGCAGTACTGAGCTACAGAGTCAACACTTCACCTTTTTTATGCTCACAGAAAATCAATTTATATTTTCTTTATCTCCTTTATTTGTATTTTATATATTTCCTACAGATTCTTTATTTCCCTATTTTGCTTTTATGCCTTCATTCTTTCCTCTCTGAATGCAAGAGAGAAATTCCAAAATTTTAAAGACTAAAATCTGTTTTTCTTTTCTTTTAGGCTAGATGACTCTCTAAGCCTATGATGCATAAAACTGGGTTTTTAATATTTTTTTAATCAATAACCAAATACCCAAAAATAAAACCCCCCATCTATTAAAAAGAACAAATAATCTCATTTTTATATTCTTATGAAAGGCACCGTGCGCTGTATTATCCCTCTTGCAATTTTGTGATTTATTTCTGGCCACTCTGGGCTGCTGGGAAGAGAAGCAAATGGGATTAGGATATCAAATGTTGGGATGTTTGCTGCATTTATCTGCCTGGCAAGGGGCTGGAGCCGAGCAGGGGCTAATGGAAACCGTGCACCCCAAACTCAGCGCAGCGGCTTCAAAGGGAAACCCTTTTGCTACATGGATCCCATTTGTGTGGGGAAACCCAATTACTGTGGGGTTCTTGTACCTCCCTCGTGCCTTTTATGCTGCTGTTTGCTCCAAGTGCTTATTCTGATTTGATAACCCCGGCACAAATAAAGTGTCACCCCCGGCTCTTATCTCCCAACTCGCAGCTTTCCAATTTGTCTCAGTTAGTTCAGAACTTGACTCCTTATTAATTACCCCCACGGGGTCCTGGGGCTGAGCATCAGCTCTGCCCCCGGCAGGTATCAGGGAAGGGCTTGGAAACCAAATCTCAGAGAGACAAAAAACCCAGCAGAACAAACCAAAACCTAATAAAAACCCCCCATAAAAATATCAGCAATAAAAAAAAAAAAAGAAAAAGAAGAAGTCAAAACAAACCAAGCAAATTAAACTCCACAAAATTACCACTAACTACGAAAAAAAAAAACCCTCAGAAAGAAAAACTCAGAACAGTAACAAACTGAAAACAAACCAAGCAAAAAACCCCCACAAAACCACAACCAGCAACCAAAAAAACCATAGAAAAAAGAACCCAAACCAACAAAATAAAAATAGTCCAAGCAAAAAACAAACAACAAAAACCAAACAAACAGAACAAAAGAAAACAAAAAAAATCCCACAAAACCACCACCAAGTGCAAGGAAAAAACCCCATCCAAAAAAAAAAACCAAAAAAACAACCCCAAAAAAAAAGCAAACCCAGGAAAAAAGAAGCAACAACAGCAAAAACCTCAAATATTTTTGCTGTATTATCCTGACTAGATTAGAACAGCAGATGAAAGGTGAAAAGATCTCCCAGGCATCACCAGATATTTCATCCCAGCTTTTTCCAGAGCAGTTCTGGGTTCATCCCTTCCATGCCCTGCCCATTCCAGGGCATCCTTTGGGGTCGCTGCTTGGCACCCCAGAGATTTTCTCCCTGTTATTTCTGGTGCTGGAAAATCCTCCCCATTCCCAGAGCACATCCCAGCTCTGAGCCCCGAGGAGCTTCTGCAGTTTCTCCAGAGCCCAAACCCAGAGTGGCACAGGGAACAAAGCCGAGGGTGAATTCCTGGTTTGGCTGTTCCCAGCTGGCTGCCCCTGCCTGTCCCAAAAAGGGGTGAAATGGGCATCCCAATCCCATATTCCCTGACAGCTGACCCCACCAAGTCCACTTCAGTATGGGAACTTTGGAAACCCTCCCTGCTCAGGAATCTGCTGTCCCTATCCAGGGAAATGCCCTGGAACAGGCTCTGGGAGCACACACCCCCCAAGGGGGCAGGAAAGGAGGGAAGAACCATTTCTGGATAAATCAGACATTTACTCTCAGGTGTTTCATACAAATTACTGAAACAATGTAAAAACTGCCCCAAGCCTTCTAATGAGAGAGCCTGGCAAAGGCATCCCAGGGATTATTCCTGGCATCCATTAATTAGGAACAGCATTTCCACAGTCCAGTGAGAGAGGATAAATACTCAGCCAGTGCCTAATCTGAGTGACCCAGCCCCAATTCCAGAGTTAAACAAATAGAATCTGATTTGCAAAGTACATTATTCAATATTTTAGCCATTAACTGCTGCTAAAATAATTCAAGGCTCCAATTGGAGCTGTCTTTATTTGGATTATTTCCAGCACAGAGAACAGCACTCAGCATCAATTAATGCCCAGTTCTCATCCTGAACTTCCAGCAGGAATTTGTGATGCCCAAACCAGCCCTCACTGTATGAACGACGAACTCATCCCAACCCAGGTGAATGTGGCTGCTTTATTTTGGGCATTTCCTTATATTTTAATTAATGTCATCAAGAAGAATCTATTGATCTTCTAAACTGGTTTTTAATGAATTATCACACCTGGATCCTGTGGCTTTTGAAAAATCTTTGCTGCTGTGTGGAGGAGGGCTTTGAAAGCTTAGGAAAAAAAAAGAATAAACTAGAATAAGAAAAGAGAAAGCAAAAGGAACGTTTCACCCAGTCCTAACGCTCCCAAAGCCCCGAGTAGTTAATTTATGGAATCTCCTGTTAGTGAGTGAACAAAGGTAAAAATAACAGGCCAGTTATAAACTGGTGCTGTGATGACATCGTGAATTATTTAAAAAGGGCACGTTGAGTGTGACCAGCGAGCCATCAATCAGAGCAGACAGTGATGAGAAAAAGAGGTTTCAGTCACTTCCTCTCTGGCAGCAGAACAATCCCCTCGCAGGTACCGCGGCGCCGCTGACCCGGTGTCACCGCATTGTCACCGTCCCCTTTGAAGGGCCGGAGCGGCTCCTCTCAATATTGGAGCACGAGGAGTAAATAAATCCCTGCCTGGGCTCTGCCTTCCCTGCACACTTCAATTTGTCTGACAATGGGCAGGACACGGACGCACAAATCTCTTCAAGCCCCGATGAATTTTTTATGGCAGCTCCAGTCCAGCGGCAAAGGACGGGCTTTAAATGGGAGCGGCGCTGCTGTGAGCGGGAGCCCCCGGAGACAGAGCCCTGGGAAGGGTTTTGTGTGGGATGCAGCCCTGGGAAGGGTTTGGTGTGAGGTTCAGTCCTTCAGCTCCTCGGGCTTGCCTTGCTCCCAGGGCTGCCAAAGCACCCTGGGGTTGGGCTCATCCCATGGGGCATGGAAACCCATCCTATGGGGCATGGAAACCCATCCTATGGGGAATGGAAACTCATCCTATAGGGAATGGAAACTCATCCCATAGGGAATGGAAACCCATCCCATGGGGCATGGAAACCCATCCTATGGGGCATGGAAACCCATCCCATGGGGAATGGAAACTCATCCTATGGGGCATGGAAATTCATCCTACAGGGAATGGAAACCCATCCTATGGGGCATGGAAACCCATCCTATGGGGCATGGAAACTCATCCTATAGGGAATGGAAACTCATCCCATAGGGAATGGAAACCCATCCTATGGGCCATGGAAACCCATCCCATGGGGAATGGAAACTCATCCTATAGGGAATGGAAACTCATCCCATAGGGAATGGAAACCCATCCTATGGGCCATGGAAACCCATCCTATGGGGAATGGAAACTCATCCTATAGGGAATGGAAACTCATCCTATAGGGAATGGAAACCCATCCCATGGGGAATGGAAACTCATCCTATAGGGAATGGAAACCCATCCTATGGGGAATGGAAACCCATCCCATGGGGAATGGAAATCCATCCTATGGGGAATGGAAACCCATCCCATGGGGAATGGAAATCCATCCTATGGGGCATGGAAACCTATCCTATGGGCCATGGAAACCCATCCTATGGGGCATGGAAACTCATCCTATAGGGAATGGAAACTCATCCCATAGGGAATGGAAACTCATCTTATAGGGAATGGAAACCCATCCCATGGGACATGGAAACCCATCCCATGGGGAATGGAAATCCATCCCACAGGGAATGGAAACTCATCCTATAGGGAATGGAAATCCATCCCACAGGGAATGGAAACTCATCCTATAGGGAATGGAAATCCATCCTATGGGGCATGGAAACCCATCCCATAGGGAATGGAAATCCCCTCAGCTGCCACTGCTGCCAACCACCAGAGGGGCAGAAAATGCCACTGAAAACTTGGCTTAATCACCCAAATCCCAAACCTGGCTCAATCAGTACAACTCCAAAACCTGGCTTAATCACCCAAATCCCAATCCTGGCTCAATTGGTACAAATCCAAAACCTGTCTTAATCAAACGAAGCCCAAAACCTGGCTTAATCACCCAAATCTCAAACCTGGCTTAATCAATACAAATCCAAAACCTGGCTTAATCAAACCAACCCCCAAACCTAGCTTAATCACCCAAATCCCAAACCTGGCTTAACCAACACAAACTCTCTGCTGTCTTTCCAAGGAAGTGAACCTTGCAGCTGAGCCACTGAGTGTGGAGGAAGCAGGGAGAGAGAAATGCACTCCAAGTTTGAATTTGTGCTGGATTAATGTAGGAGAGTCTCCTTCACTTGATGCTCCCTGGAATTGTATCCCAAACCTTCCCTCAGATCCCAGTTCAGGTGTTGGGTACTCCTAAGGAGCCCTTGGACTCCTGCAGCTGCAAGGAGAGCACCAGGAGGAATAAACTGTGCACAATTCCAGATTCGAGGAACAGAGCTGCTCCCAGCAGCCCAGGGATGCAGGGATACAGGGATGAGAGGATGAGGGGAGCCAGGGATGCAGGGATTTGAGCATGAGGGGATGCAGGGATGTAGGGATATAGGGATGAGGGGACACAGGGACACAGGGCACACAGGGATAAAAGGATGCAGGGACGCAGGAATACAGAGATATAGGGATACAGGGACAAGGGGACACAGGGACACAGGGATAAAAGGATAAAGGGACACAGGGATGAGGGGGTACAGGGACAAAGGGACACACGGATAAAAGGATAAAGGGACACAGGGATGAGGGGATACAGGGACATAAGGATAAAAGGATAAAGGGACACAGGGATGAGGGGCTGCCTCCCCTCCCACCCTGGCCCCTCTCAGCCCCAAGCCCCCCAGAGCCCCCAGCCCTTCACCCACTCCTGATCCTCAGCCCCGCTCCAGCAGCACTTCCCAGGAATCCATTCATCTCCAGGGAACCTCGTACCACTCCAAACCTCTACTCTGCCACTTAATTGTTCCTAACAGGTAAATCAAAGGTAAAAGAGAACTAATTAATTTTCCAGCTTGGTTTTATTTTACTGTTACTGTTTGGAGAAAATAGAACTAAACCCCATTAGTGTTAAGGTAAGACCATGAAACAACATAATATAATGCAAGAAAGACATTTAATAGCGTGGAGGAATGTTAAATTACTAATTAACTCCAAGTTCCTGGATAAAAAAGCCGAGTAATTTACAGGATTATTGCAACGTGCAGCTCAGATTGCCACGAGGGTCAGCTCGGGAGCACTTCCTGCTATTTCCTTCACTGGGGTGGTTATTGTAGAATTCCTCTCACATTAAAATCCACTGTCCTTACCCACAGTTCAGTGCTGCTAATTAGCAGCCGCTCAGCTTCCCCAGCAGTCATTTTTTTCCATGTGAAGCTGCCAAATGTTCCCAACTGCTCAAGATGCTCCTCAGCCCCACTCCGAGTGTCCGGAGCTCACCCAGCCCAGCCCTGCTGCCCCCTGGGCACAGCCCCAGCCGAGGCACAGCCCGGGCAGGTCCCTGGTCCTGCTCTTTGTGTCAGCCACCAGGTTGGCAGAACCCTCCGGGCGCCTTTGGCTGAGCGACAGAACTTGGGAATGTCTATTTTTTCCCTCCTCTCTCTTCCCAAAGACGCAAATCCTGCTCAGGCGCTCGACACTGCGAGCTCTCCAAGCTGTGGGATTTTTCCCTTCAAAAGCAACTGTTTCCACATTCTATTTAAACTTTTATTCAAACAAGAAAGCCAGGAAAGGCATCTTTTAGTTTTTCCTAAATATATAAGAAGAATGCCCGAACTTTGATGAATAATTGATTAAATAAAGCATTGCCCATCAAAGGCAGGAAGAGGAGCTGCTCCACAGAAAGGCTCCACTATCAAACGGCACTTTGTTGTCTTAAACACTGCTCAGATCTGCAGCACTACAGAGCTCATGGCACATTAATGCTGGAGGTTAGAAATGGCAGCAAAGAGATTACTATTATTATTATTAATTATTATTATTATTATTATTATTAAAAAAGATAATTAGAATTCAGCTTTTCTTGGTTCTAGTTATCCCCCAGCAGTTTGAAAAGGCAGAAATTTGGCTGAGAATCGCTGAGGCTCCTCTTTTCCTCTCTCTTTTGTTGGCTTTATGACTAATTTATGTTTAACCTTCTGGAGAATCCATGGTCACCAGACACTTTCTGAAAAAATTCAAAGCAACTTTGGCTGTGTCCAATAGGAGGGCAAAAGGTCTGGGGAGCTGGGGAAGGGCTGGGAATTGAAAGAGGCGGCACGATCTTCTTCACCTCCTCTTCATGGCTCTGAGAGCAATCAGGAAACAGCCACTAATTGCTTCATCAAAATTAAGCTTCTCCAGCTTCATACCAATTATTTCCCCGTGGCTGTTTAGAGTTTAGCGTGCCTCCCATCCACATGAAGGGGAAAAAAATAAACCAGGGATGTCAACGGCAGCACGTTTCCCTGGATGGTGAGAGTGGGATCAGGATTCCAGGGCTCACCTATGGAATTCCTTCTTTAAATTCCCAACCTGGAACATGAAGCACCTGAACGTTCTGGTGCTGCATTTCCACAGGAGAAAGGGTTGTAGAATTTACTTAGGACGAGAGTGTGAAATTCCTTGTGCTGACAGGGATAAATCCATTCAGTCGAGGATCAAAACAGTAGCCCAAGGGTAACAAAGAACAAGTGTCAACCACATTTGCTCTGAGTGCCACAAAAATCCCCCCCCGGGAATTCCACTCCTGATGCTCTAGAACTATATTTATATAAGGGTTTTTTTTAAAAAAGGGAATGTAAAGGGCAAAAGGGCTACATTTAGAGGATGAAGAACTTTTAAATTGATTTAATTTTTTTCTTCCAAATATGATGATGGAGTATTTAAACATGATTTTGGAAAGTATTTTAAAATATTTAAATATTTACTCAGTGTTCAAAAAGACATTTCTTATCCTATGAGATGTGCAGGGATCAGCATTGAATACCTATTAGTGGATATATACAAATATAGAGATATTATACACATGATAGATGTATATAACACACACATATATTATATAAACACACACATATATATATATATATATTATTATTTTACATATTGTGTATCTAGGCTGTGATTTGAGTGGTAATCCTGGAATTCTGTTTGGTTTTGGGAGCAAGATGCTCTTGGTGCTCCTTAGGGATGACACACACCTCTGTGCACATCCCGACAGGAGCAGCATTCCCTTCCCAATCCCGGGCTCGGCATTTCCCAGAGCCCCAAAATGTGTTTAACAGGGAGCTGTTTAAGCACATTTGATCTGACAGAAACGGCACTGACCCCTCTATGGGTGCTGGAGCCAGGGGAGCCCAGCCCAGGTTTCTGCTCATGGGGTTTGGGGTTGTTCTGACTTTATTGTGCTCTTTCACTGCTTTGGTTCCATCCACTAATTATTCCAACATCATTTTCACTCCATCCTTTGCAGTATCTTGGCAGAGAGCAGAGTGATGGGAGTTTGCCACAGAAATATCCAGATATATTTTTAATATGAGCCTCATATTTCTGTGTCATCGGGGAAGTTAAACTGCAGATGGGCAGAGGAGTTCTCCCCACGAGACTCCAAAAAGTACTGGGTGCAGCTGAGAAAGCTGAGAATCCTTGGTTATTTTTCCAGAAATGGGATTTTTTTTCTTGCTAGCTTGTAGAGGCAGCCCATGAGGAGCCTATTTCCATACTGGCAAGGGTTCCTAGCACTGGGAATTATTAAATCAGCCCATGTTAAACACAGATCCTGTGTGTGCTCCTCACTCCCCCAGACACAGACTCCCCATGGGTCTGAAAAGTGACGCAGAAGGATAAAAAAGACCAGTGGGCAAAAATAAAGTATTTAGTTGCTACTTTTCATGTCGAGGGAGTACAACAGGCCACGGTTCTCCACTTTCCCCCCACTTTAAAATAAACTCTGTTTAAAGGACAGTGATACTGATTTCCTAGAGTTCTGTACAGCTTCAGCTATTCGTTCAATTTATGAACTCAGATCATCCCAAAGTATCCCAAGGCAGCGTCGCCAGGGTTGTGTGAGCCAGGAATCACAGAAACTACCACTAAACGCTGCTTAAATCTTGGTTGGGTTGCTTTTCCCCTACATTTCATAACCTGAAATGCTGAATTTCCACCGATTTCCGCCTATCCTGCAGGGCTCCATCCTACTGGGACGCTCACACCGTGGGCTCCAGGAGAGCATTCTGGCCTTTCCCTGGCACCGGGCACGGCAGGGCTCATTCCCAGAACACATCCCGGCCTTTCCCGGCCACTGGGCACGGCAGGGCTCATGCCCAGAACATATCCCGGCCTTTCCCTGGCACCGGGCACGGCAGGGCTCATGCCCAGGGCCGTGCCCCTGCCGAGCCTGCCCAGCTCGGCTCCCGGCGCGGGCAGGGAGCGGGATGCGCGGGATGCTCGGGATGCTCGGGATGCGGCGAGCCGGGAGCGGCTCTAATCGAAGTGGCAGAGCCGTCACCGTCCATCCATCGCCTGCCGCGCCGGGAAGTGCCGGGATAATCACCCCGACACCGCTGAGAGCTGCCCGGACCATCACCCCGGTGCCGCGCACTGTTTCCTCAATCGCGTCTGGCCGTTCCAGCCCAGCATTCCCTGAACAACCCCTGGCAAATAGCTCTGCCCACAGCTCTCCTCTGCTCCCCGTGATTCACCCCTGTTCCCGCATGGAAAACCCATAAAGGGAAAGGCGACACCGACAGCGAGAGGTTCAATGCGGGCGGCATTGTTATTCCCGCATTCCTCATTAACGCTCGCATTCCAGGAGTGGGAAGCAAATCAAGCGCCGGCTCCAAAGGCAGCGACCCTGCCTGCAGCCCCGGAGAAGGCAGGAATTCATCCCGCCCATAACCTGGAGAGGGCAGGAATCCATCCTGCCCATAACCTGGAGAAGGAAGGAATCCTGCCCAAAGCCGGCAGGAATTGCTGCGGTGATGATTTGGTTAACAGTGATTCCATCCAGCAGGGCAGGAATCACCTCCCGAAAGGAAAAGTCAACAAAGGGGCTGTGGGCAGAGCTGGATGTGCATTTATTGCAGTGCAAGGATGCTTTGGTTTTAAATTTCTGCTAAAAGGCTGCATTCAAACAACACCCAGAAATACAAAGCATCCATTTCTCTGTTCTTTTTCACTAAATTTAGCTCGGTTTTTTGAAAACATCCTTGCTCTAAAATGGATTTATTTGCAACAGGAGCAAAGTGTTTCCTTCCTGTAAGGAAAATCCAGATAAAATTTATCAATCTGGAAAAGCCCCTGGTGAGGGTGAAGTCTGTGTGCCATGGGGAGGGATCCTCTAACCCAGGGCACAATTTGTGTTGATTTTTAGAAGTGTTCAAATAACAGATAAACCTTGATAACTCCAAACTTCTACCCACTCTTCCAGAAGGAAAAGGAAAACTTTTACAGACTATGTTTCCTGACTGTGGATTCTCTGTGGGAAAAGACGCTGTGAGTGTATTTCTGAGCTCTGTCATTCCCTGAATGTGAAGAGCCACACTTGCAGGGAACACACTTCCAGAGCCTGCAGGAAAACAGGGAAATGCAGGGAAATGAGCTACTCTGGTTCAGGTTGGAATCACATAATTATATATCACATTAAATAGAAAAATGCAACTAATTAGGTTTTAAACAAATAACCTGTTGTGCCTCGTACAGTTAAAAATTCAATTGCTTGTTCAATTTGAACATACTGAGATAATCTGAGCACTTCAAGGAGAATTCCTGGTATTTCATGACTTAACTGCAACTGAACCAGCCTTGAATCACGAGCCGCTCAAGTTGGAGAGGACACTGATCTCCAACTCCAGCAGCTGCTGCCTTTGGGAGCTGAAGGATTTTAATTTCCCTGCTGAATCAGAGCCCCAGACGCCTGCACTCGTTTCACCACTAATTAATGCACCCGTGGAGCTGCGCTAACTAGACCAGGACATATTTTTTGGGTTGCCTGGGTTGTCTGCACTGCAGCAATTTTCCTCACTGACTGTAATTATCGGAGTCCAACTCCTCTGCTTCCTGAAACCCTAATTTGGGGATTGTGGGGAACCAGGGTTACTCCAGTCCAAGCCACCAACCACGGGGGACACCCAGTTCCTTCCCCTGCTGGGCTCAGGGTCTGCTGGTCACACCTGGCCACTGCTCTTCCAAGAGAAGTCATGGAACCTCTCACTGAAGGTTTGCACAATTTGTGCTTTGAGCCTTCCTTCCTTCCTTCCTTCCTTCCCTCCCTCCCTCCCTCCTTCCTTCCTTCCTTCCTTCCTTCCTTCCTTCCTTCCTTCCTTCCTTCCTTCCTTCCTTCCTTCCTTCCTTCCTTCCTTCCTTCCTTCCTTCCTTCCTTCCTTCCTTCCCTCCTTCCCTCCTTCCCTCCTTCCCTCCTTCCGTCCTTCCCTCCTTCCCTCCTTTTGTTTGGTCATTACCACAATTCATCCTTTACTAATGAATTGCCAGGTCACTTTCCCTCTGAACCTTTATTTCAATATTCAGCATTTCTTTCAGCTCAGCATCACTGTTCTTATCAACCTGCCTGGGACATGCTCCACTAAAATGTATTTTAGTTTGTTACCAGGTGTTGCACCCTTGGGACACATCTGGGGTGCAGTTCAGTCCCTTTTATTACATTTCTCTTTTTTTTGTTCTGTGGGAAATGGAAATCCCAGGATTTTTAGCCAACACGTGCTCTACAAAAGTTGAGGAAAGGAAGATTTATATCAATGCATGCTTTTTTATCATTGCCTGCTTCAGTAATGATATCAACCTGTCTGAATGTCTCTATCCAATGCACTCCAAACCCTGCCAACATTTTTGCTGCTGGATTAGAGTTTTGGTAGTCCTTTACATAAATTGTATGTAAATTATCAAACCTCAGTCAAATATTTGGGCCTTTCAAACCCGTCCTGGTTCCCAGAGTGACCCACACATACCCCTATATTGATATATATATTGATACTGAGGCCTCCTCTGCAACGCTGAGAATCTGCATGTTTAAATCTCATGGAAATGAAAACTCTCCCCGCATCTTTCTAGGAAGGGCCTTTTCTCCAAGAGCACCACATGATACTCTGGATTCCTGCCTGAGCTGCCCCTGAAATCCCAACCCAACCTCCTGCTGCCCCTCCTCGTGGGCTCTGGCATGGCACCCCAGCCCTTCCTTGTCAGCTCCATCCTTGGCTTGGATAACTCATCCATCTCTCCTGAAATCCCACAAGCAATGCCCAGAGCTGCTGCTCTGCCAGGCTGGCAGAGGCACAGGTGAGGACCACCCAAACCTGCTCCTTCTGCACCATCCAGCCACTGCCAGGAGCTGAAATGGACCCCCCCAGACCCCTGGGTGTCACCTCATGGGCTCTGCTGATGGTCCTGTCCCATGGGAGCCTTCCTGGAGAGAAGGGAAGGTCCCACCCATGGATTACTCCTTCCCCAACACCAAGGTCTCCCTCAGCCTGGGACCCCCCAGATCCTGCAGCTCCTGCCCAGAGCAGGAATCAGAAACTCCTACATGGACAATTCCCACCTGGTTACCAAACCAGCTCCAGAGCAACAAATCTGGGTCTTGTCACCCCTTAGTCTTGCCCAAGGTCTGGCCAGGCTTCAGCCCCACTGAAGGTCCCAAGCCCAATGTTAGGCCCCAGATTATTTTGATTTATTCCACCCCTGACATCCAGCTCCTGCTCCACATTTTAATCCTCTTTATGCCCAAATCACCATTATTTTGGTGCATCTGAGTAATGAATTTAAAGTACTGCATTTTAACTCTTGGCTCTCCCTGAGAAACCTGAGAAATGTCATGTTCTGAATTCCTTCTAAAAACAGGAAAGCAGAGAAGGAGGTGGTTTTTTTCTTCCATTTATCTGTGACTGGGAGTTTCTCTGCTCCAGAAAACCCCTCCCAAATTCCCAGGCAGCACAGGTAGCTTTGCAGCCCAGCAGCTTCTGCAGAGTGTCATAAATAGAAGGGAAAAGAGCAGGGAAGAAGGGAAAATGCCCCCAAAGGGCCGAGCCCGCTCCCTCTGCGCTGCCTCAGCTGCACATCAGACATGCGGAACATTGAACCGTCCTCTTAAATATTATGACATGGAGAAAATCACATTGTGCTTTAACCTATCAACAAAGGAGCAAAGCAATTACACGGCTAAACACAGTCGAGGAAGACCCAATAAAGAGAAATCCAAGAAAATTTGGTGAAAATTCTTAAGGGGCCTTACAATGTTTAATCATGCTTCAGGCCTAAATTAATATTCTGCTTCTAATTCAAAAGCCTGAACCACCAAGGTACATCTTTTGGGTATTTTTAATAACCAGAGTACAACACTCGGTGAATTAGCAGCTGCTCTGACTGGTATTTTACTTTTTCTTTGCTTGCTCAAGTAAAGCAGTTAATATTGGTATAATCATCAAACTAACATTAGTCAGACAGAAGGACAGATCTTTTCCGTATTGTAATGCAGAACACAAAAAAAATTAAACCAAGATTTAGAAATTCCTTTGTGTATTAAATAATTTTTCTTAGGTGGTTTCAATAAAACAAAAAAATTGTTATATTCACCCATTTTCTAAAACAAATAGTGGATTAAAGAGTACATAAACACATGGAAAAGAGGGAAAAATCCCCTCATGTGCTGCTACCCACTGCTATCCAAGTGATGGGAGAAATATTTCTGGGAATAAACCCATCCTGTTGGAATTGGTGGGAAAATGCCCTCCAGGGCATCCAAGGTGAAAGCCTTGGTCAGCAGATTTAATTCTGTTGGGGTTTTTTTCCCTTCAGGTATTTGCAAATGTGTCACTGGAGGAGATTCCTGGTTTTACATCTGGTTTGTGGAATAACCCAGCCAAGAATATTGATTTTCCCAATCTTGGAATAATCCCATTGTCAGGGAGAAAGAGAATTTTCCTCAGATGAGAAGCAGAGCTTGGAAAGCTCAAAACTGTGAACAAAGGACATTTTAACTGCCTCATTTGTTACTGCTGCTCTGGGACTGAGGAACAGCCCAGGAGTTCCTGTCACGGGCAAGGGGATGTCACAGGGACAGGTGATGTCATGGACAGGTGATGTCATGGGGCAGGTGATGTCACAAGGACAGATGATGTCATGGGCACAGGTGATGTCACAAGGGTAGATGATGTCATGGGACAGGTGATGTCATAAGGACAGATGATGTCACAGGCACAGATGATGTCACAGGCACAGGTGATGTCACAAGGGTAGATGATGTCACAAGGACAGATGATGTCATAGGGACAGGGGATGTCACAAGGACAGGTGATGTCACAAGGACAGGGGATGTCACAAGGACAGGTGATGTCATGGAACAGGTGATGTCATACGGACAGATGATGTCATGGGGCAGATGATGTCACAAGGACAGATGATGTCATGGGCACAGGGGATGTCACAAGGGCAGATGATGTCACAGGGACAGGTGATGTCACAAGGACAGGTGATGTTACAAGGACAGGTGATGTCATGGAACAGGTGATGTCATATGGACAGATGATGTCATGGAACAGGTGATGCCACAAGGATAGATGATGTCACAGGGACAGGTGGTGTCAGGGGGACAGGGGTTGCTGTGAGTCAGTGGGTTTGAAAATGTCTTTTCTCCTGGGATGGTTCCAAGGCCTCCTTTGGTTCACTGTGATTTCTGCATTTATGGGAGTTTATTTTGCTGCAGAACCATCAATCTGCAACAACAAGCTGGGTGTGCAACAGCAATTCACCAGGAGTGGCTGCATCTGTTTATAAAAATATTCTTGAGTGTCACCCTGCCCCTGTCCCTGCAAATGTTGAAATGGAAAAGAGAATAACCCTTGTATTTTTTCTCTCTTTCCTTCCCTTTTTCAGGAGATTTTGGAACCCTCTCCTTCCCTCATTCATTCCTGCATTTTCCCCACACAGACCCCGCAGAGGCCCCACAGCCAGGCTGACCCTCACCAGAGGCAGAACTATAAAAAACCCAGTGAGCCCCAGCTTTCCCAGCAATTCCACCCAACTGTGCCCACATCACACTGGGGAAACGAGCTGGAAAGCACCTTTGAGGTGGAAGAACTACAAACACCTTGCACATATTTTTACTGAGCTGATTGATCCCACAGAATCCCAGAAAGGGCTGGGCTGGGAAGGAACCTTCAAGCTCATCCCATTCCATGGACAGGACATTTTGCCCTGGCCTGGGGTGCTGGTGTGACTCAGAGTGGGTTGCAGGAGCAGAAAGGGCTGGATTTGGAACCCCCAAAACCCTTCTTTGCTCTGGACTGACCAGCTCGGGAGCCCTCCCCAGCTCTGCAGCAGCAGCTGATAAACTTGAGAGGGATTAAAGGAGATTTCCAGAGATTCCCAGGCTCTGAGCTCCCATGGGACAGCACAGGACACGGAGGGTGCCCAGGCCCCTGTGCCTGCTCCTGTGAATCCCAACCCTCCCCAGTATTTTCCTTGGATAAGAGTATTTGTAAAACGCTCAAACCTTGCATATAATGCGTAATGCTATTAAGTAGAATATCTAAAGTACTTATACTAATTATGCCTATTTTGTAAGATTAATTATAATTAATAATTTAACATATTTTATCATTTAAGTCAGTATCCGTTCTGATCTTTAACTTTAGAGAGCACACTGTATACGTACTACATAATTAGGGCTTATGTATCACATAATTAGGGCTAAATACTAGGAAATCAGGCTAATTAGACCAAATCAAACTGAATTATTTAAGCTTTTTTTAATTTTAGATGTAGAATATTTAGTAATTAAATACTGATTTCATTTTCTTGAGCTGACACATGGTGCTTGTCTCTCAGCCGAACACAATGGAGCATTATCCAAGAGTTTGTCACCCAGGGAGTGGGGACAGGGAGGGACTGGCCAGGGAAGGCTCTGAGCCAGGCACAATCCTGGAATTCAGGAGGAACAGGAGCATCACCCGAGGCACTGAGGGTGTTCCCACAGCTCCTGTTCCTCCCTGGGAGTTGCAGCGGGCCCGAGGAGAAGCTGCAGCACAGGCTCCCTGAGAGCCTCCCTCAGGGCCTCCCTCAGAGCTCCATCAGAGCTCCATCAGGGCCTCCCTCAGGGCCTCCCTCAGGGCCTCCCTCAGAGCTTCCCTCAGAGCTCCATCAGAGCTCCATCAGAGCTCCATCAGAGCTCCATCAGGGCCTCCCTCAGAGCTCCCTCAGAGCTCCATCAGAGCTCCATCAGAGCTCCCTCAGAGCCTCCCTCAGAGCTTCCCTCAGAGCTCCATCAGAGCCTCCCTCAGAGCTCCCTCAGAGCTCCCTCAGAGCTCCATCAGAGCTCCATCAGGTCCTCCCTCAGGGCCTCCCTCAGAGCTCCATCAGAGCTCCATCAGAGCTCCTTCAGAGCTCCATCAGGGCCTCCCTCAGAGCTTCCCTCAGAGCCTCCCTTAGAGCTCCATCAGAGCTCCTTCAGAGCTCCATCAGAGCCTCCCTCAGGGCCTCCCTCAGAGCTCCCTCAGAGCTCCCTCAGAGCTTCCCTCACATCCTCCCTCAGAGCTCCATCAGAGCTCCTTCAGATCTTCCCTCAGGGCCTCCCTCAGGGGCTCCCTCAGAGCTCCCTCAGAGTTTCCCTCAAAGCCTCCCTCAGGGCCTCCCTCAGAGCTCCATCAGGGCCTCCCTCAGGGCCTCCCTCAGGGCCTCCCTCAGGGCCTCCCTCAAAGCCTCCCTCAGAGCTCCCTCAGAGCTCCATCAGAGCTCCATCAGGGCCTCCCTCAGGGCCTCCCTCAGGGCCTCCCTCAGGGCCTCCCTCAGAGCTCCATCAGAGCTCCTTCAGAGCTTCCCTCAGAGCCTCCCTCAGAGCTCCCTCAGAGCTTCCCTCACATCCTCCTTCAGAGCTCCATCAGAGCTCCTCAGAGCTCCATCAGAGCTTTCCTCTCAGCCTCCCTCAGAGCTCCCTCAGGGCCGGGTCCTGGCTGGGCCGGGCCGGCAGAGCCCATGGGGTCACTGGTGCCACTCCAGAGCTCGGGGCACAGCGGTGTCCGGGCTGTGTCCGGGGGCTCTGGGATGGCCCCGGGAGGAGACTCCAGCCCTCCCCAGGCTCTGCTCGGGGCAGGAGCTCTGCCTCCTGTGCCGGGAAGCTCCTGGGCTCAGCCCTGCCCACGGCTCTGGGGCCATCACTGGGCCCGGAGCAGAGCCTGGGCCTGCTCTGACCTCCCTGCACACCGGGACAGACCGGGACAGACCGGGACAGACGAGTACAGACGGACACACGGGGACAGCCAGGGCTGAGGCCCCTCTCACTGGGCTCCTCTCCAGGCTGAGCAGCCCCAGCTCCCTCAGCCTGTCCTGGGCACCGAGATGCTCCAGCCCCTTTTCAGCTCCAGGAGCTCCTGTCCCTGCTGTGCTGAGGGACAGAGCTGGACACAGCACCCAGAGGTGCCTTGGAGGGGCAGGATCGCCCCAGAGGGGCAGGAGCAGCTCCCTCAGGGGTCTCTGCAGCAAAGCATCCCCGGTGTGTGGGGAAGCAGCTGCCTGCAGCAGCCTGTGCCTCACCACAGCTCCCTTCCAATACTGAGCTGGATTAGACAATACTAACCCTTGTAACACCCTGGTAACAACACCGAGAGATGGAACCCATCTTTTTGGCAATGGCTCAAAATCCCCCTGCTAGGAAGCGCTCAGGACAGATGTTGTTGGCCATATGACATCCACATAAACATCAGAAAATAGTCTTTCCAGCAAAGCCTGGTACTGGCAAAAGCAGCAGCAGCATCACCAAACAGTAACAGGGATGCAGGCAGAACCCTCAGAGGGAGCAGCACCTGCTCCATCCCAGCCTCAGTGAATTCACAGTTCATTTACAGATGTACATGTACAGCTACAAAACTTCCTGCTTTTCTGTGCAGACACATTCATTTCAGCATAATTCCCCAAAAATCACAAGTTTTGTTATTTTGCATCGATGTTCTCTGCCAGAGCAGAGCCCATTTACCACAGCTGGTAGTGACAGCACGGGGAGCTTCAGACTGGAAGTGTGGGCTCAGATCAGAGATTAGGGTCCATCCTCCAACATCTCCAGTACTGGTACTGTCTGCACCAGCCCCCAGAACAGAAATATTTGAATATGAACACGCCTCTGGTGCGAGACACCGGAAATACTACTCCTCTTTAGGTAAATGTTAAGGGAATCCATGGGAGATCAAGGGCCCTGAAATGGAAATCACCCCCATGCCAGGGGCTGTGGTCCCTGTGTGCGTGTGGCACTGGCTGATCCAAGCTCAGCCAAGTCAATAAAAGGAATCCCACGGACTTCCAGGGGCTCAGAGGGAGCCCACAGCTCTGGGGGCTTTGGGAAGGGAGTGCTCCTCGTGTTTACAGTGCTTCCTGTGAGATCTGCACACTTTGGGTTTTTTCAACATCAGCCCTCGGATCAGAACCAGCTGGTTTGGGGGTGATGGTTCTAAAATCCACCCAGGAATGGGCACGAGGGAATGGGGAATGTGGGCAGAGCCAGAGGAGCAGGAGGATCCCAGATAATCCAGCAAGACACAGGACACAGGGGAATTGTCCTTGAGGCTGTGGCAGAGGGAGAAGCTCTTTGGGGAGAACGGCAAATAAAAATTCACATGTAAGGAAAGGCTGGGAATGTGGGGAGCAGCCCTTCAGCTCTGCAGCACCTCCAGGAACATCCCTGTCCCTGCTCCATCCCTGTCCCATCCCCACACATCCAGCCCCATCCCGAGCAGACGGCACACCCCCCAGCCCCACCCACAGCTCACATCCCTCATTCCCAGATTCCCAGCTGCCCAGTTTTCATGGACACAGCAGCAGAGCTCAGCCCAGCTGTGTGGAGCTGATGGACACTCTCAGCTTCATTTTCCTGGTGCCCTTTATGGTGCTCGTTAAAAGTATTTTTTATCTGACCTTGTTCTATGCAAAGAATTAAAATTCTGAACGGAATCCTCTGCTCCCACCAACTCCGTGGTGAGTCTGTCCCAGCAGAGAGGCTCCTGCTCCACTCCTGCTCCTCTCACAGCACAACCTCCTCACTTGGTGGTAAAGCACAGAAAATAAACAGAGCTCCGAGTGCAAATAAACAATTAATAAACATTGATTTTATGGATTTCTGTTCCTGCCCTAGCCCTGTGAACAATATCTGCCACATGCAATTCAGGAAGTGAAGCTGTTTTAGTTATGTTTTTAAGTAGTGTTATTCTTTTATTTCTAATTTATTATACATTTGAATTGGCCTGGAGACATCAGCTCAGCATCAGCTGCACACGAGTTGTTTTAAAAGTCAATTTTCATTTACTGCCAGGGAAGGAACAAGATTTTTTTTGTGTTTTTCTCTAACAAATTTTATAATATTTGCCTTGATCGCACACAGAGATTTAGGCAAAAAGACCCAATTTCAGCTCAAAAGAGGAATTATTTAGGAAACATCCAACATTTGCAAACAGGCAGCTCTCACTGAACCTGCAACATAGAATTAGTCAGATTTGTGGCTATTAATTAATTTGGTAAATTGGTATCACATGGGGATGCTTAACATGGAATTCTGTAGGAATACCCTCAATCCCCACACTCCATGCAAAAACATTAACTCACCTGATATAAGAAAAAAAAGAGCACAGAAGAACAGTGGAACGCCACCACTAATTTTAATTTTTAATTAAACAGACCCCTCCCTGTCCCCAGCTCAGAAAAGACAATAAATATTTGCAGGTTTCAGGCATTTCCCAGCCACTGCCACCCCAGTGGCAGCTCCAGAACTTCATGTGCAGCACAAAGAATAATTTAACACCCATTAATAAAGGAATTTTCAGAGGAGCTCGTGCTCAAATTATATCAATCTGCTACTGTTCCAAAATAAACGCATCAGGTGGCATTTAAATGCAGGTGGCTAACCATTTTATCAGTGCACATATTTAAGCTATTAGAAATATAATTAGAAAAATTAAATTAAACACACTTAATGCAGATTCTAATTCGAGCAACACTGTCCTTATCATTATGCCATTTTTATAGCAAATTATAAAGGATGTCTAAATTGTCCGGGTTTGTTGCTGACTGATAGCTGAACTCAGATAATTAAGTTGTTAACCAGGTACTTCAGTGGTCAACACGGTTATATATCTTTGTCTGATCACTCCCCCTCCTCCTGCGTGCGCCGAGCTCAGGGGAAGCAGATGGATGGCACTTGACACTGCCCACCTCCGCAGCGGCTGATTAGACACAGCCCCGTGCCACAGGTACACTCAATTATCCTGCCCCGCACCCCGCGCTCCCCGCAGCCTTCGGCAACTCCGCATCTGCTGCATCTGCTGCTTTTCCAGCCCGGGAAAACCGCACCGAGCCGTCCTGGCAGCTTCTCCGGCCGCGCCTCGCCCTGAGCCTGCGGGCACACCCTGCAGCGCTGCCCGCGACTCCACCGTGAATCCTCTCTGCGCTGGGAGTTCGAGCGTTCCAGGGCTTGTTGGTGTCCCTGCGCTGGCACCTGGATGGGGCCCGTGTCCCACCCCGCATCCCAAAGCCGTCCAGGATCCTGCCAGAGCACCCAGGGATGCTTCAGCCCCACACCTGCCCGGCTAACTAACAGCACCTCAGGGAAATCCCAATACTCATTCACCAATAAGCTGCAAAACCTGGGCACGGGTAGAGCTGTGCCAAGGAAAACCAGGATGCAGCTCCCGGGGGAAAATGATGGATGCTCAGGTAATGTAAACACATCACTGAGGGCTGGGTTGGTGACAGCAAAAATGATCTGTAGCGTGTTTGAGGTTAAAGAATTGGGGTACCCTGAGTGCTCCGGCTGCATCTCTGCAGCTGTGACTGTGTGTGTACAAGCTGTCCCCGAATTTACCGGAAATCACTTGGCCTCAAGATTTCTGGTATCCTGTTTCCATCAAAATAACACAGAAAACGAATGGAAAAACTTCCTGGCTTTCAAATTTCCTTCAAGTTTTAAGTATTCCAAACCAACTTTTGACAGTTCTCCTTGTCCCACTGGAAACAAGGGGTACCACCAGCTGGTTTGATCCTTTTTTGGACATAACCCCCTGTGCAAACACCTGGGATGTTACAGAGAGAGGCCATCACAGAGATGGGGACCATCTCTGGCCGTCACAGAGATGGGGACGAACCAGAGCTGGGTTTCATGTCACAAAACTGACTTTTTTCCACTAGATTGTTTCAGTCACTTCTTCTCCCACTTAACCTGCAGTGAGCAGCAGCAGAGTGGCCACAGACCTAATGGAGTTCCAGTGCAGTGCTCCCAAATGATGACAAACTAAAAATCCTCATCACAAACTAAAAATCCTTGTCACAAATTACAGATCCTCACCACAAGCTACAGATCCTCACTTCAGGACAAGAATGTGTGGGGTTTTCCCATCTGCACATGAGGAAGCAATGCACAGGGTTATTCCTGCAATGTCACCCATAAAGATTCTGACTTTGTTACTCAGTTACAAAAATCCCGTTTTGCTGAGGGGTTTGGTTTCCCTCCTCCTGCTGCAATTTGGTGGAGAAATAAAAAAAATCCACTGTGCTGTCCATATTTATTAACAAATTCACTAGGATCTGGTGGCTCCCTTTTAAACTTCTGAGCAGAGGGAATATTTCAAAAGGCACCTCCTGAAAGGGAAAGGAGCCACTCTGCCTGGTGGGGGGTATCCTCCTTCCCTGGAGATCGTTCCAGGAGAGCAAACCACACACATCCACACAGGCTGGGCAAGCAGGATTAAAGGAAATCCTTCCACAATGCATTTCCCTGCTTCTGCCCCTACGTGATCTGACTCCACTATTCTTTCCAACAAATATGTAATTATTAGCATATAAATTTAACACCTAGCCATGCTATAACCACAATTCCTGCCTTTATTTCCTTTACTTACTTCATATGGAAAGTTATTTCTCTGAAATTATTGTTTTCTGGGGTTTTTATTGCAGAGTGTTATTTATTCCTCAGATTATCATTAGCTTTCACACACACCTGTCAATGCTATTTTTTTTGATCTCTTTAAAATAACGTTCAAAGATTGAGGATAATTGTCCAAGTGATTATTTTAATATCTTACTGTATTTTAGTAGAATATTAGTGTCCTGCTTAATTGTTAGCTCTTGGGAACACAAGTGGCTTTAACTGAGTGTAGGTTCAGAGTAGAAACTGGGGACAAATTCTTCTTTGGGAGGTGGGCAGGCCCTGGCACAGGTGCCCAGAGAAACTGTGGCTGCCCCTGGATCCCTGGAAGTGCCCAAGGCAAGGTTGGACGGGGCTTGGAGCACCCTGGGATAGTGGAAGGTGTAGAATGGGATGGGATTTAAGGTCCCTTCCAACCCAAACCAGCCTGGGATTCTGTGATGATGCCATGAAATTCCATTTCTGACTGCCGGGACATCCTGGCCATGCTTAGATATGAAAGCTGCAGGTGCAGTACAAACAGAAATAAAAGGAAGCTCAGTTTGGAAGTGGACAGAGAACTCCAGCTACTGCTCCATGTCCATCCTTCCCTGCCAAGGAAAACTCCATGGAGGTGTTACAACAAAACTTAATTTAATGAGTGGTGTACAAGGCAATGAGTAAGCTCCCTGCTGGGGCCGCTCCTACTCTGGGTGTCCAAAATGAACCTGGCAAAAAACTGGGAACAAGGAAAGCCCAGCTGCTCTGGAGTCCACAGGGGAATTCCCTCTCTTCTGGTTCAACTCAAAAGGCCCTGCTCTGCCTTAGGGATGGATGGAGGGATGGATGGATGATGGATGGATGGATGGAGGGATGGATGATGGATGGATGGATGGATGGATGGATGGATGGATGGATGGATGGATGGATGGATGGATGGATGGATGGAGAACCCCCATGGATGAACGCCCCACCTGAACTGCACCAGGACCTGAGGGACAGCCCCAAGCTCCAGCAGCACACAGACACCACGGACACCTCAACATCTCTAATGGATCCCAGACTTCCAGAATGGTTTAGGTGGGAAGGGACCTTAAATCCCATCCAGTGCCACCCCTGCCATGGCCAGGGACACCTTCCACTATCCCAGGGTGCTCCAAGCCCTGTCCAACCTGGTCTTGGACATTCTGAGGGATTCAGGGGCAGCACAGCTTCTCTGGTAATTCCATTCCAGCCCCTCCCCACCCTGCCAGGGAAGAATTCCTTCCCAGTATCCCATGGAAATCTCTTCCAGCCAGCACTAACACATGATCCCCTCTGAGCAATGCAGACCTGCTGAATTCCAGGTGGAAATTCCCTGTTTCATTGAACACCACCTCAAACACAGCACCTGCACCCCAAAGGTCACAACCCACACACTCCACACTCCCAAACTGGACCATTCCCTCACGCTCATCACTTTGTGTGACCTGGACAACGGCCAGGGCCCACTTTGGAGATGGCCTTTTGCAAATTAATTATTTTTCTTTATATCAAAATGAAAACAAAGCCCACAATCACCACTTAGTGAAACCCTCTCCAAAACTCCCTCCAGTGTGAGGGACTTTTGCTCCACCACCTAAAGCATGTGGGTTACTGTCTACAACACAGTCTGATTTTACTTGAAGTTTTATGAAGTCTTCAATATTTAAAGGTTCATTACCTGAATTTTTATACCAAGAGGAAAATAAAATAAAATACAATACATCAACATGGGGAGGCAGGGCAATTCCAGCATTATTTTCTAACATTATTTGCTCAGCAATCTCAGTTTATATTGCACTCATTGCCACAAAACACTGAGGAGAAATCTGCATAACAATGGAAGAGGCTGGACAACAGACACAGGCCAATATTGGCTTTTTATTCCCCGAGTAATCTGCATTTTACAACTGACCGTATTAAAAAAAAAAAAGTTGCTTTATCTAAAGTTTCAAGGAAAGGAGACAATGAGCAACACGGGATTTTCTGTCAATTTGCCCTTTCAGAGAAACAATTGTGCTGTGGAATCCAGAGGAACAGCCTCTCTCTTTTTGGGGGTAAAAGCTCTGAGTTGTCATGGCTTTTAAGGTGTTGCACTTCAAGCAGGTCAGCTACAAAAGATTATTCTGAAACATTCTAAACATTAATTGGGAAGAAATAAAAATAAGGAGTCCATTAAGACTCTTTCAATCTGATGGTTTTGGGAAGATCCAATAATCCTAAATGGAAGGAAGCAACAGAAGGAAAAACTGGAAAAGCCCTGGGTTTGCAGCCACGCCGGTTTCTGTAATGCGTTCACAATTGCCAATAAACAGAATTATTGCTGCACAGGAGAACCGTGTGGTCTCTACTCTATCACTACAGAGGGCAGCAACAGACAACAGAGCTCTTTAGCATGACAGAGGGAATGTTTAACATTCCCAGTAAACAAGGGAACCGGGAGAGGCCGGGCTGGGATCTGCCTGTCCCACATTCCAGCCTCCTTGGGATGGGAACAGGCAGGCTGGGAAAGCCTTTGGGAAGCCTGGATGCTCAGCGAGCTGAGCCCATCTCCTGTTGATCCAGCAAGGGCAGATACTAAAAATTCCCCTAAACCATGAGTCACAACATGGGGGTAGACCACAGGGCCACAGGCTGGATCCCCTTGGTGCTCCCTGCCCCATTCATGCCCTCACACCCAGACTCCTGCTCAGCTCCTGGGACATGGACCAGCAGAAAGCCAAGGAAGGGAGTCCTGTCCAGCCCAGAGGCCAAGGCACAGCACAGCATTCCCTGCGAGGACACAAGGACGGGCTCGGGATGTATGTGAAGGACTTTCTGTAGGATTATTTAGAGCAGCAAAGCCGTGCTGGGGGCAGGGTGAGGCACAGGCAGAGCTCGAGCACTGGGCACAGCCTCCTCCAGCTCCGGCTGCAGATGCAAAGGAGGGCAGCAAAGGTCTGATGATCAAACAGGGAGAAAATGACTGACAACACGGAGCCAGCTCAAAGGAACTAATGGAATAATTAGTTCCAAAAAGACTAAAAAGACTGAAGAATTCATGATGTCATAAAAAGCAGAGCTACTTAAATTGGATTAGAAAATAAAAATGACACGAACATTGTAAATATTCACAGATCACATCATTGACGTGTAATGTGCCGTTAAATGATGTCAAATTAAAGGGGAAATTACATGTGTAAGAACTAGGAAGAATAAAGGGAAGACATTTTAAAGATGCACAGTCCTTCAAGTGAAAATCCCTCTCGTATATCAGGGCTGATCACTGCAGGGACGGGGAAACTATGAGAGAAGAATAAAATAAAATATGGGAAAGAAAACAGAGGGTAAAAACATCTCAATTTAAGGCTGTGGTGAAAGGCTGTTAACTCCTGAGTTCTTCCCCTCTGCATGGCCTTGCCAGGTGTTCCCAGCCACAGCCATGCCCAGACCAGGCTCAATCACTGCTTAAACCCAACTAAAACCACTCCTAATTTATCCCAAGAAGCCAGCAGTCAAGTGTGCTCTCACACGGGAGAGCCCTGAGTGGGGCCAAGGGCCCGGCTCAAAGGGCACCCCGGAACTCTGTGAATTGGGGTGCAATTAACACCGAGCTGCTGGAGCCAGAGGCACGAGGGAGGAATGGCACTTGTGAATCCTCTCCTTCCCATGAGGAAAAGCCTTTCTGGATACCCTCAATCACACACGGCACCCGGAGAGGCTCCCAGCCCCTCAGCCAGACTGAGATCTCATCTCAGCAGTGTTGTGGCAATTAATTTGCCTCCAGCGTGCTCTTTCAAGTGAGCTGGGAGAGCAGGGGGGCCCCCCAGCTTCTCCCCCTTCCCTCCGCGTGCGATCGGAATCTTCTGTTCCAAAGGTGGCATTTCAAGTTCCCGAAAATACCTGCATAATAAAGGGTAAGAGCTCCTCTGCACACAGATATATGTACATATCTTTCCCTGCCTCGTGGGCCCTTCCGCCTCCAAACTCCGTGAGGTGTTAGCAACACGTCGCGATGGGAACTCGAGATTATCGGCATTATCTCACCCACCCTGCTGATAAGATGGGCTGATGCTTCGCTGTTGTGATAATGGGAGCTGACTCTGCTCCTCAGCAGCACTGCCAGCCTGCTGGTGGCATTTCCTCAGCACTGGGGCCTTTTCCATAGGACATTCTTGTCCCCCGGGGTTTGGAATGGGTTGGGTTGGGTTGGGTTGGAAGGACCCTACAGCCAATCTCATCCCACCCCTGCCATGGGCAGGGACACCTTTCACTATCCCAGAGTGCTCCAAGCCCAGTCCAGCCTGGCCTTGAGCACTTCCAGGGAGCCCACAATCCCTCTAAGCACACATTCACCATCCTGTTGGAGGTGACCACACCATTTGGGCTGAATCCCCCAGTGATGCTCTTCACTGTCCAGCAAGTCCAGCAGATCCCAGTGCTGGCATGGGATGGAGCACTGGGCACCATCAGGAAGCCCCTGGCACATCCCAGGATGGCTCATGCTGGAATTACCCTCGTGCGTTCCCAGTTCAGACATAAATGTCAACACCTGCCCTGCTACAAAAATGCCAGGAGATCCTTAATGATCCCCACATCAGTTTTGTCTGGGAGCCAAAAGAGGAATATTTACATCCCGGGGACTCTCACACTCAAACACGTGGAAACGCAGAAAAATTTGCGTGAGAAAAAGAGTGTCCTTTTCTTATTTTCTTCTCTGAGCTGAAATAGCAGCACTTGAGTTCCTCAAGGCTTGAGTGATCTCTGTGCCCACACCAAGGCACTCAGCACCTCCCGTCCCCACCTGCACTCCCCGGCTGAGCCAGGAACCTGCAGGGCTCTCCCTGCCAATGGCACAAAGCCGACAAGGGCGCTGTGAGTCTGGGGATCTGAGTGTGCAGTGAACAACTGAAACCTTTACCTTGCTTTAAAACCCCAAAGAAATGCCTTTTGATCACTTCTGAGAGCCTGTTTTAGTGTTGTCAATGCCCAGGTGGTTCCCAGACATGAGGAAGGGCAGGTAGGAAATGAGGCAGGAAGGGACAGCCCAGGACATTTAAAATTCCGGGATATTTAAGCTGGTTCAGCCCCCAGCCCTGCCTGGGGTGTCAGCAGCCCCCTGTGCCTGGGGAACACAGAGGGGACAATATCTCCTTGTCATTTATGTAACTCCAACCCACAGCCAGCAGTAATTTCCAAAGTGGGGTTGTCTGAGCCCTGGGAGCAAACAAAAGTATTCCGAGGTCTTTATTTGTGCAATGGCATTTCCATGCTGACCGCAGGGATCTGCTGGGTGCACTCGCATTGTCTCTCTAACAATCTGAAAATTACACTGATAATTATCTCGGAGGTATTTTCCAGCCTCGATTGTTCTGTGAGTCTCAGCTCAAGAGAATGTGTCACACTTTTATCCCACTGACCTTTGACATGTCCCAAGTGCTCACATGGAACAGGTTCCCAAACCCAAAGGTTCTGCCAGGGAGAGCTTTGCAGCCATGACCCAGAATCTCTCAGTCATGAGAAGCCCCAGTGTAACAGGAGCTCTGTCAGGGCTGAGGATCCAATATATCACAAGTCTCCAGGAAACATAGAGCCCAGCTAAATAACTTGGGAAATATTCTACTTGTAATGGCATTGCAGAGTCAATCAATTTAAACCTAATAAAGACGAAGACAGACAATGAATAGAAAGTTCAAGGACTTTTCACCCAGGGCTTTGCTATGGCTGGAAGTCAACCTGCTGGAGTCTGGGGGACCCTACAGACCCTGGGAATCAGCTCCAGGGACCAGGATCATGAAAAAAAGACACCTGCCATTTCAGGGAACGATGCTCTAAAAGCCCTGGAAAAGCAGTGGGAATGGGAACATTTTTGGAGGCAAGGACAAATTTTCATTTTTTTTTCAGCCATAACTCATCTTTTCATCCCCTGGCTTCATCTGTGAGCTTTATCACAGACCAACGTCACGGGCAGGTCGGAATATTTGCCTTGACTTTGCTCTGTGCTTCCACTGGTACTGGGAGGTTAATGCAGCTCATTAGCTATGCATCTCATTCCAGGATTTATTCCTTCCTTCCACATTTATTTCCCTAACTACTGTTTGTTCTTCCGCAGAACCTAGGAAAGGACCAGTGCAGGAAACACGGTTTAACGGCAGGGCTGGTGTACAACCCGCAGCCGTGGAATCCATTAAGTGTCAAAAAACAGGTGACAGTTTTCACCCCTCCCTGCTCAGAGTGACAACTTCCCTGGGACACCAGGAGCAGAGGCTTTCCATGGAAATGCTGTTGTTTGCTGCCTTTGCTCTGGGTGTGGAGCGAGCTGCAGATTGCAATTGGGATTCAGCGCAAGATGAGCCTTGGAAGCGCGAGGTGGAAAAACCGCATCGTGTTTCTTCCTGCCAGGTGCTAAGAGACTGCCTTGGGATCCAGCAAAGTCGGAGACTTTGTCCCCATTTCAGCCCTTGGAACTGCAAAGTGAGCTTTGGTCGAGCTCCAGGAGTTCACAGGGATGGGGATGGAGGTCCAAGGGATGCCCAGAGGATGAGCTTAGGCCATGGCAAGGGACAGGAGCTCCACGTGATGACACGGCAGAGCAAATTTTGGTAAAGAAAAGCAGGGCACAACCAGCATGCTCTGCAGGGAAAGAAAGGTGGGAAAGAAAAGTCTGGGGAAAAAAGTCATGTTTGAAAGAAAAGGGGGGAAACTCAAAGGTTTTGAAGAGGCTGTACATGAGTGAAGATCTGGGGCTGATGAGGAGAGAGCAATCACAGAATCATTAAGGTTGTAAAACACCTTTAAGTTCATCAAGGCCAACTCTCTTCCAGTGCTGGGCTTCTCTCACACTGTCCATCACAGGCGCCTTGGAGGACAGAAGGGCCAGAATGTCCTGGGACAGTCAGGTCAGAGGGGTGGCTACAGAGAAGATCAGTGGTAATTCATGGTCTGACTGCACAGCTAGAGTGGGAGTGGGAAAATGAATAGATGGAATTTGCAAGCCTCATGGTGAGATGGCGATTTTTTACATCAAGATTTGTTATGTATTAACCCTCTAGCACTGAGCTGGGTCCTCCAAAATCCAGCTCTGCCAAAGACAGCAGCCACCACTTTCACCAAGAAGAGCAGCGACCTCTCCCAGCCACCCAAATTTCCAGAGTGATGCCTTGGTGAGCCCATGGACACAGTCATGCCAAATAAAATGCTCCTCACAAAAGCACCAAATAAACCCTGCAGCCTTTCCACCCCACAATACCAGGGGAACTTCCAGTTTTGGGTATTCCACAATTACCACAGGAGCTGACAACACCCCTTGCAACTGCACAGTGCCATCATTAATATTCCCAACGAGGGATGCACAGCAATGCCAGGGCTGGAGTGTTGATATGTTGATACCCCTTGTGCAGAGCGATCCAGCACAGTTTAATTCAAATGTGCACAGGGGGTTTGTTTATGGAAAGCAGGACAGAGGCTCAGGCATCACTCACTGGGGCAGGCCCTGCCTCGAGGCCAGACCAGGAACTCAAGAGAACAGAGCCACTCCTGCCACACTACGGGCCTGTCACCCACAACTGAGGCTCTCTCTTTCCCTGACATTCCTAACAGGGCTGATTCCCAGAGAAAATCCCCTCCAGAGAGGTGGATCCCATTCCAGTGCAAACCGTTGTTGTACCAGGGTGCTTTTAAAATAAAAGCTAAAACAACCCCAAACAACCCAAAACTCAAAGTTCTATTTTCAGGCATTTCCTGGGCTCTGTTGCTGCAACATGGATGGGACACATCTACACCAAACCCTGATTTGCAGGGACTGCAATTGTGGGGGTGTGGAATGAGAGCTCCAACCCAAACCATTCCATGATTCTGAGTGGGGAGAGAGGGATGAGAACAACAAGGAGCTTCACACAGTTTTATTTATTGAAGGTAAAAAGATTCTCCTGATCTTTACAATACCACAGCATCGTGGAATATCCTGAGCTGGAAGGGATCATGGATCCACCTCCTGGTCCTGCACAGACCCCCCAAAATCATCCCCCAAAAACATCCCTGGGAGCACTGTCCAAACTCTCCAGGAGCTCTGGCAGCCTCAGGGCTGTGCCCATTCCCTGGGGAGCCTGGGCAGAACCTGAACCCTCTGGGGGAAGAGCCTTTCCCAAAATCCAACCTAAATCTGCCCTGGCCCAGCTTCAGCCATTCCCTTCAGGCTGTCCCTGACAGAGCAGAGGTTGGAGCAGTCCCTGCACTTCCCCTCCTAAGGATGTTGAAGACCACCATGAGATCTCCCTTCAGTCTCCTCCTTTCTGTGCTGAATGTAAAAGATTTGGATTCTTTAAACTTGGAACAGGCCCCTTGCTCCCCTCCATGCTGCAAAGTCAGTCCCAGTATTTAATACCCACTCAGATCAAATATTGCTACCTGGAGGAATAAATTTCACCAGAATTAAACCATTAACTGCTAAATCAGCAGCTAAGGAGCCCATATTCCTTTCAATACTGGATTCTTCATGCTAGATTGAAAGAGCAGACATTTGACAAAGCTTATTCACCATACTGGAGTAACTGGGAGCACTGAGAGCTCCAGGCTGCTGCTCCCTGAAGTTTATCTGGGAGCCAGATCCAAACAAAGGCTGCAACAGGAGCCAGCTGTTGACACTCTGCGTCACGAGCTGCATATTAAATGATTCATCAAATGCTGTGTCACAACCTGGATAAAGTCCTTAAAGCACGGGGCCCTCCTCTGTTCCTTTTGTTTTTAGCAGCAAAGAATATGTGGATAAACCTACACTTGCTGGAACAGCCTTCCTTTCCAGAAACCACTCCCCGTTTAATGCAAATATTCCACCTAAATCGTTATTAGGGAAAATGCCAGTCGTCAAATTTCAGTAAATAGTACTGAAATGAATAAGCAAAAATTATTATTTATCCAGTGTAAAATTGAGTAAATAGGACTGAAATAAATAAATAAAATTAAATGCACCCAGAACATTTTGGAAAATGAAATAATAGATGAGTAAATAATTTCCCTGGCTGCTGTGGAACGGCGATGTGTTATTGTAACCTGCCTTGTATGCTCCGTGTAAAGCACTGTAAATTATGATTTGAAATTATCATGTTAGATTAGGTTTTCTGCAGCTTAATATATTGTAATATAATATAATTGCTCAATGCAAATGAGCTACTGTACAGCTTTGGCATGGGGCTGTTCTGGAGCCGAGCATTTTACACATTACGGTGAAGTGCGGGTTATTAAGAAACAAATTATAACGAAGCTAAATTTAGTTGGGAGCCAAGATCCTGTCACTGCATGGCACTGCCAGTGCCAGGAGGTGTCTCAGGGAGCTCTGACACCACCATTGATGCACCTCAAGCAGCTCCACACCCACCTGCTCAGGTAAGAGCTCCCTGCCCACTAGTGCTCATGTTGGTCTCGCTACCTGGAAGTCAAGGAATGCTGTAAAGTCACTGCTGTGGCTCCAGATCCCAACTGCCAAATGCCCTTTCCAAAATAAATCACCCAGAGCTGATTGTGTCCCACTCTGCTCCCACAGAGGGAGGTCTGGGCTCTCATTGCCACTGCAGGACCAAGGGGGGCGGCACACGGGGGTGACACAAGAGTTAAAAACAAGAAAATGAGTCTCCACACCCTCCAGAATCAGCCACAGAGTCCTGGAATCGTTCGGGCTGGAAGGAGCCTCTGGATCACCTGGTCCAACCCCCTGCCAAGGCAGGGTCACCCAGAGCAGGTGACACAGAAACACTCCAAGTGAGTCTGGGATGTCCCCAGAGACTCTCCATGGCCACCCTGGGCATCTGTTCCAGGGCTCTGCCACCCTCAGTGGGGCAGAACTTCTTATGCTTTACTTTATGGGCATCACTCCTTGTCCTGTCACTGGGCAGCACTGGAAAGGCTCTGGCACCCTCCTGTGCCAGCCCTTGGAGTTATTTGTGTGGATTGATGAGATCCCCTCTCAGCCTTCCCTCCCCTGGATCCAACCACCCCTCGTGCCGGTGACCCTGTGACCCACCCAACAGGCACAGCTTTCCCTCCTCATTTCCATCCACCAGGCACAAAAAACAAGAGTTGCCGGTAGATGTGCCAGGAGAATGCACTTCCTAAATAATACATTGGCTTGTAAATTGTCCATCCAACTGTAAATTCCAGAAGAAAAATTAAAATGTGTTTCTTCAGCCCTTTCCGCGCGGCGCTCGCTCCGCACGGCGGCTTCCCCGCGTCCCCCCAAAAGCATGGGCACCGATGGGCTGGGTCCAGAGCAGGAAAAACCTGCTCCAAAGCAATTTATTATTAATGCCAGAATATTCTTGCTAAACAGTTCTGATTATTTCACAAGAAAGAGGTCAAGGTATTGGAGAAAGGGATTTAATCAAATAAACTCTCAATCTCTCTCCAAATAGCATTTTCATCCGGCCGCATGTAAATTCATCAGCTGACTCGCCTCCCAATGCCCAGGCAAGGTTAATCTGCTATGACTGTTAAAACTTCTCGGAGACGCCTTTGGAATAACGATTTACACCAGGAGCAGCCGTGCCAGTCACCCCAAACTAGTTCCTCATCCTGGTCCTCCAAGTCTGGCCTGGCCCCCAACATCTCTGCTAGCAGAGCCGGAGCTGAACCCCCCTCTTGGGCTGCACACCGGGGACCCCACAGGAGCTCCTTGTTTCTGCTCAACTCCCCGGGTTTTGATGGCCATCAACAGCTCATTCCAAGCTGCCCCACAGCAAATATCCTGCCCTGGGCAGAGGGGGAATCCTGGATTTTCAGGATTTCCTGCATCACCAAAGCACTCGTGCTGGGAAACAAAGCAGTGTGGGCATAGCCAGAGAGGAAATGGAATTTCTCTGGTATTCTGAATTCAATATTGCCCTGCTTTGCTTAAATAAGGAGCCAAGGAATTTATCCCAGCCGTATCCCAAGGTGAATTTCGTGGCAAACACTAATAATCCCTCCTGGCCACTCCACACTTATTAGGCAAACCCTACCTCCTAGCAGGGCAAATCTATGTGTGTTTTTAAACAGGATCTTTGTGAACTTCATGTTTAAACACAGGATTATAATATAGCTGTAAACTGTACATTTGGTCAGAAATGGAGAACTGCAATTTTGGGGTTTATTAAAAAAAAAAATATTCCCAAATGCCTTTTGATCCAGAACTAAAAAGGAAACTGAAACACGGCAGGCAGGCAGGCAGGATTACTCTCGCCCCTATTTTTTGCTCTGTTCAGTCTAAGCCTGGCCACAGATTCTGCACTTGGTGGAATATTCTGTGGGTATCTTTGCGGAGCCAGGTCAGGTTTAGGAGGAGATGTTCATGAGAGCCACAACATGGCTCAGAGAAGCTTCCCCAGCCTCCCACACACAGCCCACGCTGCCCAGCAGCCCCCAGCCAAGCCCAGACACACCTTCCTATAATTTTATTTCTCCTAAGTGGCCACTCTCATTTATTCGTGCCACGCACACCCCCGCACCTAAATCCCCCCCACCCTGCAGCCTCAGACAGCTCTCAGACAACATCCCCTGCTGAAAATCCGGGAGGATTCCGGCAACCCACGGTCTCCATCCCTCGACAAGGAGCCAGCAGCTGCAAACTCTACCTCACCCGGGGAGGAGGTGTTGTGATGCTGCTGCTCCGTGCCCCCGGTGCTCCCCGCACCTCTCTGGAAGCTCAGACACCATTTTACATGAGGATATTTTCTAAAAAGCCCAGTGTAACTGTCTAATTAAGAGCAGAGTGATTGGCTGGTTCATGGACTCTGTGACAGTTCTGACAAATACACATATTGGCACAGCCCTAACCTCACTTCACAGTTTGCAACACAAAGATGGTATTTCCAGAAATGTGCAGAACACTCTGATACAAAGCTTCACCTTGTCTAGTGCTATTCCATTTAATTTTTTATTAACTGCCTGAACATATGCCATTCTAGGAGAGGGTAATAGTTACAAAATGTCAGCAGAAACATTTAAACTGCTCAAATGTAAATGATTTTATAAATTTGTAATGAAAGGTAATTGTCATGTGGGAAAAGTAACAGAAAAACAGATATGTGTAAATGTAAAACTGGCAAAAAATACATCTGACTGGTCGAAGGCAGCAAAATCTAAGTGTGTTTTAATGACCACTGTAAGGAGTATTTAAATAAAATTAGCTTCATGAGCAGAAAATGTGAATTCTATAATATTTTATTTTCTAACATTAGCAAAGTTCATAATAATGAAAAGACCTCATGGAACTTTAATGCGCCCAAATTCATTAAACAGTAGGACATTAAGATTCCTCACCTCATTTTAAAAAACAAATAAATCAAGTCAGATAACATAAATACAAAGGCGGCGCCGGCAGAGCCCGGCTTTAAAAGACCAATATTGGAGCGCGCTCAGTTTCTTTACTTTCCGCTAAAATGAGAAACAATTTGGTGATTAATCCCTTCAGCGATGCCGTGCTGGGTCAGTGCTCCCCGAGATGTCAGCCAGGAGAAGACTCGGGCGCAGAGGGGAGTTTTTCCTCAGCCACCACACAGAGCAACCACCTCCCAGTCAGGTTTGCGGGCAACCATCTTTAAATGCTTGAGCTGCTCTGCGTGGCCATGACAAGATTTGCAATTCCCCACGTTTATTTACACACCATCACCCCAAGTAGACATCACATGGAAGTGGCATGGTCGCGGCTGACCCCGGGGTAGCGGCTGTCTCTGCCGATCGCGCTCGCTGCTGCTCGGCGATTGAACCCCGCCGCCCGCCCCGGCTGCGTGCACGCTGCGCCGCGCCGCAATAAAATTAGCAGAAGCTTGTCAGGGGATATTTTCTACTTTTACGCTGACAGACACTGGACAAACATGTCTGCGTTTCAGGGAGCCCGCTCTGCGGGAATGCACGGCGGTCAGAAGGAGCCGGTGGCCCACGCCTGGCACCCCACAAAGGCCTCCTCACTTCCCCTGCCTGGATCAGGGGAAAAAGCCCCAAAATTGCCACTCGGTTTTATTTTTATTGTTTCCCTACATCCACCCCTGCGTAAGCCTGGGCACGCAGGACGAGTTACTGAGCCAGAAATTAATAGGATGGGAATCCATCCTGTTCCGAAGGCAGAAGTTGGGGGAGGAAGGGCCCTCCGCAGCCTGTGGAGGATGCACAAATTGCCTGGTACCTGCAGCCCACGTCAGAGCTCACCTGCCACCCTGCTGCCCCCGCCAGCCGGAGCTGCATTAATTTTTTTAAGGGCTTTCGCAAATAAACGAAAGAAAACGCTCGTTTGTTTCGGAATCGGGAGCCCAGGGAGGCTAACGCGGTAAATAGGGGAAATTTACCATCCGTAATGGGAACATTTTTAAATAAAACCACCTAATATGTTTAGTAATCTACACCAATGTGATTTTATTAGCTATTCAGTGCAGTTCTTACATCAAACAGCCTCAGAAGCCCCAGGATCATTTTATATTCACTGGAAGACAGAAAGAAATCCAAAACCTAGTTAAATAAATTGTTCATTTATTCCTTTCCTTTTATGCACCAAGATCTACATGTGGTCATTAATTATAAAGAGACTATTATAGCACCATATTTTCATTCAATACGATGTCCTGGTATATATCAAAGAAGTCCCATAATTAAAACAGAAGGGCCACAATGACAATTAAAATTACAATCTATATGGGGAAAGAAAGTACAGTTCTGCAATTTTTCACCCTGTCACTGTCAGCACCGGGGGATATTCCAGTCACGTCTCTTGTAAAGCAGCCTAAATTCTTCTTCACCAATGCAACCTCAAAAGCATTATCAGCACCTAAGCAAAAGCCTATGCAAGTATAATTTAATACCAAGCCACAGTTTGCAAGTAATAGCGTATAAAGTGATATTTAAGTGGTGTTTTAAGCACACTTCTGATGGCTACAGCCGCCTTTTACTGGTAAATGCGTTTTCCTTTGAGTAGTGATTATGAGTCCTGGGTGAAGAGGTCCTGTGTGCAGGTCTGCCTGTAAGCCTTACTTCCAGCTGCCAATCTTTACTTCACAGTGAAGAAAAAGCCACATAGCACCTTGTTCTTACTCTTGTAGGCTGTCATCCCCTGAGCCTGATAACTGCAAAATCATTTCCACATAACACTTTTCTGCTTCTGCCTCTTAAACCTCGAGACCTACACATTGTGCAGGCACCCGCACCCCCGGCACTCGGCCCCCCAGAGCCACGGCAGCTCCGGCCTCTCCCCCCAGCCTATTTTTAACACTTATCCCAGTAAATATCTGCATTAATGGAGTGCGGGGCCCTGCCGCAGCAATGTGTGTTTGCTACAATTTATTGTCTATAAAAGTCAGGAGCGGTGAGTTATTACGGCTAAAACTGTGTTTTTCTTTATAATAACTCCGAACCGAGCACTCACATATGAAGCATGCAATGGAGATGGAGAAGGTTTTGTATAATAAAATGGTGACATGGTCATTTTTCCCAGTTTTGCATTACACAGACACACTCATGCATGGTGCTTTTTAAATTCTTATTATATGGGAGGTCAGGAGGTCGAATGTCAGAAAGTACTGTTAATTTCACGGGGTTAGGGGAAAGTAAATTCACAGGGAATACAGATCACTTAGCACAGAAAAGCAGCTCCTCTGAAGTTTGGGTTTACATTTGTTAACCATATCCTTCAGCTGACGAACCATTGAGACCAGGGTGACATTGTGGGCCCCGCTGTAATGGCTTGACACGCCGCGGGGACAGCGGGATGCGGCGCGGGGCCGGAGCCGCCGCCGGAGCCGCCGGAGCACCGCGGCTCCAGGCAGCCGGAACCGAGCGGAGCGTGCTGCCATTTGGGCTGGATGCTGAAATTACACAGAAAGCGGGCGAGATGGCTTAAAGTTCAACCTGACAGGGAATGTAAAATATATTCCTGTCTCCGTTCGGCGGGAAGGGAGAATCCTGCAGCTTCCCAGAGCCCTCTTAAAGCGCTTCCCAATATATCATCTGAGGCTGAAAGATGGGACGAGCACGCGGACTTTGGTTTGCTACAGGATGCTCTGATGGTTCATCTTTTCTCTATTTTTTTGCTGTTGATGTTTCAGGGTTTGGTTTGGGTTTTGGTTTTTTTTTCCTCTCTCAGTGGCAAAATAAAATCGTGGAAGGCAGAAGAAAATGGAGAGAATCTTGGTTTTACAAATAACAGGGGAGTGGTGATAAAACACGGTGACGGAGCTGCTCTTTTGCCAAGACAAATTCAGAAGCTACTCTTCTTTTATAAAAAAACAACAACCATTTGCTTGATAAAATCCACCATCTTCACATGCAATTTAAAGTAAAAAACAATTTAAAAATGCAAGGGTATCTTCAATCAAAGGTGTTAAAGACCTAGCCATTGTCTCTACTGAAAGTTCAACTCAAGAGTGTCACAAGGCCCATGCTCTACATCCATGCGTGATGTGTAAGAAAGGGAAAAATCCAATAAAACAAACCAAAACCCCCCTATATTTACTGAAATGACCACAAGAGCCATTGCAGGAGACAGACAGGATTATTCCCTGCGAGGAATGTGCCAGGCCCACACTGGGCTGGGGCTGGGTTTCTGCGTTGGTGCCTTTGCAAGATTCCTCTGAGTCAAAGCGAGCCCAGGCTCAGCTGCCCCCTCGTAATTAGATTTTAATGAGTCAGGCTGGGTGTTTGTGTTTTGGCAGCGGGTTAATGGTGTTAACATTTCCCTGCTCACAACTGGCCCCGGCAGGGCAGAGCCGCCGGCTGAACTTCCCCCTCTGGAGCTCCTGGGAGCCGGGACAGGGCCCGGGAGGGGCATTCCCCAAACCCTGCTGCTCCAGCTGATCCAGCAGGGCTGGGGGAACATTCCCGACCCACGGACCCGGTGGGGTTTTGGGTTTTCCTGGGCGTGGGAAGGGAGCAGCCTGCCCAGGCTCTCCCCTCCTCTGCACCCAACGCCGCTCGGCGAGTTCGGCACCATCGCTCTCTGCCAAACCTGAACTCGCCAGGCAGGCAGGCAGGCACAACAAACACACATATGTTATATATTATATCTATATTTTATTAAAGATGCACTATTGACTCTGCAGTGGTGTATTTCACTAGCTGCCTTCTATAATTAAAAACTTTTCTCTCCAATCCCCTTTCCTGCGAGGAGCCTGTTGCCTGAAGATTTAATCCTTCATTACCAGTTAAAACAAAATCACCAATTAGGCACATGAACACGTCTGTATTAATCTCATTAAGGTGATGGCACCAAATAAATTGGAACTATTTTTGTGCTTTTACTGTGTTCCTACGGCTTTATCAGGCCCTGTGGTCATATACAAAGACCTTGCAGCTCAGTCATTTAGAGTCATTCGGTTGTGGACTAAATGTGGCATTACCATCTATGGCTGAAAATTGCTTTCAGCTTTTAAACTGCACTGACTAGTCTGTAGTTAATCTTAGATCATTCACTTGCAAAATTAAATGAGCCAGAACGATGGTCGTCTTTTTTTTTTTTTCTTTTTTTTTTTTTTTGTAAAATAATACATCACAAAACACTTATTTGCCCTGCCCAAAAGAGAGATCAAATTCATTTAAAATCCCATAAACTAGAGTTGTGAATTTTTAATTTTATTTAGGAGCACAGGAATAGAGGGGGAGCTATCTTTGCACAGCACATCATGGCTATAAATTTACATACAGAACATAGTTTGATGCCTAACCAACCTTTAATCCACCTTTGATGTATACTCCTCCTTCAGTAGGCATCACGTGAGACACCTTATTAATGCAAATGTAAGAAGGATTGTTTGGGATCTCTGATGTAATTAGCCATAAACCACGTTTAAAAGGAAAGGGGGAAAAAAAAGCGCTTCCTTTGTCACCACGGCTGAGCACAGAGGTGCACGTGGAGATGGAGAGCACAGAATCAAAGAGTCTTCCAGGCTGCCAAAGACCTTTAAGGACACCCAGCCCAAGCCGGGGATGCTCCAAAAAGAGCTGCAGCCACGAACCCGTGGCAGGGCCCTCGTCCCCGGCCTCCTGCTTTCCCTGAGCTCAGATATCCCTCTGGCTCTATCAGTATTCCACCAGAAAAAAACAAAAGTCAAGCACAGCCTGTTTAGTTCTTAACTTCCCAAACAGCACAAGTCAGGAAACAATTAATTCCTGATCCCGCCGCCGGTGAAACCAACGACAATTTTGCATTTTAAATTAGTATTCAGGCCACCTTCTTCAAGTTCCCCTTAGAGCCTGCTTTTGCCCTGCTGGACCACCACGGCTGCTGCTTCCACTTGGCACTGTTATTATTGTAATTATTATTATTATTATTCCTGTGCTGCAAATAACAGCCGGCCATAAGGACGAGGCTGGCAGAGGCTCTGAGCTGGCACAGCTGCCGGGGTGGGCTGGAGAAGGGGATAAAGGGTCCCAGGGTGGCTTCCCCAGCTCTGGGGTGAGCCGCTGGGGGTCGGGGTGAGGCTCCTCCGCCACCGCTGGACAGGGGCAGCCCCGGGCTCTGGGCAGAGAAAGGCACGGAATAATTAAATAAATAAGGCAGAGCCGAGCAGCCAGCTCGGGAACGGCCGGGATCGGGAGGCAGGGATGTGCGGGCACCGGGCGGGTTTAACTCCCCAGGCGATAACGCAGCCGCTCGTTCCTGCGCGGTGCCATCGGCGAGATCCGAGCCCGCCGTGCCGCGGGGAGCGGCTCCCAGCCCGGGGAACAGCAGCAGCCCAGCCTCGGCCCGCACCGCCGGCCCCGCTCCTGCCCTGGGTCCCGACCGTCCCCGAAGCCCCGCGCTCCGCTCCGGGGGCGGCAGGAGCGGGGGAAGCAGAGAGCGAAACAAACCCCCGAGAGCCCCGCCGCCTTCATTGCCCTGCGCAGCGCTCCGACACTTGGCCCCGAAGTTTCCCGGCGCGGAGGGGCCGGGAAGGGGCAGAGCCGGGCAGAGCCGGGCACAAGCGGGGCAGAGCCGGGCACAAGCGGGACAGAGCCTGGGCAGAGCCGAGCACAACCAGGGCAGAGCCGGGCACAAACGGGACAGAGCCTGGGCAGAACCGAGCACAACCAGGGCAGAACCGAGCACAACCAGGGCAGAGCCGGGCACAAGCGGGACAGAGCCTGGGCAGAGCCGGGCACAACCAGGGCAGAGCCGGGCAGAGCCGGGCACAAACGGGGCAGAGCCTGGGCAGAACCGAGCACAACCAGGGCAGAACCGAGCACAACCAGGGCAGAACCAAGCACAACCAGGGCAGAGCCGGGCACAAGCGGGGCAGAGCCGGGCACAAGCGGGGCAGACCCCGGCAGAACCGAGCACAACCGGGCGCTCCCGGCTCGCTGCCGCCGGAGCCGCCGCCTTTGCGGGAGCGGAGGGACGCGGCTCCGTGTCCGCCCGCGGCAGCGGCAGAGCAGCCCCGCGCTGCCGATCAGCGAGCCTCGCCCGGCACCGAGCCATTGCGAAACAAATATTAAGAATATATCTCTCAGTAATTTGCAATAGTGGTTCCTGCCCCCGCCCTCCCCCCCGCCAAGAAATCAAAGTTTACTCCAATCACGCTCTCGCAGGAAGGATATCTAGAAATGATAAATTTTTATACGCGTGGAAAAATATTCTAAGATAAAGCTGCTATTCTCATGAAAATATATTTAGCTGGTAGTTTTTACTCTTCAGAAGAAAATCTGCATATTTTGTTTATTCTGGAAAATATTCTTTTTTTTTTTTTTTTAATAGCCTGAACCAAATAATTTCTCATTTTTACAGGCTTCACTTCACTTTTCTCACAGTGAATAAATTGCAACTTATTTCCATGAAATTCACAGATGACACAGATCTTTATTTTGCATAAAGGCATAGAGAAGTGTCTAATATCTTCAATATTCATCCGCTAAGTGGACATTTGCATTGGGTTAGCAGGGAGAAGGAGCCCCGGCCCTCCCGCGGTGACAGCTGTACGGAGGGATGACATCTGACAGCTGTGACAGTGCTGACGGGAGGCTGGGATGGCTCCCGCATCCCTGATCCAATTACGGCACACATCCCTCTGACAGGGCCGGCAGCCGCTCCCGCCCGGGAGGACAGTATTGATCTCTTGTCAGAGCCCCGCGCTCCGCTGCCCGAGCCGCAGCATCCCCGGCAGCCGCCGGGGGCCGGCCCGGGCTGCAGCTGCGGCAGGACGGGCAGAGGGGCCGGCTCCGGGGCTGCCACGCGGCCGTGCCACCCGGCCCTGGCACCGTGCCACCCGGCCCTGGCACCGTGCCACCCGGCCCCGGCACGGGGAAAGGCCCCTGCGATCAGCCGGGCCGGCGGGGCAGTGAGAGCAGCCCGGAGCTGCAGTGGCAGCTGCAGCCGGAGCCACCCCGGGATGCTCTGCTCTGCTCCTCCCTCCAGCACTGCCACGGCCAGGTACAGAGCCTGGGCCTCATCATCCCATCCTCATCCTCCTCGTCATCCCACAGCTCAGCCCAAACTCCTCCTCAAACATGAAGTGACCCCAGGAACAAACCAGCCCCCAGCACCACGGCCCATGGGCCAGCAGCCCCTCACACCTTGCATTTGGCTGAGAGTTTGTACCACACTGCCAATAAATACTACCGAGTTTGGGGGCTTGTCATGCTCTTTACAAGTTTCTGTAAGATCTCCAACAGTTCAAAGCAGAATTCTTTTCAAAGAGCCCTGTCATGCCTCTGCTTTCTCCACAGAGCCCTCCCAAGCGTCTGTTCCAGACCAAGCAGAGATGGGGATTTCAATCTGCTCCCAAGAACAGGCTGAGAAGAGCAGAGCAGAGGAGGCCCCGAGCGTGTGAACACTTCAAAGCATTTGGAAAACAGAGGCAAGAGCAGAGGAGCTCCCTGTGAGCAACAAGGGACCCTCCCTGCCCCTGGGGCCGCACTGCCAGGGCGAGGGGAGGCACAAACCCCACCACGACAGGACGGGCTGCAGTTCTTCAGAAGCATCAGAAAATGACAAAATGAAGCCCTTCTCTTCCAAGAAGCCCCTCCTCACACCTGGGCACCCTCTGTCCCTGTTCTATCTCAGTCTGCTGGGGCACAGGCTGTGCCAGCCTCACAGGGTGAGCTCAGTATTGCCACTGCTCCCTCACACTTCTGTCTGGCCAGGCTGCTCAGCAGCAACCCCACGCTGCCAGCTAGATGTCATTATAAACAAAGTTATTGATTACCTCCCTCCAGCTGGATTGGAACCTGCAGACAAACTGTGACTAGCTCCCGTGCTGTAATTTTATTGATCAGAGCAATCCAGCTGCCAGTGCTTTCTGGAGAGTAAAAAATAATAATAATAAAAAAACCTCCAGCCTGACTACATGTTCCCTTTGCCCACACATGAAACAAAACACAATTTTTAAGACTGAAAGACAATTTTTAAATTTTTTTCTTCTCTTCCAAAATCCTTTGATAATAAAATAAGTATTTCCTATCTTTCAAAAAAGCATTCTGGTCTGCCAGCTTTGGGATGAGACTGCAACCATCTCCTACCACTCTGGGTCCAGATTCACCCATGGGCTGTGGCCCATGTTTCATTAAAAAAAAATTAAAATTATCAGCTCTGTTTCATTAAGTTCAGGGCTCCCTGGACAGCAAGGTGTGCATTCACACACTTTGGTCACTGCTGCAAATCCAAACATTTGGTAACAGTTACTCAAATGCAAATTTGATTGTGGTCACTCAAATGTCAGCGTTTCCTCATGAAGGTTTTTGGGTCCATGGCCCAGCCAGGTGTTCCATGGAATTTTGTGAGGCTGGAGCTGGGAGGGGGATCAGGCTCTGCTCCAGGGAGCAGGGACAGGAGCAGAGGGAACGGCCTCAGGCTGGCCCAGGGCAGCTCAGGGTGGGCACAGCAGGAATTTCCCCATGGAAAGGGGGCTCAGGCACTGGAACTGCCCAGGGGGTTTGGAGTGCCCATCCCTGGAGGTGTGCCAGGAATGAAACCCACGGCTCCCCTGGAGTGAAGATGCCCAAGATGAGCCCAAGTCTGAGCCCACCTTCCCCTGGCTGTCCCCACCAGCATCACCCCCTCCCCTCACCACAAACATCACCCTCCATCAGGAGCTCAGCAGCACAGACACAAAGCTGCCCACAAATTCACCAAAGAAAGTTTTTCTGCCAATAAAACCTCCCTGGCAGAGCTCATTTACTCCCGACATCGACACTCACTGCCAGGACAAACACCTGAGCAATGCACAAACAGAGAGGACACGGAAAACTCTGCTCTGGGCTCATCAGAGAGGATGGTGAAATGTGCAGGCAGGAATTTGAAAAGCAAATGGCTTCAAATGCGTTTGGAAATGCAGTTCACACCTCGCAGGAGAAGCAGTTGGGGCTTCTTGTTGTTGTTGTTTGGGTTTTGGTGGGTGGTTTTTATTTTTTCTGACACAGTTTGACTCAAAACAAAACTATTTCAAGGCAGAAATTGCTGCTTTAGCAGCCTCCCAGAAGGAGTGGGATCTGAGTTCTGCTCGTCACCAGTGCCGAGCAGAGCTGCTGGAATATCACATGCCATGGAAAAAAAGCCTCTAGAGTTTCCTTTGCTATTTTCTTAAATAAAAATAGGGATTAAGCTTTACACCTGAGTTACTGGAGTGTCACCTCAGGCAGAAGTGCCACACATGCAGTCCTGGGGCTGAGAACAGAGATCCCAATCTGTGCAGAAATTAGGGAGAGCACGGAGGCCAAACCCTGACTGTAGAAATCAATAAAACCACTGCACTGAACATTTAGCCCCGAATGCCACCTTTGATTTGAATTTACTGATGGCTGGAGGTCCCTTAGGCAGGGAAGTGCCAGGGACGCCCCTCAGGTGACACCACAGCAGCAGGTTTGGGTGTTACCCTCCAGATCCATGACCCATGCCCTGACTGCCAGCACACTGCCTCTGCTACTCTCCATCTTCAGAGCAAAAGCTGAATAATTCCATTTAAAACCATTAGAGCAGCAGCAATGGTTACAGGTGGGCTCACTGAGGAAGAGGGGGAGAAGCATCTCCAGGAGCACAGGAAAGCAGTGAGGTGTTAGTGTACCTCATTAATTCGGCCTGGATTGCAGATACTCTCTGATTGTGATACTCTTTAATGGCAATTCTTAATTGTTGACATTAAAAAATCTGCTGAGCTGAGCAGCCAGCCCAAGGCTGGCTCCAGCACAGCCGTTCCTTCCCCTGCTCAGAAACCAGGCAGAACGGGCACGGTGGCTTTAATCACCTCCCTCCAGAAGCAGAGTTCAGTCCCAGGTGCCAGCAGAAAGGTTAGGAGTGTAAATCCTGCCAAAGAGGCAGCTCAGGATCTCCAGGGCACACGGGCAGCTCAGCTCTGGGGCACACGGGAAATGCAGAGAGGAAGAGGAGTCCTCTCCTGGAAGGGAAGGGGCTGACACGGATCAGCTGCTGGCAGCACCTGGATCCCACTGGAATTCCATTGGAATCCCATTCCATTCCATCCCATTCCTCTGGAAGCTCAGCCCAGCTCTCTGAGCACTTTGGGAGGAGCCCAGCTGCAACAGAGCACCCCTGCCCTGGCCCAGGGCAGCTCAGGGTGGGCACAGCAGGAATTTCCCCATGGAAAGGGGGCTCAGGGAGTGGCACTGCCCAGGGAGGTTTGCAGTGCCCATCCCTGGAGGTGTGCCAGGAATTCTGGAGGTGGCACTCAGGGCTCTGGGCTGGGGACAAGGTGGGCATTGGGCAGGGGGGATTTGGCCTCAGGAGCTTTTCCAGCCTCAGGGAGCCTGGGATCCAGGCTGGGCTGTCCCTCAGCAGTGTGGGAAAGCCAAGACAGCTCCCTGGGCAGGTGCAGCTGTGCCTGCAGCATTCAGGAGCTGCTCAGTTAAAGGGCCACCCACAACATTATCCTGGACCTGAAAAATTGGAAGATATAAACCAGTTCAGACCATGCTGTACAAATACCTCGGGTCTGAATTAATCTGCAAAGTTTGTTAGAAATGAAGGTCAGGACTTGAATTGGCAGCAATTAGAATCATTGATATTTTCATGGTATCAGCCTCCTGTTCCTGATTATCAACTTCCACGGGGCTGACACCTCAAAAGCTGGCCCCTCTGACCCTGCTTGGGTTCAGCTGTGGTTCTGTAATGTTGAGAATATGTTTCTGCATTACTTTTTGCAAGTCAGAGAAAATTTGTTCGAGAAAACACCACGGAGAGAAAATATATATGCAGAAATATATATTTTTACATATTTTAATTGAATATTGTGGCCAAGTAAAATACTGATTGGGATTCTGCCTTCTCCAACCTTTGCCTCAACACTTAATGCAATTTATTAATGGTGTTCTGACCTGTGGAGGAACTAACTGGGAGATCAACTTCCAGCACAAACTTCTGGGAATGAGCTTGCCAGTATTGAGCTTTTATTGAAAGCAAGGCCAGAGGGCTGAGCTGGCAGTGGGAGGCCTGGAAGGAAGGACCTTTCCCTGAGATCCCTTCAGACAGGAAGTTTGGGTGGTCAGACGGGGAAACCCAAGAAATCCTTGGTTAAAGACATCCTTTGATATTTCTGCCAGCACAGAAAAGACACATCCTCACTACTGCCAAATGTGCCATCCCTCTGCAGATCCAAGGCACTGAACATGAGAACTCCCAGAGATCCCCAGGAACAGAGGGAAGAGGGATGGGCAGAGCATCACCTCAGGGATTCACACACACAGGAGCCAACTCCTCCTGTTCCCCCCAAACGACTGCAGACACCACAGAACCCCAAACAGTTCAGGCTGGAAGGGACCTCTGGAGATCACCTGGTCCAGCCCCCAAATTAGGCTGAAATCAGGACTGGAAAATGGACAGAAAACCCAAAAACGTGGCCTAATTTTAGTCCAGCTCAGCAGAATGGTGGATAACAAATCCTGGCCCAGTTTGGTGGATAGCAGAACCCATCCCAGTCCCTCCATGGCTTAGGAGCCTCCTCGTCTCTCCAGCATGGTGGATTTGCTCCTGTGGGGAGCAGTTTCTGCCATCTCCAATCCCCTCTGAGCAGCTCAGCCCCCCAGATGAGACAGAGCCAGGGTCCCATGACTGCAGCCCCAGTAATCCTCCTGGGCAGAGCTCCCCAGGGCATGCTGAGGGAATGCAGGGCCAAAGGCACCTCCCAGACCAGGACAGCCCTTTCCCCTCAGGGGAACTGCAGGTGGGTGGTTTCTGTGCACACCACTTCTCCCAAACATTCCCCGAATTTAAAACACAGGAGGGAAAAAACCAAAACAGCCACAGAGGAAGTGGGAATTTTCCACCCTCTGGATGCACAGTAAAAAGATGGAACGGTATAACCTTATTTTTTTCTTGCTAATACACCTCAACTCTGACCTTCCTGAAAACCAGGACCTCCTGGGTAATATGGTAATTTAATGTGAGTGCTTATATGCTGATTTCTATGGAGTGGGCTGGCTTGGTGAAATACGACGTGGTTTACTTTTAAATAGAGCTCAGCTGAGACCTCAAAGGGAACTGGAAACAGGCTTCCAATGGAGAGAGATAAATGCCTAATTTACTGTCCCACTTAATCCAGAGCTTTTTCCTTAAGTCATTATCTCCCATCCCTCATTATTGTGGCAGCACAGCCATGAAAGACACGTGCAGGGAGACCATGATTGGAGCACTTCTGTTTACAGTGGCCACAATTTATCATTAAAACAACTGCAAAGCTGAGCCACGACGGGAAATATTAAAAATAAATAGGATAAAGCCTGGAAGTGCCTGTTCCAGCTCAGAGGTACCTTTACCTGGAGAGCACCACGCACACCTGCAGCTGGGAAATGAGCTGCCCAGAGCATCAGTCAAACAGGAGTGTGGGTAATGGAGAAGACAAGAGCATCAAACACTTCAACATCCTTTTCTTCTGGTTGTATTTTTAGTGTTCTAAGCAAGCAAAGCTACAGCCCCATTCCCCCGGGAGCTCTCAGGATGGTGCCACCCCCAGGTGCTGCCCTTTGGAGAGCCCCAGGAGACAGCTCCTGTGAGGAGCTCCAGGGAGCTGCTGCCCAAGCCAGGCCCACAGCCAGGCTTCAGCAGCCTGAACCCAAATCCCAGAATTCCATCACCCTTTATGCTGGAAAATCCATCCAGGATGATCAAATGCCAGCTGTGCCCAATGTCCCCAGCCCAGAGCCCTGAGTGCCACCTCCAGAATTCCTGGCACACCTCCAGGGATGGGCACTGCAAACCTCCCTGGGCAGTGCCACTCCCTGAGCCCCCTTTCCATGGGGAAATTCCTGCTGTGCTCACCCTGAGCTGCCCTGGAATTCCAGAGAGGGAAAAGATCCCTGGGGATCCTCCTCTGCTCCAGGCTGAGCCCATCCCAGCTCCCTCAGGGATTCTCCAGCCCCTTCCCAGCTCCCTCAGGGATTCTCCAGCCCCTTCCCAGCTCCCTCAGGGATTCTCCAGCCCCTTCCCAGCTCCCTCAGGAATTCTCCAGCCCCTTCCTAGCCCCCTCAGGGATTCTCCAGCCCCTTCCCAGCTCCCTCAGGAATTCTCCAGCCCCTTCCCAGCTCCCTCAAGGATTCCCCAGCCCCTTCCCAGCCCCCTCAGGGATTCTCCAGCCCCTTCCCAGCTCCCTCAGGGATTCTCCAGCCCCATCCCAGCTCCCTCAGGGATTCTCCAGCCCCTTCCCAGCTCCCTCAGGGATTCTCCAGCCCCTTCCCAGCTCCCTCAGGGATTCTCCAGCCCCTTCCCAGCTCCCTCAGGGATTCTCCAGCCCCTTCTCAGCTCCCTCAGGGATTCTCCAGCCCCTTCCCAGCTCCATTCCCTTCCCTGGACACTCTCCAGCCCCTCAGGGTCTCTCCCACCACAATGACCCAGAGCTGTCCCCAGCCCTGGAGGTGTCCCAGCAGGGCCAGCACAGGGGGACTGCCACTTCCAAGGGCACTGGAGCCTCTGGAGACAGGGAGATGAGGCTGCATTAAAACCCCTGAGGCCATCTGGGTGTCTCCCTCTTCCCACTGCCCTCACACTTGGCATTAAAGGGAAGCCCAGCCAGAGGAGGAGCTCAGGTGTCCCAACATTCCAAGTGTGCACATAAATTAAAATAATCTCAAATTAAAACAAATTCAAAAGTGATTCTAAGTTTGGATCACCTGAGGGCAGCGGCAGCTGGGCTGTGATGTGCCCTTTCCATTTGGGATCCACTGGGGACAGGGACATTTCAGGGCAGCCTCTCCCTCACTGCAGCACCACCCAGCCCCACAGACCTTCCCTCAACACAGCTTCATTTACACCCCAGCAGTTCCATGGCTTTACACACTCCAGAAGAGGGAAAAGAAGCACAGCTCTGTTTCCAAATGGCTTTTCAAGATGTCAGGGCTGGAACCCTGGGAAATGTCTGGGAGTGCCCCCCTCTGCAGGAGGAGCTCTCTGGGATCACCTTCCCACCCTGCTCACCAACAACAGCCCTGCTCTGAAATGGCACAGCCTCAACATGCAAATGAGCCAGTTAATTTCTCGCAAATTCCCCGTTAATTATGACTCTTTATCAGTTTCACTGTCGGTGTCAGATGTGCGGTTCCAGGGCTACTCCTCGGAGCAGATGTTGCGAGAGAAGTGGAGTGTAAATATTTATGGGTTAAAAGGAGAGACTTTGGAGCTTGAAGATCTCTCCCCGTGCTTCTCTCAGGCTGCCTCACCCCGTCCTTCTCTGTGGGCTTGTTTTGGAGACAGACAAATGCTTTATATCTACATGATCAACTGCCACTTGCAAACTCGGCTTCTCCAGCTCAAAATATCAAATATTTAACACATGCACAGCTAGAACAGAAAATATTGTTTTCCAGAAAGAGTTTTGCTCTTTATTTCCTGCGAGTCTGGCATTTCATTTGCTCCTCTGCTGCTTTTTGCACAGTGCAGGCACTTGGCACCTCCCAAAGCCAGGCCCCAAGTGCCTGGGCTGGGAGAATGGAACCAGGTCTCCAAGAGAGGCTCTCCCCTGGCAGCCCTGGCTGGAGAGGTGCAGCTCATGAAATCCCAACCCAGCGTGAGAATTCCTCCTCCTGCCACCAGAGAGAAGAAATCCCAGCCTGTTGGGAGGTTTGGTGAAATCCCTGCCGGGGAGGGTGGGCAGGGGCTGGGATGGAGTTCCCAGAGCAGCTGGGGCTGCCCCTGGAGCCCTGGCCAGGCTGGACACCGGGGCTGGGAGCAGCCTGGGACACTGGGAGCTGTCCCTGCCATGGGCTTCAGGGTCCCTTCCAACCCACACCATTCCATGATCCCACAGGACAAACCACCCCTGCATGTGCAGGGAGGGAGAAAAGTTCTGAAGTTATGTAACAACAACAACAAAAATGTACTGAAGTAGTTTACTTCAGTTCTAGCAAATATTTCAGTTCCAAGAAACAGAGAAATCACACCCAAGCATTTTATTTTAGCTCCTACTCTGTCTCACTTCTCTCAGGTTTTCACTGATTTGGGAGGGAAAAAAGAAAACACCAACAAAAACATTCACCCACTGACTTTGCTCCTTGGGCTAACTGTGGTGGCTTTTTTAAATAACAAATTTCTAATGAATCCAAGCAGATCATTAAGTCTCCTAAAGTTAAAGCTAAAATTCAAATTTAACTTAAAATTAAAAGCCTAGAATTCAGCTTTTGTCAGAGCAGTATATGAAGGGTATCAAAGAACAGAGTGCAGAAACTGCATCCAAGCCTCCCTCTCCTGTTGTGCCCCACCTCCTGCTGGAAAGCTCAAATATTTAAATTGGGTGAGTTAATCTCTAGGACATCACAGCAGGAAAATGCAGTTACCCTTCTTTTCCTTTGAGAGAGAGGGAAAGCTGCAATCCAAGAGCCCTGGAGCTGCTTCCAGTGTGCCAGAGCAAGCACAAACCAGGTCTGTGGGCACAGGGCAGGGCAGGAGCTCTGCCACTTTGAGGTTCATTCCTGCAGGGGTTTGAAGGTACAAAATTGGCAATATTTGCAGCTTGGTGGCCTTCAGCTGCCAGCCCTAGAGAAAGAGGAGGGAAGGATGAGGGAGGGCTCTGTGACATTTGCAGTAACTGCAGCACACCCCCAGAGCTCCTGGGCACCTGCAAACCTGCAGAGAGCCTCACTAAACCTCCCCCAGCACCCACCAGAACACCGGCACACACCCAGCCATTTAACACAACTTTCCAATCCTTCCTGGGGGCAGCAAAGCTCCCTGCAGGCCGGGTCTGGGGAGCCTGAGCCTCAGAACAAGGCACAGCTCCCCAGCTCCTCCCCGAGACCAGGGACCTGCCACCCCTGGGTCACTCCCTGGGCACCACCAGCAACAAGTGCCAGGGCTCCCTCCAGAGCTCCAGAGCTCTCTCCCAGCATCCATCCTCCCTTTGCCGAGGCTCCTGGCGGGCTGGGCTGGCGCTGGTGATTAAATGAATAAATATCGGGCCCCGGGTAGCAGTGACCTATCCTGGGGGACAAGGGCCATTATTCACCCGCCGGAATGCACCTCGAGCAACGCCACGGAATTAATCAGAGCCCTCCACACCTGACACCTGAGCAGAGATTAAAAGAATTGGGGTTGTTTATCCTAAAAAAAGAGCACTAAGGGAGGACACGGTAACAATTTGCAAGTGTGGCGACAGCATGGAAGGAAAATCAGTTTTTTATGTATATGGTGGATTGGGGGGGAGAAGAAGGGATTTAAATTGCCACGAGGGAGATGCAGAAGGAAAAAAAAAAGCCCAACATGGGAGAGTTGAGCACTGGATTAAGTTTCTTGGGAATTTCTAGGAGTGGGGAGTGGGGCATGGCCAGCCCATCACCGGAGCTGGGCTGGACGTGGCCCCACGACATCCCCTGGTGCTCTTCCAGCCGGGTTTTCCTGTGAGCCACACAGAAGCTCACTCTATTGGAGAGGAGTAGAATGTCTTGCTAATTGAATGTCAAAGCAATTAAAGTGGGTATAGACTTCTCTCAACATTATCTTGACTTGATAAAATAAAGTTGTTTTGACAACGCTCACTGACAATTCCTGATTTTCAAGCGCAGCGATTTTTCTCCAGGCAAGACACGGAAAATGCTGAGACTTTGGAGTGAATCTTCCAAAGATATGCAGAACCATTATCCTCAGAATAAGCCTATTAGACAGAACTAATGGGCGATTTTCAAGGCATTGCCATGATCACAGCCACCCGTACCTGCAGCTCCTGTCCCTCCCACCTCCCCCCAAACCGCAGACAGAACACTCCCGATGCTCTTTTACAGCTTTGCCTTCCAGACACACTCAAGGAGTTCCAGGTCCAGCCCTCAGATGATCCCTACAGCCCTGAACCCGGGGGCTCAAACCTGTTTGTGTTTCACAGTCACTCATTTTTAACCAATATGCATAAACAGAAATAAAAACGCCCCAATAAATATAATTTTGTCACTGCTCCTTGCATTTCCTCCTCTCCAGACCCATTCCAGCTCTCCCCCTCATCCAGGTGCTGTGGCTCAGGCTTTGAGAGTGAGCTCAGACAAGCTGGCCTTGCTCAGGGAAAACTCCAGCAAAGCCATGCAAAACGAGAAGAAACTTGTGGTCAAATTACTGAGTCTTGTCGAGGAAAAGGAGGAATTCCCTGTGGAGGCCACAGCAGCTCAGCTTCACTCCCACTGAGATCAGCCACCAGGAGTAGGTACAGAAGCCTTGAGCAAAGCTCACCTCCAGCAATTCTCCAAAAATGGGTGCAGGGTGTTCCTGCCTTGGTACAACCCTCAACTGGCCCAGCTGCCCTTTGAGCCAGGGCAAACTCCTGGTTCCAAGGAGGAACAGCTTGGAATCAGTCTCATTTGGGGTGGAAAACAGCCCTAAGAGCCTTGAATGCAAGCACTGCCCAGGCCAGCAGGATGGTTTGAACTCATCCTGTAACACAAGGTGTTCCTAACCCCAAAACTTGTCCTCCCAAAGGCAGAGATCTGAGCACAGGCTTTTCTGGCAGGTGCCAGTTTGTCTGACACGAGATGAGGAGTGCTTGCTAAGTTACTCATGGAGAGCAATTGGGCAGTTGTGTTAAGCAGGGGCATTGATGAATTCTGTGAGCAATCTCTGACCTTTGCAAATTCTATTTCCAGCTCTGGGCTCACACCTTTCCCCAGCATGGCCTGGGCAAGAGGAAAAAGAAATGCTTGTATTTATTGTCCTGTTCTTTGGTGCCATTTGCAGAAGAGCCCTGGTGAAGGCAGCTCTCTCTCTCCCAACACCTGCACTCAGCAGGGCCAAGGCAGGGCAGGGGCTGCTCCAGCCCTGGGACACTGGGAGGTGTCCCTGCCACGGCAGGGGTGGCACTGGTGGGATTCAAGGTCCCTTCCAACACAAGCCAGTCTGGGACTGCCAAAATACTCGTCCAAGACATTTCTGCATTCCCACCATGCTCTTCCTCAGGCCCCCATCACAACCTAAAAAGGGGTCACAGTGGTAAAATACTGCACCAGGGTTAATTTGTGTCACCTGGTGCCACTGAAAACACCAGGGACACTCATTCAGCTGGAAAACACTGCAAGGGAATGGGACTGAGGGGAGAGTGAGGAAAGGAGAACAGGGAACCACCCAGAGACATCCTCAGCTCTGCAGCTGGGGGCTGGGAGCATCACCAGTGCCACTCACACAACCCTGAACATCTGGCCAAGAAAAAACTCCACTGCATTTGGAAAATCTACTTAGAACCCAGTATTTTATACTTTTAAAGGGTGAGGCCACACATGGTCACTCACAGGCTTTCTGCTTCTGTGTCTTGGGCCAGATATTGCTAAATACACCCAAGGTAAAAAAGAAAAAACCCAAAACAAAACAAAAAACCAAAAACCAAACCAAACAAACAAACCAATGAACAAAACCTCCCCCCAAATCAAACCCCCAGAAAGGCCCAGCCCAAGTGTAATTTCCATGCCCCTAAAACCAAACAAAGCAAGGCAGGGGCGTGCCAGTTCCTCCCTCTGATATGCACAGAGATAACACCAACTGCACATCACAAGTTTCAGAGACACCACTGATGCACAAACTGAATTCCTGCTGCTCCAGAGAAGGAATGCTCCTTAAAAATGCAGGCACAGGGAAGGGAGAGCAGAACACAGAGGCTGCTGTGCCCAGCCCAGCCTGGGACCCTCGCCCAGTTTGCACCAGTTCCTGCTGCTTTCCCCCTTCCTGCTCTCCTGGGACCCTGGGGTTCCTGCCAGCAGTGGGTGAGCTGCTGCTGGAGGCCCTGAGCCTGGGGCTGTGCTGCCTGCCTGTGTCCAAAACACCCCCAGCCATTCACACCACCGTGGCCCGGGGCCCTGCAGCACCTGGGCTCTGCCTGACCAAGTCAGAGCTAACAATTCATCACAAGTAAATTCCAATTTAAAGCAGCACCCAAGACAGAGTTTTGCCCGATCCTGCTTCCCCAGGGTTGCCTGTTTTTCGTTTAGCAGCCCCCCAAGGTGGCACTGGTGAGGACCCTGTGCCAGGTCATGGAAGGGGTGGGAATGAATGCCCTGTAAGGACCCCCCACCCCAGGCCATTCTGGATTTCCAGGATTTCCAGGACACCCCAAACCAAGTTTATTCCTGGCTCCATCCATCCCACCAGCTCTCCTGGCTGTTTCCCCTCTCTGTGCCCCACACCTGCCCAGGTCTGAGGTGTCCCCCAGCCTCCCCTGCCCAGGCAGGGCAGCAGAGAGGCTGAGCCCAGGCCCCTTTGGTGTCTCCAGGCTGCAGACATCCCCAGCAGGCCTGGCTGTGCAGTCCCACAAATCCAGAGTGGCTGCACTGATATTAAAGGGGCTGGGCTGGACTTAGACCAGAGCAAACGAGAGCACAGCCTGACCTTTTCTTCCCTTCCTTTCACACCTCCTAATGGCTTTTTAATAGAAAAGATAAAATATTTGTAAAACCAAGGAAATCCCTCAAATACCATGTAAATTCCCCCTCTAATTTTCCCAGATTCATTTTGAGACTCCTTTAAAATAAAAAAAATTAAAAAATAAACTGCAAAGAGAAACTTCCAGCACTTTCTCCCTCGGTCTCTACTTTTCTGTGGCCTTCCCAAAATGCCCCATTTGGGGATCCTGCTTTGGAATCATCCTTGTGTCCCAGCCAACCCCTTCCCTTCCCACCTGAGCATTTCCTGTGGCAGCACCTGGATTCCTTTTGGTCACAGCTTCCCAGGGAATTCAGGTAAAGAAAATTCCCTGTGTTTGTCTATTTCCTCTGTCCCCAGTTCTGTGGTTTTAACTCCCTCCTTTCCCAAAGCTCCCAGGGCTTCTTGCTTGGCATTTGCTTTTCCGTGTCCTTAGAAGAGCACTAAGTGGATTAATATTTCAGATTCATTGTGTCATTTGAAGTTATTAACAAGCCCAGCTCCTCTGAAATGAGTGAAAGCTAATGATAAAAAATACTTCTATTCTCTGCCTCAAACAAAGTCCTTCTGCTGGAATCAAAAAGTCCCACTTTCATTTGTGTCATTTTTTTAAGGCCAGTAATCACAGCAGAGCAGCATTTCTAACTTTTGAGTCATCAGCAGCACAAATAAAGCTTTCACAAATTGCAATAATTTCTCATCAAGGCTTCCCTACAGAGAAAAAACCACAAATTAACACAGTGTCACGTATCAGAAATCTAACACTGCTAGAGAACATTTTGGGGAATAAAAGAAATTGTGGAAAACAAAGCAGATCATCTGACAGAAAGAGGAGAGTGAAATGGAGCCACAATTCTGCAGCAGCTCCAGGCACTCCTGGAATTCTGCTGGAGCAGAATAAACCTCCTCCATTCACAGGCTGCCAGCTTCTCCATGGAAAAAACCCTGGGAAAAGCTGCCCCTGTGTAGGGGGCTCCAAATGTGTTCCTTCCTGAGTCTGAGGGAAAACTCTGCTCCTCCTGCAGTGGCAGAGAGGGAATGGGAGCCTCCTGCTCTGTACTACAGGTGTTTCTACACTCCCTCACTTTTACCTCCTCCTAAAGGCCTTGTCCAGTCAGGGTACAGGGCAGAGTGGGTTTTACTCAGTCTGACATTTTCTCTGGGATGTGTATCTGGGAGGTGGTCAGGTTCCAGTCTCCCTGAGTGAGGAGCTCAGAATCTGAGGAGCAGGATGGTTCTGTATTTTATTGGATCTCCACCAGCTCTGCATCCATCACAGACCTTCCTCTTCCCCAGAGGAACAGTTCAGGGCAATTGATAGCAGCAATCCCATGAGAGGCACACAGGGAAGTTAAAAACACTTTGCTGCCCCCAGAGCTGCCCCCACAGGCACAGGGGTGGCCATGCCAGGGGAAGCAGAGGTGCCAAGGTCCTGTGCTGTTATCCCAGGATTTAGGAACTGGATTCACCCCGATGGCAGCACGACCTCGAGAGACAAAAGCAGCCCCAGTGGGGCAAGGCCAGCCCTCACCCCTCAAATGAATCCTGCTCTGAGAGGAGGCTCTGGAACAGCCCTGGATTCTCCAGTCCCAGGGCTGCACTCCCCTTTCAAAGGGATCTGCAAGAATGAAGGGGAAAAAAAGATTTTCATCTCCTCAGAAGCGAAACCTCTTCCTTAAAATGTCAGTTCCTCAGGAACTGCTGCTGCAAGTGAGAAACCCAGGCTGGTTTCCACTCATTTTGTGCCCCAGCCAGCCTGGAGCCCAACAGGGCTGGGCTGCTCCTGCATTTACTGCCACAAGGAGGGAGGCATGGAAAGGTCTCTCCTCTCCTCACCAACCCGAGCACCCAGAGGCAGCAATCCAGAAATGCACAGGAGGGAAAGAATTCCTCCCTGGGGCTGTGTGGTGTCCTGGGGTGCCTGCTCTCCCCCCAAAGTGGTGATTAGCAGCTGCAAGGCTTGGAGCAGGGCCCTGGGGAATGCTCCCATGCGCCACTGAGCGGGCTCTGCTGCAGCTGGGACCATCCCTGGGCACAGGGGAGGAATGCCAGACACCCACCCTGCCTCAGCTCCCAGGGTTAAAGGGCACAGCTGGCACGGAGCTGAGCCCTGGCAACGCTCTGAGCCAGGCAGGTGAGCAGGGGATGAGCACAGGGCACAGCAGGAGGGGAACCGTGCACTGATTCCCACACCAGCTGGAATCCAGCAGCCTGGTCACCTCTGTGATTTACACACAAACTGAAATCCAGCAGCCTGGTCACCTCTGTGATTCCCACACCAACTGGAATCCAGCAGCCTGGTCACCTGTGTGATTCCCACACCAGCTGGAATCCAGCAGCCTGGTCACCTGTGTGATTGCCACACAAACTGAAATCCAGCAGCCTGGTCACCTGTGTGATTGCCACACAAACTGAAATCCAGCAGCCTGGTCACATCTGTGATTGCCACACAAACTGAAATCCAGCAGCCTGGTCACCTCTGTGATTGCCACACCAGCTGAAATCCAGCAGCCTGGTCACCTGTGTGATTCTCCACACAAACTGGAATCCAGCAGCCTGGTCACATCTGTGATTGCCACACCAGCTGAAATCCAGCAGCCTGGTCACATCTGTGATTCCTACACCAACTGGAATCCAGCAGCCTGGTCACATCTGTGATTGCCACACCAGCTGAAATCCAGCAGCCTGGTCACATCTGTGATTCCCACACCAACTGGAATCCAGCAGCCTGGTCACATCTGTGATTCCCACACAAACTGAAATCCAACAGCCTGGTCACATCTGTGATTCCCACACAAACTGAAATCCAACAGCCTGGTCACATCTGTGATTCCCACACAAACTGAAATCCAACAGCCTGGTCACCTGTGTGATTCTCCACACAAACTGAAATCCAGCAGCCTGGTCACCTGTGTGATTCCCACACAAACTGAAATCCAGCAGCCTGGTCACCTGGGTTTCCCTTTGGAGCCCAGGGCTGCTTCTTTTCCTGCCAAACTCGCAGTTCCAGGGAAGCACCACCACGGCAGGAGCAGGGAATCAGCTCCAAGAGCCCAGTGCAGGAAGAGCAAAGCAGCTGAGTGTCAAACCCCTGCCAGGGAGAAAAACCCCGAGAAAGCCTTCACAAGTGGATCCAGATAAATTCCCTTGGATTTACTCCCCCTTTGGCAATGCAAAATAGTGACAGAAAAAGTCGACATGGCTTTATTCTATTTCTTTTTTAATTCTAGAGCTACTTTATCAATGCACACAGAAGGAAATCTAAAATCTAAAAAGTTTAGTATAAAATCATAAAATAAAAAGGAAATTGCCTCCAAAAGGACAGGGCTTAACCAGAGATTTTCTAGGCAGATTCCAAGGGTGCTTCCAGCCCTGCATCCACCTTCTGGGCACCTACTCCCCTCCCAAAGCTGAACACAGCCCCCAAAACAGGAGTTAAGACCCAGAGCTCCACAACTACACACTGGTGGAACCCCACCAGAGCAGGGGATTTCAACAAATCAGTCAGTAAATGAACTAATAATATTGGGAAAAAATTAATTTTTAAAATTTTAATTAGTTTTAATTAATTTTAATGGAAAAATCCTATTCTTAATGATAGTGCAGCTCTATTTATCCTGATTCATTCAGTACTTTTGAATTCAAAGGATGGCGAGAAAAACGTGGAATTTTAGCAGTGTGAGAAGCAGATGGAATAATAAATTCTGTTGAGAAAGGGAGAGGAAATCCCCTTTTTGGGCACTTTGTTGAGTGCCTGCTGTCCCCTCAAAGCGTGTGTGGGAATATCCAACTATTTATAGCTGTGCACAGCTAGGGGGAAAGCCCCAAAGCCCCCGGAAGCAATAGGGTGTCACCATCATATTTTCTGAAAAATCCCCTTGCCCAGGATTCTTCTCCTGGGAAACTGAGAAGCCTCAGAGAAAAAAAGAAACCAATAATTATCTGATTTGCTTCTCATGCGTTTTGCTGCCTTGGAATGTGGTTGGAGATTGTTTATCCAACAGGTGAATTGTTTTCACTCAATGACCAATCACGGACAGGCTGTGTTTGGACTCGAGAGAGATTCATGAGTTTTCATTATTATCTTTTAGCCTTCTGTCTGTATCCTTTCTGTGCTCTTTAGTATAGCATTCTTTAATGTAATATAATATCTAAAATAATACATTAGCCTTCTGAGAACACGGAGTCAGATTCATCTTTCCTTCCAACGGCGGGGACCCCAGGAAATAGCGCAACGAAGAGCGCGCACAGCATTCCAAACCTCAGGAACGTTCCCAGAAATGCCCCAGCAGGAACCCCAGGGCTGCTCCCAGGCACGGCGAAGAGGATTCCTCCTCCAGCACGCGGGATGGGCCCGGAGCAGCGCTCGGCACGTCTGGGAGTGACCCCAGCCCCGCGTGGGGCCCGTGCGCGCGCCGCGTGGAGCCACCGCCACCAAAGGGACACGGCCCTCATGGAAAGGGACACGGCCACTGCCACCAAAGGGACATGGCCCCCGTGGAAAGGGACACGGCCACCGCCACCAAAGGGACACGGCCCCCATGGAAAGGGACATGGCAGCCATGGAAAGGGACACGGCCCCCGTGGAAAGGGACACGGCCACCGCCACCAAAGGGACACGGCCCCCGTGGAAAGGGACACGGCCACCGCCAGGAAACGGACATGGCAGCCATGGAAAGGGACATGGCCACCGCCGGGAAAGGGACACAGTGCCCATGGAAAGGGACATGGCGCTCATGGAAAGGGACACTGCAATTGCTAGGAAAGGGACATGGCCACCACTGCCACCAAAGGGACACGGCCCCCATGGAAAGGGACATGGCAGCCATGGAAAGGGACACGGCCCCCATGGAAAGGGACACGGCCACTGCCACCAAAGGGACACGGCCCCCATGGAAAGGGACACGGCAGCCATGGAAAGGGACACGGCCACTGCCACCAAAGGGACACGGCCCCCATGGAAAGGGACGCGGCCGCCGCCAGGAAAGGGACACGGCAGCCATGGAAAGGCACATGGCCACCATCAGGAAAGGGACACGGCCACTGCCAGGAAAGGGACACGGCCACCACTGGGAAAGGGACATGGCAGTCATGGAAAGGGACACGGCCACCGCTGGGAAAGGGACATGGCAGCCATGGAAAGGGACATGGTCCCCATGGAAAGGGACATGGCCACCGCCGGGAAAGGGACAGAGTGGCCACGGAAAGGGAAAGGGACATGGCCACTGCCAGGAAAGGGACATGACAGCCATGGAAAGGGACACGGCCACCAGCAGGAAAGGGACATGGTAGCCATGGAAAGGGAAAGGGACATGGCCACTGCCAGGAAAGAGACACAGTGGCCATGGAAAGGGACACGATAACCGCCAGGAAAGAAGAGATATGGCACCCATGGAAAGAGACACGGTACTCATGGAAAGGGACACTGCCATCACTAGGAAAGGGACATGGTGCCCATGGAAAGGGACACTGCCATCGCCAGGAAAGGGACACGGTGCCCATGGAAAGGGACACTGCCATTGCCAGGAAAGGGACACTGCGGCCATGGAAAGGGACACTGCAATTGCTAGGAAAGGGACATGGCCACCACTGCCAGGAAAGGGACATGTGCCCATGGAAAGGGACACAGCCACCACTGCCAGGAAGGGGACACAGTGCCCATGGAAAGGGACATGGCACTCATGGAAAGGGACACTGCCATCGCCAGGAAACAGACACAGCCAGGGCCGCCAGGAAAGGGACACGGTGCCCATGGAAAGGGACACTGCCATCACCAGGAAAGGGACAGAGTGCCCATGGAAAGGGACACTGCCATCACCAGGAAAGGGACACGGTGTCCCCGGAGCCCCACAGGACGCGGGGGCCGCGCTGCCAGCCCTGCCACAGCCCCTCACTGCCCCCCATAACAGGGCAGGCAGCACAAAGGGAGTGATTACCAGAATTTCATTTTCATTAACTAATAAAGCCAGGAAAACAATTTGAGTATCTGAATGTCATTTTTCAAAGGAAAATAAACTGTAAACATTTGAATAACATCACAGCAGGGATAATATACCTAAGGAAACCTATTGAAATATGCTGGAGAATTCCTCCTCTTTCATCACATTAAAACTGCAATTGACTGTAAACCTCCTACCACTCTCCGCTGAGACTTTAATTGTAAAGATTCCTGTTACACATCATATTAGAATTTAGTTAAAATTGTAGAACACATTATTTCCAATCAGACAGCCAACCATCACTCACAAAGATTTTTAAAAAGGTGATTAATAATTCATCTCAGATAAGGAAAAGATCTATATTTATACCATCTTCTCAGCCACCATAAACTACCTGACAATTGTTCAGTAATGATGCCCAGTAAATTCTTTAAAATGGTAATTTGTCATTCTGTCACTTCATTTGTGACCTAAAATTCCTCACTTGAGGCATCATCAAATAAATTAATCACTTTCCAGGATCCATTTCTCTGTTCTGCACGTTATTATGCCCAGGCTCTCTTGTGTTTCTCTTCATTTACATATATTTAATGGCTCAGCAGTGGTTCACTATGGCACATAACGCACACATCTCATTACAGGTGAAATATTCTAACTGCCACTATCACTGGGAAAGAAAATAACTCTCCCAATTTAATTTTCCTGATGTAACAAAACCATGATTCTTCACTATGAAATGTTGATGCCATCCATCAGTCACAATCAATAAAATCATCATGGAAGTACGCCTTCTCCAGCATCATCCCCTCAGCCTGGGATTATTTGAGGGAGGTAATTAAACTCATAATATGTAATGAATGTAAATGAAGAAAAAACCCCCGTGTTCTCCCTCTAACTACGCTTATTTTACTGCTTTGATTTAAAGTATTTTTACATCTCCCAATCTATGAAATACACAAAGCCCTGAAGGAAAGGCATCACAAGTACAGTAAGCATCAATCAATACATATAATGACTAATTAAAAAGGAACATATTTTAGCATTAAAAACCCACCAAATGCTGTTATTTATCGATTTTTCATTTAAAATGATGCATTCCCCCTGGACTAATATATTTGCTGTCTTTCTGAAATATAGATTATAGGACACTAATTTTAGATACTGTTGCTTTGCTAAAAAAAAAAAAAAACAAAAACAAAAAAAAAAAAAAACACAAAAAAAGAAAAACAACAACCCACCCCAAAGTGATTTTGTGTGTCCCTCATCCCCCAGAACCATTCAAAAAGCCCAGATACCAGACATGCAAACTACTCCTGTGCTGGAGAGAAAACCTTAATCATTCCAGCCTCATCTCTGTGCCTGAGCTCATATAAGTCAAGAATGAAAACAGGCGCTTAGAAATGATAACTTTGAAAGAAGTCCACAGGAAAAAAAAAAGAAAAAAGGATTTAGAGCAATGTTTTGCCATAAAGAGCAAAAAGGCATCATCTCTCTTGTAAACGTTCAGACAATTTGGGCTTTATTTAAAAGCACAATGAGTGATGCTCCTCTTGTGATGGGAATCCAGAAGGTACCAAGAGCCCAGGTGGCTGCTCCACCCTGGAGCTCAGGGCTGTGGGGAGGGTTTCCCTGAGCAGGAGGAATGATCCCTCAATTTCTGCTCCCAGCCACTGCTTCAGGGGCCATTTCAACACCTCACACAGGGAATGGGATCCCTGACAATTCCCTGACACTGAGCACAGGGAGAAGGGGAGTGGTGGAGAAGGTGGGACCTGGCTGGGCCACCAGCCCGTCCTGCATGGCACTGCCCCTGCCCTGGAGGGGATGCTGCTGTTTGCAATGAAGGGCTGTTTGCAGACGCTGAGCACCTCTGCCCAGCCCCGCAGGGATGGGAGGTTTGCTGATCCAGCTCCAAGGGCAGGGAAGGAGAGCAGCAGGGCCCCTTGGGGAAGCACCACCAGCCCTGGGGGACCCAGCCCTGCACAGCTCTTTGGGTCAGGATGGAACAGGTGAAACATCTGACAGGTGAAATTTGGAAAGGCTAAGATAAAATTTGGGATAAGAATGCACACCAGGAAAGAGTTATTTTTAGTAACTATTAACCCACAGCTGTGCACGAAACTTCTGCACCACATAAAGGAACTGCAGGCACGGGGGGCTAGGGCTATAAAAACCCCCAAATACTTCTGGGGGTATTTATAAAAACCCCTAAGATTAATGATTTTGTGTTACAGGTTATTTCCCAGCTCGAAGGGATGCCCAGAGAGGTGAGCCAGCCCCTGCAAAGGGCTGGGGCATCACAGAGCAGCTGTACCAGGCCCTGCAAAGAGCCAGCGAGGCACCCAACACTGCAGGCTGGAAAACCCCGGGCCCCAAAGGCACTCTTGGGAGAATATTTCCATTTGCTGCCCAATATTTTTTGCTGGAAATATTTGGAGAACATTTCCATTTGCTGTCCTGCACGCTGCAGCACAGGAGCCCAGCCTGGGTGCTGCTGCTGGTCCCCTGCACCCCGGCCAGAGGGGATGGGAACCCCAAACCCAGGGAGCCACGGCGAGGCAGGGGCATTAAAAGCACCCCATTGCACCCCCAGCAGGGACAGCAATTAGTGTAATTAGTGCTCGGAGCCTCGTGCCCTCTGCCGGGGATGGGCTGGGAGGGAAGGGAGGGATTGCCTCCCGCGAGGGATGCTGCCCAGCAGCTCTGGGCACTTCGGCATTCTCCTCCCCAGCCGGGGAGGGTGTGAGCCCGGCAGCACCTCCAGCCCTGCCAGAGCCGGGAAAAGGGGAGCCAGGGGGGCGGGAGGGAGCCAGGAGCCCCAGTGCTGCAGGCACGGAGCCCGCGGGCTCCCAGGTGAAGGGGACAATAACTGCTCCGTGTCCTTTCCCTGCCAGACAGCAGCCGAGCATGCTGCTCCCATCAGCCTCCTGCCGCTGGCCCAGGAGCAAGGCTCTCCAGGATTACTGCCAGGAGCGGGGGTTTCCCCAGGAACCGCGTCCTGCAGCTGCCGTGGGCTCCAGGGTTATCCCACCCGAGCAGGGGCACAAACCCCACAGCTCCTCTGGGCACCTGGCCAGCCCCTCACCTTCTCACAGGGAGCAGCTCTCCACACCACCCCCCACCTGCTCTGCCTGTGGAGCCATTCCTGGGTTCTTCCCTTCTCCCCAACAACTGCAGGAGTGTGGGCCCGTGGGAGACACCAGACCCAGCAGGTTCTCCTCACAGCCAGGATAAACTCGCTCATGATGCCTTCTGAGAGGACCAGGACTCATTTTTATGGCTCATGAGGTGGCTTTGTGATGAATATTGTGCTTTGTACATGAGGAGTCTGTTACCTGCAGCATTTGTACTCTTTAAATTCTTTAATACCTGCTGAGATCCCCAACAGATGCCAGGGTGCACGTGGGGGTGAAGATGTTGTGCAGCAGGATCAGCTTTAAGTTCAGTCTGGCAGCTCTGCCCTGCTGATGGAAATTACTTCAACACCAATTAGGGGAGGCACATTTTAATTGTTTCTTATTTCCCTACACCACCCTGGAATTACACCAGCTTTCTGCTTAAGAAAAATAATTCTGATAAGTTTACTGTTCATAAGCATTTGCCTGGTGAGAACTTCAAATGTGCTGGAGGCAAAAGGAACCTGACACAAGAGAATGAAAGAGCTGAGGGTGTGAAGTCCCCTGGGATGTAAAGGCAGCTGAGTAAAGCTCAGGGATTTGGGATTCTGTGAGCCTGAGGCCCCCAGCTGCTCTGGGGTCTCACCCCCATCCTCCCCCAGGACCTGCCACACCCTGACTCCCTTCAGCCCACAGCTCCTGCCCTTCACAGCCACAATAAAATCCTCCAACACATTTGTGCTCAAGAAACACAGCCCTGGTTGTGCTGCTGGGCACAACCCAGACAGGAATGCCACCAAGCCCTGCTGCTGCCCACTGAAGGTTTCCAGCAAATCCCACCCAAACTGAGTTTCCCTGCTGCCCTGCAGGTCCCCCTGGGGCAGAGGCAGGACCCACTGGGACGGGTGGGGGTCTGGGGGAGCAGCCCCCCGAGGAGCCCAAAGCTGGGCCACCTGTGGGTGGGACCTGCTGTGGCTCCTGGGGACAGGGCCAGCAGCACAGCCCGGGGCTGGCAGGGCTGGCAGCAGCCCCAGCCCATCGATCTGCCTGTTCCCCAGCAAAGCTGACTGCTACATCTGTTCTGTGAGAAAACATACATTCTGCCTCCAGTACAATCACTGTAATTAAAAATTAACATGCATTAATTGTTGGAGCTGATGTAAACAGCTGATGTTCCACTTAGCCCTGTCTTCTGTACATATCATTAGGCAAAGCCAAATATTGTTAAGTAAACAGGCAACACTTACAAGAAGAAATAGAAAACTAATTCCAACTAAATAAATTGACAACGCCGTGCCAGTCATATTAAAACAGTTGGGATAATTATTAGGCTACTGGACGAACAGAGGGAAAATGGTGGAAGACACATTTAATTGTTTGAATCTCATCTCACTAAACGTGTTTGGGCACAGTGTGAAACACAATTGAACTGGAATGTGGAGGCAGCTTTCCCCAGAAGCAGGATGTGCAATATACTGGGGGAATAAAAATATAAGCTGGAGTTTGACGCGCAGGTAAAACAAATAACTTCTGAAATGCAGCAATTTCTGCCAACTGCTTCAGGAGCCGCGGGTCTCCAGAGAAACTCAGGCTGGTTATGCAATGCAAAAGGTTTTTCCTTCCTCAGCCACATGTGCAGAAGCGCCGGCAGCGCCGCGGGAGCCGCACGCAGCGCCGGGAGAGGAGCGCGCTCCCGAGGAGCGCCTGCCTGCCAGCCCTGTGGCTGGGCTTTAAATGTCAGAGCGGGGCCGGCTCTGCAGTCTGCGCACGGAGAGCGGCAGCCGAGCCCCAGGAGCGCGCTGAGCGCCGTGCTGCACCCCCGAGCTGCGCCTCAGATGTGGCTCCGGAGCGGAATTGCCTGCGGGTGCCAGCTGTGGTACCCCCAGGCTGCTCCTGCCCTGGGTGCCTGCCCTGCCAATCCCGGCCCTGGCTGCGCCCAGATGGAGCTTAAAGGGCACCCTCGGCGAGGGCAACTCTGCAAGCACACAGCAGCATCCTCCTGCTGCCCCTCCCTGCCAGTGCCACCCCGGGCTGGCCGTGCCCACAAAGGCTGGGCAGGCTCAGTGCCACGGACACCCCACGGCCCTGCTCTGCACGGGGACAGTCCCCAGGAGAGCCACAAAGCACCCAGAAGCCAGGAACAGCACAATCCTGCCAGGGACACTCCAAATCCAGGGGCTCCCACCATCCAGCTGAGCCAGGAGTGAGGGAATTTCAGCTTGGTCTGAAAAAACCCAAAATCTGTTTGTTTACAGAAATCAGCTTTGAGGGGAAGCACCATAAAGAGTTTTCTCTTTTAATAGATGAGATAAAGTGCCTGATGACTCCCACTGAGGAATCCTGCCCATGTTTTCCAGCATCACTTCCACACCTTCCTGCCACAGGTTTTTCTCTGCCACATCCATGAACCCACCCCCAGCAATCCAAGTCCTACCCCATCCCCAACTCACAGATCCACGGGACCTGAGCTGTGTCACTTTGGGTAATTCCCAAACCCACAACCATCCTCCTGTTTGCTTTGGGGTTTTTGGTTTGGATTTTCTTGCCAGGGGTTGTGTGAAATGTAAAAGCCCAAGCCCAGCTCAGTTTGAAGGGCAGGCCCTGGGCCTCTCCTTCAGCTGCCCAAACCCAGCAAATGCCATCAAATCCCAGCATTTCCTCTCCTTCCTTGGGATGGAAAGGGCAGAGGAGAGCAGAGAATATCCCGAGCTGGAAGGCACCCACAAGGAGCACTGGCCAGAAGGCTGGGTGGGGCTGGAAGGAGGCTCCTCTCAGTGCCAGGAACGCCAGAACCATGGGCCAACAGCCCCCACAGCAGCACAAGGCACACAGCTGGTGTACCCACGTGGCTTCAGGAGCAGTAGAGGAACAGCTGTAGAATCCCATGGGAGTTCAGGAACTGGCCACATGGGAAGCTCTCCTTAGGGACAGTGTCTGCAATCGGCTGGGACAGCCCCAGAAGCCTCTGAGGCAAAACCAGGTGCTGGCTCTCCCAACCTCAACCCATCCCCACCACCAGCCCTGAGTGAAGCTGGCTGCACTCTGCGAGCAGCAGAAATAAAATGCTGCCAACAGAGGATGCAGAGGTTCCAACACCACGTTTCCCTTCTGTTGGTCAGCTCACATTTGACTCAGTGCTGATGAGACCTTTCAGTGCCTGTTGCAGACAGTCAGTTCTTTACCAAACCCCCCTGGTTTTCCAGGCCCACCACCCCTCACAGCTGAAGTTGCCTGCCCTGAAAGCCCTGGAAGGTTCACAGCTCTGCTCAGCTGTTTCATAACAATATCAGGCTCATGATGAACCAAATGAGTTCTGATTTGTGCTATTTAATGTCCTAATGGCTTGACTAGTTAGGTAGATAATTACACAGTATGATTTATCCAACCCATTTATAAATATTTATAATAATGGATAGATTAACCTTTGGGATTTCTATCCTGCAGTCCCTTGGTGACAGGGATCTCTCCATGGCAGCAGCGATGGCAGAGCCTGGGAGGGAGCAGTGGGGTGGGGATGGGGCCCTGGGGACACGGGGATGGGGACAGGGATGGGGACACAGCTTCATGGGGCCCTTGGGACACAGGGATGGGGCCATGGGGACACAGGGATGGGGCCACGGGGATGGGGACACGGCTTCATGGGGCCATGGGGACACAGGGATGGGGACACGGGGATGGGGACACGGCTTCATGGGGCCCTCAGGACACAGGGATGGGACTGTGGGTTCATGGGGACACAGGAATGGGACTGTGGGGCCATGGGGACACAGGGATGGGACTGTGGGGCCATGGGGACACAGGGATGGGGCCGTGGGGACAGTGGCCAACAGCCCAGGCCAAGGGTCCCCACTGAGAGTTCCTGCTCCCCTCCAGGAGCTCTGTGGCAGTCAGTCCCATTCCCTGCTCCGTTTCATCAGGACAGGGACAGCCACCAGGCCCAGCTCCTGCTGCTGGGCCCTTTGGGACCAGCTGTGCCACAGGACTGTCCCCAGAGCAGCTCCCCTGGCAGCTGGGCTGGTCCCTCCCCACCAGGGCACACGGGGGTGGCACGGGCACACGCCAGGCGGGCCCAGCCTGGCAGCTGGCGGGTGACACTGAGTCACAGGGCACACAAGTGACACATTGTGGCCCTGCCACCACTGCAGAGGGACAGAACGCCAACGCCGTGCCCTGGGGACAAAGGGACAGTGTCTGCTGGGCCCGAGCTGGGGCTGTGCTCCCCAGCAGCACTGCCCAGCCCAGAACGTCTGCTGAGAGCAGGAAAATATGCTAAAAACAGCAGAGACAAACAAGGAGCCACTCCAGGGGAGTGAGCTGCCTGGCTCTGGGCCCAGCCTGCTCCCATCACACCTCTGAGCACAGAACAAACCTGCAGAGCTCCACATTCTGTACCCAGCAGCCCAAAGTGACTCCCTGCCCCTCAGCCACCACCAGTGGAAGCCAGGAGAAGACACAAGTCTTGGCACGCACAGGGGAAGATCCTCCCTGGAACCAATAAGCAATTTATACTCATTATTACCGTGTCCTGCTCCTGGGAGCAGTACCACAGTCCTGGAAATGGGGATTTGCAATACTCTGCAGTGTCCCTCTCCACTCAGAAAGAGCATCACCATGTTCAGATGATCAGGACTCTGTTTATATAAAATTACATGGGAAAAAAAGAAAAGTAGTGATATGGAAATAATAAATAGCAGGAATACTCAGGTTTTATATTGCTGGGATTTCCCTAAAAGGCAAGAAATCACTTTCATTCTCTGAGACTGAGCTGCAGCACTTTTCTATTGACTGCTTAAACAGAAGTTCATCGTGTAAGCCATTAAATAAACTTTTAAAAAAGTACAGCACTCAAAGCAAAATCTTTTAAGATTTTTTTATCAGAAAAATCTGACAGAATAAATGTGGGGCTTAAGAGCTCATATTTTCACGTGCAAGTCATCACACCTATTTAAAAAAAAACAACAAAACAACAATTATTTGCAAAGTGCATCTGTATCCCGGACCAGCAGTGAAATGTGAAATAGGGAACTATCCCAGTCTGACTGGGGATCCTGAGTTCATGTGGGATAATTTCTGTTTGAAATCAGGGCTCAGCCCCTCCAAGGGCTGCCCAGCTGGGGTTTGTGTGGAGCCAGGGCTGGGCAGGGAAACCCAGAAATGCCGAGGGGAAGGGAGAGGACAGGGATTACTTGGGAATTGCCAGGGATTCATTCAGTGATGAAGCTTTGGGGTCTCCTCCAAGGTCAGAGCAGAAGGGTTTACAGAAGCACAGAGCAGCCCCTGAGGACAGAGGGGGCAGCTCCTGGCAGTGTCCCTCTGGCCAGGGTGGGGGCCCAGCAGCCCCTGCCCAGTGAGACAGGGCTGGAGGTGGCAGAGCCAGCAGTGCCCTGGGGAGGCTCTGTGTGTGTGAAACCCCCAGGCAGCGTGGCAGGGCCTGCTCTGGGATCTCCCAAAGTCCTGCTGGACAGGGGAGCCCAGAGCTGTGCCCAGGTGAGCAGCACCTGCTCCTGGCAGGGGCTGCCCAGGGGACACCCAGGGCTGGCACCCAGCCCCAGCACAGCCTGCTCCAGCCTCGCTCAGACACACACAGCTTCAAACACTGCAGCTTAGCCAGGCCTGGCCTTGGTCTAGAGCCCACCCGAGCAGAAATCCTTTTCTGGAGAGTCACAGAACACCCTGAGCTGGGCAGGAGCCACAGCATCACTGATCCCTGCACAGACCCCCCAGGTTCCCACCCTGGCAGTGCCACCCAAGCCCTCCTGGAGCTCTGGCAGCCTCAGAGCCGTGCCCATGCCCTGGGGAGGAGCCTGGGCAGTGCCCACCACCCTTAAAGCCCAGACTCTCAAGAGTTCATAAGAAACGAAAACTCCTCTGGAGTTAATTAGCCTGGCTATTGACAGAGTTAATAATTAATCCTGAGAAACGAAGACAGCTCTCTCAGGGGACGGGTCCAGAGCGGGGCTGAGGGGGAGCAGCACCAAAGGGGGAGGGGGAGCAGCACCAAAGCCTTCCTCACCGACCCCCAGCTCCCCTCCCGGGCCCGGGGAGCTCCGGCAGCCCCGGGGGGAGCAGCCCGGGACCGGCCAGGTGTGGCAGGCAGCGCGGCGATGCGGGGCAGCTTCCCGAGCCCGGGTCAGCCGCATCCTCCCCTCCTCTCTTCTCCTCCGAGCCCCCAGCCCCGCAGCCTGCCCGGGATGCGGGCATGGCCCCGGGACCGCTCGGGGACCCGGGACGGCATCAGCAGCGCGGGGACACGGGCGGCACCGAGGAGCGGCTGGGGACATCCCCAGCTGTGCCACCGCTGCCTTTGTGCCCGGCTGCCCGCAGGCAAGAGCTGCCAGCCGGCTGCCAGCCCCGGGGACAGGTGACATTTCCATCAGGCCGGCGGGGTGGCCCGCGACACGCGGGCACAGCGGGCAGGGACACCCGGCACGGCCAGAGCGGGAACAGCCCCGGAGGGAGCCCAGAGGGACAAGGGAGGGACAGCTGCTGCTTATTGCACCTGTAGCCTGCAATCTGGGGTAAAATCCACCGGATAAGGGCAAAAAACACCCAGTGAAGGAATGCACATCTCCACGGCGCCACAGAATCCTGGAATGGTTTGGTGGGAAGGAGCTTAGAGATGATCCAGTGCCACCCCTGCCATGGCAGGGACACTCCCACTGTCCCAGGCTGTTCCAGCCTGGCCTTGGGCACTGCCAGGGATCCAGGGGCAGCCCCAGCTGCTCTGGCAATCCCAGCCCAGCCAGCAATTCCCAGTTCCCAATCTCCCACCCATCCCTGCCCTCTGGCAGTGGGAGCCATTCCCTGGGTCCTGTCCCTCCAGCCCTTGTCCCCAGCCCCTCCTGGCAGAGCCTGGACACCCCTCACTGCTGTCCCTGGGCTCGGTCTCATCCCTGCCCATGGAGCAATAAAGCCCAGCTCAAGGGGAGGCCGTGGCCCTGCCCAGCCCCTGCCTCCTCCCACGAGGACACCCAATGTCCCCATCCGTCAGTGGACACATCCCAATATAACAATGTCCCAGCTCAGCGCTCTGGGGTGCAGGGTCCCACTCACACTCCCAGGGCTGAGGGACACTTCTGGCCTTTCAGAGTAAATAAATCCTTGCCAGTGCAACAGCCTCAATGTGACCAAGTTCTCCACTCCAGCTGCAGATGAAACACACCACTGCCAGGACAAATAATTGCCTTTGTTTTCATCATTTTGTCTGTGCATCGCAGGAGGCTGGAGAACAGTGTGAGTTTTCCTGATCTATAATCAGACAGTTCATAAAAATCCTAATGGAAATGAAGATTTTGCTATTTGGAGTGGTCAAATTTCCATTTTCAAACACATCACATTTTAAAACCCAGGTTGGCATTTTGGTTTGCTGAGAGTTTTAGGATAATAGCAAATTACACAGAAAATCTACCAATTCTTTGTCAAGTGAACTATGCAAAAAGGAACCATTAGTTCATAGTTCACCTGTGAGATGGGAAGACATCCTGAATAATAATTTTGCCAGACTACCGAGGGCATTTATTCACAATAACGCTCCCATCCACAGAACTCAGGCTGCCCTGCTGCCTGTGACACCTCTGTGCCTGGTTTCCACAAAAGGCAGGCTTAAACAGATTTATTTTCCTCACTGGCAGGAAACCCAGCCATTCTGTGGGAGGTTGGCTCAGCCCAAACACACCCAGGCTGGCTCAGGGCTGGAGAATGGGATGGGCAGCAGAGAGCCCATCCTGCCCAGGGAATGGGGGCTCCTGCCAGCCCAGCAGCAGGGCTGGGGAGGGGCTGTGGGACAGAGCCAGTGCTCCTTTCTGCCATGGGGACTCGGTGAGCAGGCTGACCACAGGGGTCAGCACACAGCTCCCACTCAGACCCCCTCCTCACCCAGCTCCCCTCTGGGCTTTGCCAGGACTCTGCTCTTCCTCCTGCTGAGACTGAAGAACACCCACCCAGCTGAAGCACTGCGAGCCAGCAGAAATGGGTTTTATTCTGTGCAAAATTAAAAACTCTGCAGGGCTGAGGAGGCTCCCAGGCCAGGGCTTTGGGTCCTGTTATTTAGGAAATAAACTCTCCCCAGAGCAGGCTCAGAAGGGGAGCTCTGGAAGCCTGGTGAGGTGAATTAATCCACTTTTCCTCACCCCCACAACAGTGCCCGAGGCACAACCCAAACACAGAAGTGTCTGTGCCTCAGCTTTGAAGGCAGCATGGAAAGGGAGCCCCCGGGGATCTGCTGCATTTGTTACAGCCCTGGGACAGACCCAGCTGTAAATACATTTACCAGGGATCTGGGATGTTTCTAACAAAACCCTGTTCCTGTGGGGCAGGGCTGGGAGTGAGCTCTGACTCACTTTCCTGGAGTTTGGTGTGGAACAGGAGAGCGCTTCTGGTACTGCCTGAGGACACGGCCTGGGCTGCACCAGGAGCCTGCACACTTCTCCATTTGTCTGCCTCTAACTGTGAGGAAAACCCTGATTCCCAGGGATAACTTCCCTCAAGCACCCAGGGGCTGCCAGCCCTGGCTGGGTGTCCTTGGACCAGGGGATGCTGAACTGGGCAGAGCAGGCTCCCCTGGGAAACTCCTCCAGGATCCCAGAGTCCAGCCACCCCAGCAGTGCCCGTGTGCCCAGGGACACATCCACAGGGCTCTGAAACCCCTGCAGGGATGGGGACTCCAGCCCTGCCCTGCAGCCCATGCAGGGAAGGAATTGTCCCTGATTTGCAACCTGAACCTGCCCAGCACACCTGGAGGCTGTTTCCTCCTGTCCTGTCCCCTGGGAGAGGGGAATGGGAGCTGATCCCCTGGAGAGCCCACCTCACCCACTGCACCAGAGCCCTCAGAAATGCAAGGCACAGAATGCAAACCAGTGCATGACTGCACAACCAGAGAGAAATTGTAAATCAGCTCTTCGTTTCTGCCCCTGCCCTTAGGCTGCACTGCTCAAATGTTCCTTAACAGTGGAACCAGCCCCAAGGCTGCCAGCTCTCAGGCTGTGCTGCAGGTGAGGCTCCAAGCACCAACCCTGGCCACCAAACCTGTGGAGATGTTCTACCAGGGGCACAGATTGCAGACAAATTGCAGATTAATTAGATAACCTTCCCCCTGCAGTCCAAACCCTCTTGAGAAAAGGCCAACCCAGAGCAGGCCAGCAGCTTAAAATCTTACAGCACCCTGAGAAGCCAGCATTGTGGGCAGCCTGAGCTGCTCCTTAACTTCACAGCATGCAAGAGTCCCAGCCAGCACCAGGCTCAGGGACCTCAGCCTAGAACACAGGCTCAGAGCCCCCGAGGAGCAGCCATGGCAAGCACCCAGAAACTGTCACCTACAAAGGGAGCACCAGCTCAGCCTGGGGAAAACAGAGCAGGTGAAGTCCTGCACATCTCCTTTTGCCACCAGAAGGGCTCCAAACCATCTCAGCCTGCAGCAAAGCAGAGCCAGTCCCCAGCCCTGTCCCCTGAGCAGCACCCAGCAGGAACAGCACCTGAGAGCCAGCCCAGGCTGTGCCCAGGGCAGCTCAGCCCTGACCCAGCTCTCCCCGGGGCCTGGGGCTGCTGCAGGGAAGCTGGAACCAAAAAAACAGTGACTCTGATGTGCTTCCACCAGAGCCAAGCAGAACACGAGCTCCCAGCAGCTCCCAAAACCACATCTCTGCACAAAAATCAGCTTTCAAACAGACTTCCCGACCATCACTCCCAAAAAACAACCCACAAGTAGTTACAAACATTCCACAGCAAAACCAGGAGCTTACCTGGATCCTGCTGTCCCCAGGGCTGCCCCGAAACCACCGAGCTCTGCCCTCCTGGGAGCTGCTCTGCTGCTGATAAAGGGAATTGTGGGGTCCCTCCTGCTCCTCCTCCTGGCAGGTGATCCCACTCAGGTGGGCAGGGGTGGCCCTGCCACCACCTGTGGGCAGCCCCGGGCTGGGCTGGGCTCAGCTGGGGCACAGCAGCTGCCTCCAGAGCCTCCTGATGGGGCTGCCTGCACACAGACCCGGCCTGGTAAAAGCCCTTAAAAGCCTCCCAAACTGTGACCCACCTCGGGAGCCCCAGAGAGATCAATACAGCTTAATGCTTCGTAGCTGAGCATTGGATTGCTCTGAAAAAAATGAAAAAAAAATCCAATTTTGCACCTCCTAAAGTTCTTGAATAAACATGACTCTGTACAATTTAAATAAATGTTATAAATACTGAAATTTGGTGGTTTTGTTGTTTTTTGTTTTGTTTTGTTTTTTACAATGGCCAATCCCTAGGAAGTGTAGGGTTTGAAATAACCCCTTTGCCTGGCTGGTTTGGGGTTTAACTGCTGCCATTCCCAGGGGAAAGCTGAGTTCAGGGTTTAACTGCTTTCATTGCCATGGGCAGGCCAGGTTTAGGGTTTAACTGGTGCCATTGCCATGGGCAGGCCAGGTTCAGGGTTTAACTGGTGCCATTGCCATGGATGGGCCAGGTTCAGGGTTTAACTGGCCATTGCCATGGGCAGGCCATGGAAAAGCCAGGTTTAGGGTTTCACTGGTGCCATTGCCATGGGCAGGCCAGGTTCAGGGTTTAACTGGTGCCATTGCCATGGAAAAGCCAGGTTAGGGTTTCACTGGTGCCATTGCCACCTGTATCCCGGTGGGGAACCTGAGCCCCTCATCCCTGAGCAGCAGGGTTTGGGTTTCCCTCTCCTTGCTGAAGGGCATTTAAAGCTGGGTTTTTATTTCAGCGCAGAGCCCCGGTTCGGCTCGGGAGAGGGATGAGGAGTGCTGATTTCAGGTTTAGTTCAAACCCCTTGCTCTCCCAAACCAGCGAGTGCCGGGATCTCCCGCAGCCTTTGTCTGTTCCCGCACTCCCACCTGGCGCAGGTGAGCGCTGCCAGACCAAGGCGCTCGCCCAGCAAGGCGGGGCTTAGCGGGGCTGCTCTGCCTAAAGCCCGCCCGGTGCCCCCGGCACAGAGCGGCACGGCGCTCGTTCGGGCACCATAAATAACGGGACAGCATTAAAATTCCACCCGGCGTCGGGAGCGGTGTGATAAACTGTTTGTGAATTGGTAATTCTATTTATTAAAAACAGGGGCATTAATTCTGACACCTTGAATTATAACGCAGACAAACAGATCTTGTGTTTTAATTAAATGCTTCTGTTTGATGAGGTGGGTTTATATTAAGATTTAATACCAGATTCTGCTGTTCCTGCCTTGGGTGCTGGGGTGGGATTCCCAGAGGAGCGGGAGCATTCCCATCCCTGGGAGTCTGGGAGCTCTGGCAGAGCCCCCCTGGGCAGGCACCCCTCCAGGGCCATCAGGGGCTCTGACCTCCCTTTCCCAGCAGCTTTTCCAGCTTTTCCTCCTTTTCCCAGGCTTCCAGGGTGTTTCCAGGCTCCTACCACATTATTTCCTGCTGCAGAAACAGAGATGAATATTTTTTTTGAAAAACCGACAAAAAAACCCGACAAAAAACAACCGTACTGCTTTGAGGTTTCTTTCACATTAAGCTACATTTAATATTCATTTCACTTTTTTTCCCTATTAATTAAAAGTAAACCGTGTATTGTATGGTACATTATCCCTCTAACAGCCCCATGTGGAGATCATGAAGTGGAAGACTAATGGTGTAGACTTTAGCATTTAGTTTTAACCAGGATAATTTACATATCTGTGAGAAGAGTCCGAGGCATGTGTAAATAAGCAGAACTCGGAGATATCAGCCCCGTGCTTTGCTCTGGACTGGAGAGCCACGGGCTGTGCATTTATTCCATCACTCAGCTAATTTAATGAGACTTTATCCAGCATCCATTTCTGCAGAAGACACAAAACTTATTATTAAGGAGAGGCATGTGGCAGTAAGAAAAATGTGTTTGTTTGCTTTTTTATTCTATTACCCCCAAGTAGCAAAGGTGATCCCATTCACTGTTCATTAAAGTTTACCTTTATAATTTATCAAAGGAGCCCGATATCAAGAGCTTTATGCTGAGATTTCAAAATTCGAGACTGATTAAAATTTAATGGAAAAGGCCAACGTTTTGGGGTGGGTTGGCAAGAAAAATCGCTTCCCAACCTGCGAGGAGAGATTTCATTAATGTGCACCTCTATTAGAAGGCACCATAAAAGACATTAGAGGCATGAAAATGGCATTTTCACTTCAAAATTCTCTCTGCCTTTTTTAGCATAAGTTTCAAGGGAAAGAAAGTTGTGTTGGAATTCCAGGAGAGCAGCGCTGGCTGGGCTGGGCCTTTTGCTCTGGGAGGTTGCACTCGGTGATCCTGGGGGTCTTTTCCAGCCTTGAGGATTTCAGGATTTTGGGATTTAGGGACATGGCCAGTTCCTCTGAATGCACATCAAGAAAAGCAGGACTCACCAAGAAAAAATGTTAAACAGCTGCAGGTGGTGGTTGGTCTGATCATGTTATGGAGGAAAAACAAAATAACAGCCAAATTCACAGTTTGGGCACACTGAAGAATAAGGTGTAATGTGGGGGAAAAACCAAATCTGAAATCTATTTCAAAGCCAGACAAAGCAGGGCTTTCACCGTGTGGAAATGATGTTTTCCTTCCCAATTTGCCAATTGGTGCAATCTCAAAAATCTCACAAGCAGGGAAGAAGAAGAATTTCCACTGAAATGAGATAATTGAAGTTGTTTCTCTTTCTGAGTTTGCTCAGTGGGTTGATAAAGACAGACACCACTCCCTGACTTGGCTGGACCCAGCCCAGAATTCCCCCACATCTGTGGTGCAGATGCTCTCAGGAAGAACCAGAACAAATCCTGCTCCAGGTTCTGTGGAAAAGGGCTTGGGGCTGTCCTTCCCCCCAGGCTGAGACCACCAGAACACTCCCACAAACCCATTTTCCACCTTTCATTTCACCTTCCCACTGCTGGTTTTGGAGAATGGATAAAACCAGTGCAGAGAGAGGGGACACTGACAGGAGGAGGAGGAGGAGGAGGAGGAGGAGCTGCCTTTTGATAACAGACTGGGCAGGGGGGCAGCTCCCATCCCTGGGGGGACTCACAGCCCTCTGGATGTGGCACTTGGGGACATGGGGTGGCCTTGGCAGTGCTGGGGGTGTTTGGGCTCGATGTTCTCCGAGGGCTTTCTCAGCCCAGAGGAATCTGGGGTTTGCCAAAATCCCTGATTTTGGCAATTTTTTCCAAAGCTCCGAGCACATTTCTGGGTCTCACTGTCCCACCCGTTGTTCCTGAGCAAGAGGAGAGGCAGCAGAGGTTCCAGGGCTGTGTGGGATGTGATTAGTCCCAGGAATATCATTAGAATAACAATAATATGGTCTGGTTATGGCTTCAATTAAAGGTTTCCTCGGTGAGAAATAATTAAGGGTTGCAGGATCTGATCTCTGCCCAAACTAAACCAGCAAACCCTGGGCTCTCTGTGGTGAGGTGAGCAAGGATACTCCAGGACCCCAAATCCCTAAAATAGAGACATTTTAGGATATAATTTTCCTAAGGTAATTATATCCTCAGATACAATTTTCCACAGGGAATATAAAAACAGGGTTTAAAACCACCAGAGGGAATTCTAAAAAGTGTGTGCCTCACTTATTGCAGGGACACTTGGCTGGTCTGCAGCCTTGTGCACTGAATCCCTGGCAAACAGAGAGCTGGGGATCCCAATAAGAGGAACACATTAGAAAGAAAAGAGAATGAGAAGGGTGAGTTAATTTTGTAGGGGGGAAAAGGGCAAAAGGGGAAAAGGAAAAAAAGAAGTAACTAAAATGATAATTAGTAAGTAGTTCTGACTAGCAGGGGCTGGAATCAGAGGGACCGTGTAAGTCTCTGTCTGAGTGAGGACTGGGGCTGCTCCTGGTCATTTTTCCTGGGGTTTTGCAGGATCTGCAGGGTGCTGGAGCACTGGGCAGTTCCCTGGGCACTCAGCCTGTGGGCACCCTCCTGCCAGGGCAGGTTTGGGGCAGTTCCTCTGAAGATGTGTGGGCACACCCTCCTGCCAGGGCAGGTTTGGGGCAGTTCCCTGGGCACTCAGCCTGTGGGCACCCTCCTGCCAGGGCAGGTTTGGGGCAGTTCCCTGGGCACTCAGCCTGGCACCCTCCTGCCAGGGCAGGTTTGGGGCAGTTCCTCTGAAGATATGTGGGCACACCCTCCTGCCAGGGCAGGTTTGGGGCAGTTCCTCTGAAGATGTGTGGGCACACCCTCCTGCCAGGGCAGGTTTGGGGCAGTTCCCTGGGCACTCAGCCTGTGGGCACCCTCCTGCCAGGGCAGGTTTGGGGCAGTTCCCTGGGCACTCAGCCTGTGGGCACCCTCCTGCCAGGGCAGGTTTGGGGCAGTTCCCTGGGCACTCAGCCTGTGGGCACCCTCCTGCCAGGGCAGGTTTGGGGCAGTTCCCCATGCACTCAGCCTGGCACCCTCCTGCCAGGGCAGGTTTGGGGCAGTTCCCCATGCACTCAGCCTGGCACCCTCCTGCCAGGGCAGGTTTGGGGCAGTTCCCCATGCACTCAGCCTGGCACCCTCCTGCCAGGGCAGGGTTGGGGCAGTTCCTCTGCAGATGTGCCCAGGTGAGCAGCCCTGCCCCTCCCTGCTCCCCAGGGCCCCGCTCAGCGTGGGCAGAGCCTGCTGCCAGCTCCACTGAGCTGGATTACAGACCATGACCAGCGAGCCCTCACATGACAAAGCCTTTGTGTAATTAATATGCAGGGAAAAATGCTCCCTGGACGGCTGCTAAAGCGATTTAAATCATGCACATAAAAAATGTAATCACAAATTTAGCATGGTGGACATTGTAGTCACACTGTGCTTGATTGCATAGAAGGTTCCAAGTGTGTTTTAAATGTCCTTTAAGATTGAGATTAGGACTTGTACTTACAAGATGCATATTAATCTAAAACTCAACATTTTTCAGTGTGGGATCACAGTAGGAGAACATTATGGGCAATAGAGGTTCATTCTAATCCCAGTAGGTAATTACACTTTGAAATAATATTCTTTAATTAAATCTTGTTTGCAGTTGATTGATTTAAACACTAAATCTAAAAACCTAAATTTGAGTTTTTATCAATTTTTGATGCTTATTGCACAGAACTTGGGCTTTAATTGATGTTTCTGAAGTTTCTAAAGCTCTTGTCCACCGTGTCCTGGATGAATTTATTGTAATTACCAGCCCCGTTCCTGGGACTGCAGACAGCCCTCCCTGGATGATTTAAAGTCCTTTAGAGCACAGAGCTCTGGTCTGGGTGTCAGAGCCGTGCTCCAGAGCTCCTCCTGGCCCCACAGAGACCCTGCTCCAGCACAGGAGGTGCTCCCGAGCTCTGGGGAGGGGACTCTGCTCTCCCAACATCCATCCCTGCAGAGTGGCACCACGGGGACAAGGGTGACATTTTAGGGACACTGCCACGGAATCAGGGGCTGGCCTGGGCTGGAGAGGGCGTTAAAGACTGTGCCACCCCTGCCATGGGCAGGGACATCCACCACTGCCCCGGGGTGCTCCAAGCCCCTCCCAGGCTGGGGACAGCCCGGGACAGTGGCAGGTGTCCTGTCCGTGGCTGGGGTGGGGTGACAGGAGCTGTAAGGTCCTTCCCACCCCCGAGGCTCCAGAGCTCTCTAATGCTGTTCTCACAAGCACTGCCACTCCCTGACCCTCCCTGCAGGGCAGAGCACAGCAGCTCAGCCCTTGGGGCACCCAGCTCCACTCCGGGGACACCTCTCCCAGCTCAGTCCCGCAGGATTTGGCCACGAAGGCTTTGACAGCAATTAAAAAGTGCTGTGATGAAATGATTAAAGCAGGGAACAGCCTCACACACCTGGGGACATGCTTGGGCCACGACAGGGATCCACCAATGATCTGGGGAAAGGTGATGGGAAAGGTGATGGGAAAGGTGGTGGGAAAGGTGGTGGGAAAGGTGATGGGAAAGGTGATGGGAAAGGTGGTGGGAAAGGTGGTGGGAAAGGTGATGGGAGAGGTGATGGGAGAGGTGATGGGAAAGATGATGGGAAAGGTGGTGGGAAAGGTGGTGGGAAAGGTGGTGGGAAAGGGGATGGGAAAGGTGATGGGAAAGGTGGTGGGAAAGGTGGTGGGAAAGGTGGTGGGAAAGGTGGTGGGAAAGGTGGTGGGAAAGGTGATGGGAAAGGTGATGGGAAAGGTGGTGGGAAAGGTGATGGGAGAGGTGATGGGAGAGGTGATGGGAAAGATGATGGGAAAGATGATGGGAAAGGTGATGGGAAAGGTGATGGGAAAGGTGATGGGAAAGGTGGTGGGAAAGGTGGTGGGAAAGGGGATGGGAAAGGTGGTGGGAAAGGTGGTGGGAAAGGTGGTGGGAAAGGTGGTGGGAAAGGTGGTGGGAAAGGTGATGGCCCCCTTGGCCACCTCTGGAAGGTCCCAATTCCATCTGGGAACGTTCCAGCCTCGGGAGCCTCCAGCTGGGCTGGGGCTGCTGCACACCTGGGCTGTGACCTGGGCAGGGACAGCAGAGCTGGAGGGGAAGGGCCAGGCTCCAGCCCCTTCCCACCAGGGCTCACGGGGTCACTTGGGCGCTGGCAGGAGGGGGACAGTCCTGGCATGGAATGGCCCTGGCACGGGGGACCCTGGCACAGGGAGACCTCGGAGCAGAGGGAGTTCCCAGAACAAAGGGACCCTGGCACAGGGGGACCCCAAAACAGAGGGACCCCTGGAACAAAGGGACCCCAGAACAGAGAGACCCTGGCACAGGGGTCCCTGGCACAAAGGGACCCCAGAACAGAGAGACCCTGGCACAGGGGTCCCTGGCACACCCTGGGAGCAGGGAAGGCAGTGCCATCATGCAGGGACACAGGCCAGGTTCCAGGAGGGTGCCGAGCTCCACGCTGCCACGCGTCCCTGGCAAATGACACCCATGAAAGTTTAAGCACTCCTCCACAGGCCTGACCTTTTCCAGCGTGAGGAATTCCCCGTGCAGGCTCGGGGAGTGAGTCAGTGGTGCTGAGCAGTGAACTTTAGAACAGCCCCACGTCACCGGGCTCTGCGGGCAGCCCCGCCCGGGCCGGAGTTCGGGGACACAGCCTCCAGCTACCCCAGGGAAGGGACAGGCTGGATATCAGGAAGAAATTTTTCACTGAAAGAGTAAAAAGTACTGGAATGCTCTTCCCAGGGAGGTGGTGGGATCACCATCTCTGGATGTGTTTTAAAAGCCTGGCCATGGCACTTGGTGCTACAGTCTAGGTGAGGTGCTAGGACACAGGTTGGACTCCATGATCCTAGAGGTCTCTTCCAACCTCACCATTCTGGGATCCTGTGAGTTTGGGAATTCTGCCCCTGCTCCAGGAGACATCACGGACGTGTGGCACAGGAAATTAAATCCGTGATGCAGGATCCTTAATAACAGAAACTCCACGTCCTGCCACGGCTGCATTTGTCACATCTGAGGCAAAAGCAAACGGCTGGAATGTTTTATTAAGATGACTTTGGCGTGGTGAGAAATGATTAAGTCACTCTAAGAGCAAAGTAAGAGCACGGGACCTCATTCATTGTAACACTAATATTAATCACACAAATAATATAAGTGTCTTACAGTAATCCACATTCCCTTAAAATATACATTATATATCCTGGGGGCAAACAGCAGCACGAGGAACTTGGAATAAATCCCTCAAGCCACAGTGGCCAGCAGAAAGCCATTTATATTCTGACAGATTAATGTATATTTTGTTATGCGTAACAAATGAAAATATTTACAGCACTATCAGAGAGAGCTCAAGAAAAATTAACTCTCACTAATCAATACATTTCAAGCATGAATTCAAATTCCATCCAAAGCCTACAACGTCCTCCAAAAATTGGCACCAAATAAACAGGGGTGTTTCTATCAGTTTAGCTGTGGGTACTCATTATTGATGTATTTAATCCTAAAATTTTTCCCTAAATTATCTACTCTGACCCTGGGCAAGCACTGACCAAAGGCCAGAAATGGGGAAATTGGCTGAGGTTTGGGGCTGGACAGTTTGGAACTGACCCACCCGGAGCTCAGCAGGCAGGTAATCAGCAAGAGTCATCACAATTAGGAAATCCTTAAAAAAATGGAGTTACAATTTTAAAAAATGGAGCAAAGGAGGCTCAGGGGGACCTGAGCAATCTGAAAAATTCCTGACAGGAGGGGATGGCTGGGGGTTGGGAATAGGGAACAAGGAACAGGGACAGGAGAGGGAACAGGGACAAGAGAGGGAACAGGGACAGGAACAGGAGAGGGAACAGGGACAGGAACAGGGACAGGGAACAGGGAACAGGGACAGGAACAGGGAACAAGTAACAGGGACAGGAGAGGGAACAGGGACAAGAGAGGGAACAGGGACAGGAGAGGGAACAGGGACAAGAGAGGGAACAGGGACAGGAACAGGAGAGGGAACAGGGACAGGAACAGGGACAGGGAACAGGGAACAGGGACAGGAACAGTGAACAGGAATAGGAGAGGGAACAGGGACAAGAGAGGGAACAGGGACAGGAGAGGGAACAGGGACAGGAACAGGAGGAGAGGGAACAGGGACAAGAGAGGGAACGGGACAGGAACAGGAGACAGGAACAGGGAACAGGGACAGGAACAGGGAACAGGAACAGGGACAGGAGAGGGAACAGGGACAGGAGAGGGAACAGGGACAGGAACAGGAGAGGGAACAGGGAACAGGGACAGGGAACAGGGAACAGGGACAGGGAATAGGGACAGGAGATGGAACAGGGACAGGGACAGGAGGAGAGTGAACAGGGACAGGAGATGGAACAGGGACAGCGAACAGGGACAGGAACAGGGACAGGAGGAGACGGAACAGGGACAAGAGAGGGAACAGAGAAAGGAACAGGAGACAGGAACAGGGAACAGGGACTAGGGACAGGAACAGGGAATAGGGAGAGGAACAGGGACAGGAGGAGAGGGAACAGTGACAGGGAACAGGAGGAGAGGGAACAGTGACAGGGAACAGGGACACGGACAGGGGACAGGGACAGGGACCAGGGACAGGAGGAGGAGAGGGAACAGCCCCAGCCAGGGGAGGTCGGGGAGGACAGCAGGAGAGGAGCCCCAGCTCCATCCCTGGAGCTCTCTGACACCTCCAGGCAGCCGCAGGGGGGTGAACAGCCCCGAGCTGTGATTTTGGCACACTGTCTGTCCAGGCAGGTCCCTCGGGGCTGCAGCCCCTCCTCAGAGCCCTGCCACGCTCCCCTCTTGTATCCAAGGGAGGAGAGAACATTATCACTTCCAACACCACTAAAAATTGACTTTCCTTCTCCTTAACCTATTCATCCCCATCTCCTCCTCCCATTATTCCCAGGCAATTTTGTAAGATGACTATTATGCAAATGCTACAATAAAAATCTTATTTTCTGCTCCCTTTTCAGAGCCCTGCTCTGTTTACCTCCATTCTCTCTCCCTGATGGAGTTCTCGACAAAAAGGAGAGAATAAATGTGTCCATTATTGACCCAAGTCTGAGGAAACTCAGCGGGAGGTCACCAACTGCAAAACAATTTACAAATCCCTTCCACCCAACCTCCCAGCACGGGGCTGCAGGACTCCCAGAGCTCCAGAAATCCGGGCTCACTTTTCTCCCTCAGCAAGTTCTGCCATTCCCACTGCGACTCCCACACGGGGCTTTCTCACTCTCCTCTGCCCTGAGCCTCGCCAAACCAACCTTGTGCCAAACCCAGCTTCATCCTTTTTTCAGCTGGAGCTCCTCCCCAGCTGAGGAATGCTGTCCCCAGCTGTGGGAGCCCAGGAAATCCCTCTGGCTGTCCTGGAGGGCTCCAGCCCCTGCCCAGGGGGCTCCCTGACCTTGGCACAGAGCCCCAGACCCCTGGGCCTTTGATTTAGCCCTTGGAAAAAACAATTACCAACCTTTATATGAAGACTTAAAAGCCATGACAGTTTAAGTAGAATGATAGTGAATTTCTCATGGGGTAAAAAATAGATTTTGGGGTTTTTAGAATGGGGGTTCAGGGGCAAAGATGGAGGAATCTGGGCATGTCCAGCCTTTCTCCTTCTTCTTCTTGGCCTCCACCTTCTGCTGTGATGGTGGCACTTTTGGATGGGTTTAGAGCAGAAGCTCACTGTCTAACACAGGTGATAGGGATTGGGAAGTTATGGTAAATATTGCACAGGTAGTTTTTAGTATAAATAGATAACAACACTGCCCTGGGGCAGGCAGAGTGCCTCTGTCTGTCCTGCTGAGCTGACCTCGGCAGAACAGAGACAGAATTTTGTAGATAAGGAACAATGAACAACCTTGAGACCGAGAGCTGAAGAGCTCTGAGTCCTTCCTGGAGTGCCGGGCTGGGAAAAGAGACTTTGTGACACATCTGGGGGTCACTGGGAGCAGCCAGAGCCCCGGGACCCAGCCTCGGCCAGGCAGCAGAAATCAGTTTTCATGGCAGTTCTGGGCTCTTTCCGTGGACCCCCAGTGTGCAGGTGTCCCCAGGAGAGGCTGCTGCCCTCCAGAGCCTCCCCTGAGCTGGGCTGGGCTGGGAGAAGGCAGCAGCCCCCGGGGAGCCGCCAGCCACCTCCCAGCCAGTCCCACCTGTACCGCCAAATGATAATTACAGCTAATTGCTGCGGCTCATTAATGTAAATGAATGCATTAGCTGCTTTTAAACTGCACTTTGGTTAAACTTCTGGCCAGCCTAAGGAGTGTCTTGCCGGAGCTGGTGGCTCTGAGGTGACCCCCCGGAGCCAGGGGAGCAGGTCCCGACCTTGTCCCCTCCCTGCAAGCAAAGGGCTGCCTTGCTGTCCCTGCTGCCCCTCTGCCTTGCCCTGGGTTCCAGCACCACCCCAGCGCTGGGAGGGACCCCTGGCAGGGCTGTGGAGGGATTTGTGCGGGAGCAGAACCTGCAGGACCCGCAGAGGGTCAGCAGGACCCAGGACGGAGGCTGGGAGGAGCGGCTGGCCTGGTGGGCACGGCAGGATGTGTGGATGTGTGCCCCTGAGCCAAGGAGAGCTTTATGGCCCACACCCAGAGCCCTGCGTGTGCCCCAGCTCAGACACAGCAGCAGGGGCTGGTTCAGGGCTGCTGAGCAGGGCAGGGCATTTCTGCTCCCTGCAATTCCCCAGGAGAGGGATGGCCCCGCTCCTGCTCTGCTCACCTCTGTCCCGGGCAGGAGACCCAAACCCAGCACCCTCAGCAGCAGCGGGCTGCCCAAGGCTGGGCTGGGTGTCCTGGAGCTCCTTCCCCACCTGGACAGCTCGGGAATTCTGGTCAGGAAGGTCCCAGGGCCAACAGGCAGTGACAGCACCTGTGCCATCCACCCCCTCCTCAGCAGGGCTCGGCAGCTCCCATCCCCAAGGGCTGGGTTGGCTTGGGCTTTCCCTGGGGGTTGGGGTTTTGTTGGTTTGGGGGTTTTGGGAGGGTTTTCTTTGTTTGTTTTGGTTTGGGTTTGTTTGGTTGGTTTGGTTTTTGATTTGGGGTTGGTTGGTTGGTTTGGTTTGGCTTTTTGTTTTGATTTTTTGTTTGTTTTGGTTGGTTGGATTTGTTTTGGTTTTTTGTTTTGTTTTGTTTTGGGGTTGGTTTGGTTTTTGGTTTTGGTTTTTGGGTTTTTTTGTTTGGTTGGTTTGGGTTTTTGGTTTGGGTTTGTTTGGTTGGTTTGGGTTTTGGGTTGGTTTGGTTTTTGGTTTTTGGGTTGGTTTGGTTTTTGGTTTGGGTTTTGGGTTGGTTTGGTGTTTGGTTTTTGGTTTGGGTTGGTTTGGTTTTTGGTTTGGGTTGGTTTGGTTTTTGGTTTTTGGTTTGGGTTTTGGGTTGGTTTGGTGTTTGGTTTTTGGTTTGGGTTGGTTTGGTTTTTGGTTTGGGTTGGTTTGGTTTTTGGTTTCGGTTTTGGGTTGGTTTGGTTGGTTTGGGTTTTGGGTTGGTTTGGTTTTTGGTTTGGGTTTTTGTTTTGGGTTGGTTTGGTTTTTGGTTTGGTTTTTGGTTTGGGTTGGTTTGGTTTTTGGTTTGGTTTTTGGTTTGGTTTTTGGTTTGGTTTTTGGTTTGGGTTTTGGGTTGGTTTGGTTTTTGGTTTGGGTTTTTGTTTTGGGTTTGTTTGGTGTTTGGTTTTTGGGGTTTTTTGTTTAGTTGGTTGCTTTGATTGGTTTGGTTTTTTGTTTTGGTTTTTGGGCTTTTTGTTTGGTTGGTTTGGTTTGGTTTTTGGTTTTGGGTTTGGTTGGTTTGGTTTTGGTTTTTGGGTTTGTTTGTTTGGTTTGGTTGGTTTGGTTTTTGGTTTTGGGTTTGGTTGGTTTGGTTTGGTTTTGGTTTTTGGGTTTGTTTGTTTGGTTTGGTTGGTTTGGTTTGGTTTTTGGTTTTTGGTTTGGTTGGTTTGGTTTTTGGTTTTGGCAAAAGGGCAGAGCCAGGCTCAGGGCTTAGGCAGGGCTCAGGGTTCAGACAGGGCTCAGGGGAGCGGGGGGATCCCAATCAGGAGCGGTTTTAGGGACACAAAATCGCATCCTCCTTGTCCACGCCTTGCAGCTTGCAGAGCAGCCCATTATTAAGCTATTAATCACCTCTCTCAATTAATTGTTCTAAAAGGAGCCGGGCTTTAGCAGTCACTCTGCAATTGAAAAGCTCGCTTGTTTTTGGAGAGGTGAAGTTACAGGCAGCGGTAATTCGAGGGCGCCCAGCCATTAAGCCGCTGTTTGGAATCTCAATTACCCTGCGGAAGGATAATTACAAATAAAACAAACTTGTGATCCCGCATCAGAGAGAACACTTCTTCCCTGCTTTATGGAATATACGAGCAGTTTTTCATCCACCGGATTTAATTTCCACATGAAAAATTGACCTTAACAGTATGAAGTATGGCTACAAGTAAAAACTGTGTTTTCATTGAAGAGAATAAATGCATTTCCTGAACGCTGGCTGTTACAGCTAATTGATTTATTGGCTCTCTATACAGTGCACTATTGTCTTTGCACTCATGGGACAGGGAAGCTCTTGAGAACAGAACTAAATTCTGCCACAGCAACCTGACAGCTGCAGAGGGCTGGGTTCTGGTTTTGTGATATAACATCCAAGTGTCTCGGAGCTGGGAAGAATCTGCCCTGCATTGGCACAAACTGCCTGGACCCGTGGCTTCCTGAAGGATTTTTTTAAATCCCATAATATTTCTGGGAAGCTGGCAGCACTGGGAGCAGGTAATTTTCCTTTAATAGGATTGTTTCTACTGTGAAACGTTTATGTCCGAGCAAATGCACAATACTACCAAAAGAAAAGAGATAGGAAATTCCCTTTTTGTAAATTTTCCTTTAAGGCCAGCAGTCAAAAATTCAGTAGGAAATAAAGGCCCCGCAAAAGTATTCCTCCCTGGTAACGAAAACAATTTTAAAATTCATGAAATTGCCAAATATTTATTATTATCCCTTGCTTTTAGGTTTTATGCAAATGAGTGCCCATAAGATGAAAGCCAGTGCTTGGTAGCAGGTGGGAGCAAACTCACATAATCATACCAATAAAAAAGCCCTGAGGAAAAACAAACCAAAATGAAAAATCAATAGAGGATGTTGTTCTCCAGATATACTATTAAAATATAGTATTCCACAGCTGCACTCTTGTCCTAAATAACGGATGAGCCTCTCACGGGGAGGAAAGCTGAGGCTCAGGCTCTCCCCTTTTATTCAGAGGGGAAAAATCCCACAGGGCCTGAAGGGATCCAGTGGGGAAGCCCAGCTGGGGCTGGTGATGGGCTTTGCAGGGAAAGGTTCCCAAACCCGGGAACCAAAGCTGGGGTTTCCCAGTAAAACCCCCACATCCCACTGGATTTCACAGCATCCATGAAAAACACCCCAAAGTGTCCTGAGATCTCCCAACTGCTGCAAAAGAGAAAGCCAGAGCACAGATCTGGCAAGAAATGGGATTATATTCCATATTTCTGCAAGGATCCTCCTGTTCCAGAAACCAGCTGCTTGGATAGAAATTGGATTTTTCTCTTCTTTATTTTTGTCTGAGTTTGGTTCCTATTGCTAGCTGCAAGCACAAATGACACTGAGTAAAAATTCCATGGATTAAAATCCTTCAGGAGATGGAGAAACACCTCTCTGCCAGGTGAGCACAGTTTCCCCCTAGGCCAGGTGAGAAGCCAGCTCCTCAGTTATTGCAGGGGAGGCTGAAAGCCATCACCAGCTCTTTATAATGAGAAAAAAAAACTAATGTGAACATATTTATCACCTCTCCCTGCGAGCAAATCACTACAAAACCCAAAAATGTCTCAATTTCCTAATTTCCTTAGCTTGTCCTCAGTGCAGTGCCCTGCTCTCCTGCTGCTGCCTCCAAACTGGCTCCACCTGCAGAGGAGAAGGGGATGGGGCTCAGAGAGCAAAACCAGCCTGAAAAGTCACATTTGACAGGCAAGAAGGGAGTTCAGCAGCAGGGGTAGAAAATGGTGACTGTAACCACAGCAGCAAACAGAGGGGCTCGTTCAGGAGTTAAGGTGGGTGTTTAAAAATGGGAGGAGACCAGGGAGGAGGCAGATTTTCACTTGAAAGGACCTTCAACATGATATTCTTTTAGAAGGTGAACAGCTTTAAATGACCTTGTCCTGGCCCTGCCAGAGCAGGTGAGAGCCCTTCAGCAGAGCCTGGATTTTCAGCTCCAGAGCTTTCCATGCCCAGCTGCCTGTCCCACAGGGAGCACCCACACACTGGAGGGACCCAAAGGGGCTTGGGGAGGGCTGGGGGACTGTCCCCCTGCATTCCCCTGGGCTGCCCCATTCCATTGCTGCCCATTCCTGGAGCTCTCCTCTGCCCACACCCAGGGTGTGCAGCTGCCACCTGCCCTGGGGTCACCTGGGTGTGACCTGGAACAAGCGATGCATGTCCAGTCTTGGCACTCATGTGAGGCATCACTGCATCCCACGCTGCTCTGGGTGGGAAGGGACCCCACACCCCACCCAGTGCCACCCTGCCATGGCAGGGACACCTCCCACTGTGCCAGGTGCTCCAGCCCCAGTGTCCAGCCTGGCCTGGGACATTCCAGGGATGGGGAGCCCCAGCTGCTCTGGGCACCCTGTGCTGAACCAGGGAGGAGCAGAGACTGATGCAGAGCCCCAAATTCCACCTGGCTCTGTGTGTCTGGGATTTGGAGCCAGTGGGGGGGCATGGCTAAGCCAGGCCTGGCCAGGCTGGGCTGGGCTGGGCCGTGCTGGTGGCCCTGGGAAGGTGTCCCCATCAGTGTGAGGGCAGCCGCGGTGACAAATGGCCAGGGGAGCGCGGGGAGAGGCAGCAAATTAGGGAATGAATAATTAAACTGGGAGAGAAAGGTGAGCAGATCGGGAGGGAAGGGAAGGAGAAGGCTCAGCAGGAGAGCCTGGGAGCCAGCCCCTGGCAGGTGCTCCACGGAAAGGTGCTGGGAGCAGCCAGGACCTGCCGGGCCCTCCACAAACCCCAGGTTCCAAGGACACAGGCAAATGGCACACACAGAGGAGCTGTTCCAGCCTCCTGGCAGACTCCCTGAGAGCCCAGGGCACCCCCAGCCCCATTCCCAAAGCCCTTTCTATTCCTGCTGCACAAGGGTCCCTTCCCTCTCCCCTCCTGCTGCCCTCTCCAGCACCAGGAACTGGAGCAGCAGTGCCACCAAACCAGTGGGGACACTGGGGCCAGCCCTCTCTGCAGCACACAGCACAGAGGGGTCCTCCCCAAAGCACCTCTTCTTTTAACTCCTAATTCTTTAAACCATCAGCATTTCATCAAACCCAATTCTAAAACCCTGACTCTTATCACAGCCGGTACTTATAATCCATTTTTCCAGACTGGATGTTCCCAAATCGTGTTACATCTTTCATCTTCCTTGTGATTAATTTCAAGGTCTTTACTGAATCAAATGAGATATTTTTTAAATCTCTCTTGTTTTAGTTTTTCCAGCTTTTAGTCAATTCTGGCAGTTCAGAGGAGCCATCAAAATTACACGAGCGTTTTGTGCTCAGCCACTTCAGTGACTCCTGGGTTTAGGAGAATCCCATAAAGGCAACCATCTTATTATTTTAATGCATGCAATAATTTAAGTGATAACAACTGCAAAAGTCAGGCTGTTTTGTTTTATGGATTATCAACAGCCTTATGACCTTGAAAATAGTCGAGTTGACTCACTAATTTTTACAATTTAGCAAAATAGCACATGCAGCATAATTTTATCAACTTTGATGTGGTGAAAGTACAGAGATCTCCAAACAGATGAATCTCCTTCCCAGAGCCACTCTGCAGCGCTGGGGAGCTGCGGGCTGGGGAACCAAGGAGGAGGGGGGTTATTTGAGGGGGAAGCAAAAAGGGAATTATCTGAGCTGCAAATGCAGCACGGTAAAAACTTTCCAGCGTCTGTTTTGTTGTGCTGCAATGCAGAGCAAAGTTCTCCAGCACACAAATGGCAGGAGCAGCCCCGACCCCCCCTTAATTCCTGCCTGGGAAAGGTGGAAGCAGCAAAGGTAAGGAGGAGGCACTTGCAGCCTCTGGTGACCAAAGGTGCACTCGAGCTGTTATTTTGTATTCCATACTCTTCAAAGAGCAATATAAACAGAATTATTTATGCCCAGCAAAATGTTGCTTAATTACTTATGCACCACTGTTTGCTTGTATTTTAAGCTCTCTCTACCACCCACAGGCAGACGTTAAACAGCTGCTAAAAGCGAGCTTTAGTCCTGCCCGTTTGAAATTAGCATACTTGAGCTTTGAAAAAACTTTGTTGCCAATTTACATATGCATAGAGACTGATATTTAGACTCACCATATGATATGTCCCTCAAGAGCTTTTCTTATTGCCTCCATCCTCAGGTCTCAACCTAGAGACTGTAAATCTAGCAGGTGATTAATTCTATACCCTTGAGAAACTAGCAATTAGCACTTGCAACCAGTAAAAAATTGTCATTTCAAACCCCTGTTTACTATGCCCATGTATTTTCTATGAACTCACAGTTAACTCCACACAGGAATGGATGGCAATAGATTTGCAGTCACTCCTGTCTCTTTATATAAAAATATATTATGGCTTCCAGCTAATCAACCTATTAAACACACCGGAAAAAAAAGAGAGGGAATAATTGGCATTCCTTCTTTTCTATAGAAATACACAGAAAATGGGAAGCTGGAGCAAGCATGGAAACATTCTACATGATGTTTTATGTTCCCAGACCTTAATCAGCTCATTTCAACACGATGACTTTGTAGGGTTTACCTGTTTTGTGTCAATTCTTATCTCTGGTAGCCGAAATTACCGCACTTCCAGATGTTCTTATGCATTATTGAGGTCTTCTGCAGTAGATGCTGGAAAAGGTAAGATAAGGTTTTATTTCTTTGTAGTAGTCACAACACCCAGATCAAAGGCAGGAAAGTGCAGTGCTTAGTATTGAAAACTATGATGAACTTCACATTTATTTTCAAGTAGAAAATCTGTCACAAACCTGCTCATCAATCTTCAGTCACTGTTTCAAGTGTAATCCACTGGAGCAGGGCACGGCAGTTTAAAGACTCGGGGCTGCTGCTCCTAAAAACTCTGGTTCAGTGTGTGCTGAGCAGGGTGTGCCTGGCACAAACCTGCCTCGAGGGACACAGGGTGGGTGTGGGCACTGCCCGGGGCGCCCTGTGCCACACCAGGGTGGTCCGAGACAATAAAACACAAAAACCTGGCTGCTCTGGGCAGGAGCTGGTCACCAGCACCTGCCAGGGACAGGGACAGGGACAGGGGGCCCTTGCATTGCCACAGAGCCAGCCAGAATGGAATTAGGAGATTTGCACCTAGGTTTAAATCTCCCAATAATGGGGGTAAATCTGGGCACAGATTGCAGTGCGTGTGCTGCAGGTTTAAATCTACCAGAGTCAGATTTCCTAGATATACCATAACAAGTCGATTTCCTTGATTTACCAGAGTCAGATTTCCTAGACATACCATAACAAGTCGATTTCCTTGATTTACCAGAGTCAGATTTCCTAGATATACCATAACAAGTCGATTTCCTTGATTTACCAGAGTCAGATTTCCTAGATTTTACCAGCACGAGTAGATTTTCTAGATTTACCAGAGTCGGAGCTCCTAGATTTGCCAAGTTCCTAGATTTACCAAAACAAGTAGATTTCCTAGATTCACCAGAGTCAGATTTCCTAGATTTACCAGAATCAGATTTCCTAGATTTACCAGAATCAGAGTTCCTAGATTTACCAGAATCAGTGTTCCTAGATTTACCAGAATCAGTAGATTTCCTACATTTACCAGAATCAGATTTCCTAGATTTACCAGAGTTCCTAGATTTACCAGAATCAGTAGATATCCTAGATTTACCAGTCAGATTTCCTAGATTTCCCAGCACATTTCCTAGATTTACCAGAATCAGTAGATTTCCTAGATTTACCAGTCAGATTTCCTAGATTTACCTGCACCAGTAGATTTACACCCAGATCCCACTCTTTGTGCCAGGGGAAAGCACAGCTGCCTCACACCAGTTTTGGGTGGAATTCTGAATATTTGGAAGCATCTTGAGGCAATCTGGGTGGAAAATGCCAGAAGCCATCTTTCTGCAAGCATCTCTGTGAAGCAGCGAGGGTTTAAGGGTAAATATAAAGGCAGCCAGCAGTGCAAGATATTTTTTCCTGCGTTGCACAGTCATTAAGGGGTCTGCTGCAAAAGCCTGCTTGACTTTCTTCCCACTAATTACATCATCAGATCATCACACTGCTAAAATCAGGCGCAGAGTACTTGCACACAACTAAATCCCTGCTTCTAATTACTATTTTAGTCTCTTTTTCCTCGTGACATGTTGGTGATAGATCATTATTTTTTCAGCAATTTGTTCGCATTTATATGCAATATAATTGGATCTGATTAATTATTATGATTAATGACTGCAGAATTTCCTTGCAAAGCTATTAATACTGGGAGTATCAAATGAAAGACATGGACAAATTAAAGGCAATGGAGTCCTGTTGCTTGTACTTACAATGCCTGGGCTCAAGTAACCCTTTGCTGCTCCAGCCCTGCCATAAATACCAGGGTTTATCTGGAATTTCCCCACGGATCTCTGCATTTTCCAGCGCTCCAAGTACATAAGTAATGGGGGAGAGATGCAGGTGGAATTCTTAGGTGGGCTGCTGTAGTTAAAATGACATATATTTGGATATATTTTAAACGAGCTCAGCGGCATAAATGCAGCTACACCCATTTAAAGTCAAGAAACTGGCAAAAAAGAGAAGCCTGGGCGATATTTCTACGTATATCAAGTGGGTTTATCCATTTTCAGGTGGCAGTGCAACAAAACACCACAATAAAAGCAGTTAATGTCCATGAAATGTCATATTGGCCCATTCCCGGGGCTGTATTTACGCAGCGTGTGCTGTATTTGAAATTACAGCCCGGCTCAGCAATGGGATATTACATGTAAAAAAGCAAACACTGAGGGAGTAGCTTAGGGGATCGACTTTCCTGCTGCCTCGGGGACCTGCCTTTAAACCTGCCTTTGAGCAAACTGAAGAAAAATCATTTCCCTCTAATGGCAGCAGCACGGGGGAAAATCAGGAGCTGCAGGCAGGTGCGGAGAGCCCGGGAGGGAAGGGCTGGAGCTGGGAGGGGGCTGGCTCTGCCTGCCCTGGGACAGCCCCAGACAGGGGCTGGAGGGATTTTAGTCTGGAATAAAGTGCCAGCAGCATTTACAAACCCAGGGCTGGAGGGGATTTAATCTGGAATAAAGTGCCAGCAGCATTTACAAACCCAGGGCTGAGGGGGATTTAATCTGGAATAGAGTGCCAGCAGCATTTACAAACCCAGGGCTGGGGGGGGGATTTAATCTGGAATAAAGTGCCAGCAGCACTCACAAACCCAGGGGCTGAGGGGATTTAATCTGGAATAAAGTGCCAGCAGTGCCCAGCAAACCCAGGAGTTGAGGGGGATTTAATCTGGAATAAAGTGCCAGCAGCACTCACAAACCCAGGGCTGGGGGGGGATTTAATCTGGAATAAAGTGCCAGCAGCATTTACAAACCCAGGGCTGGGGGGGGATTTAATCTGGAATTAAGTGCCAGCAGCATTTACAAACCCAGGGCTGGGGGGGGATTTAATCTGGAATAAAGTGCCAGCAGCACTCACAAACCCAGGGCTGGGGGGGATTTAATCTGGAATAAAGTGCCAGCAGTGGCCAGCAAACCCAGGGCTGGGGGGGGATTTAATCTGGAATAGAGTGCCAGCAGCACTCACAAACCCAGGGCTGGGGGGGATTTAATCTGGAATAGAGTGCCAGCAGCACTCACAAACCCAGGGGCAGGAGGGATTTTAGTCTGGAATAAAGTGCCAGCAGTGCCCAGCAAACCCAGGGGCTGAGGGGATTTAATCTGGAATAAAGTGCCAGCAGCACTCAAAAACCCAGCCTGGAGCAGGGCACAGAGCCTGGCAGTGATTCCTGCTGAGGAATCCTGGAATTGTCCCTTGAGCCCCACCAGGAATGGGGAAATGCAGCCTGGAGCAGGAGTGGGAACCTTTTGGGATGGGTTGGAGCTCTTCAGCTCCTGGGGGAACAGGGCAGCTCAGCCCTGGGAATTCCCTCCCAGCTGAAATGTGAGAAGAAGATGGGCTGTGTTCTGAAATGAGAAACTGTGGGCCACAGAGTATTTTGAAATAAAAATGTGTTTGGTATAAAGGAGATAAAAGGATGACTCCTTAAAAATATATTAAAGATAAAGAGGTAAATAAAAACCAAAACCAAACAAAATCAAAATCTGAAACCAAAGAAATCCAGCCCAAATACAGAGAATATTTCTGCCCAGGTGCACAGAAATACTCATTTTTCCAAGAGAAAATCAGCCAAATTCTCAACTTCAATCTATTAAGAAATTCCAAATTATTTCTATCTAAACTAAAAGTCCCATTGTCCTAAAGGCCACACTTTCCCTGGGAGGTGTTTTGCACTTTCCTCCTGGTTTCTGGGTCCTGCAGCTGGCACTGGGTGGGTCTTGGGCCGTGCAGTACAAGCACCCACCTGGGGCTGGGCTGCTCTGGACCTGTGACAGCTCCTGCAGTGGCTGCAGCTCCCAGGAGCAGGAATCCAAACCCCTCTCACAGGGACAGCGGGGTCCTGCTTTGTGTCACAGACAGGGCAGGGGAAAAGGTAAAGGAAAACAGGAATGGAATGTTCCACAGCAGGGCTGAGCCAGCCTGGGAGAGCTGGGAATGTTCCCCTGGATGAGGGAAGGCTCCAGGCAGAGCTCAGAGCCCCTGGAGGGGCTCCAGGAGAGCTGGAGAGGGACAGGAGCCAGGGAATGGCTCCCAGTGCCAGAGGGCAGGGCTGGGTGGGAGATTGGGAACTGGGAATTCCTGGCTGGGCTGGGATTGCCAGAGCAGCTGGGGCTGCCCCTGGATCCCTGGCAGTGCCCAAGGCCAGGCTGGAGCAGCCTGGGACAGTGGGAGTGTCCCTGGTGGGATGGGGTGGAATAAATGGGATTGGGGGTCCCAGACCTGCCCCAACCTCTGACCTAATCACCCTGACCTTGCTCCAGCCCCCTCCTGCCGACCCAGCCCTGCACTCACCTGACAGCCAAAACCACCTGCTCACATTTACAGTCGATTTCCAGGTGCTGGGCTTTCTAACCCGACCTCCCCCCAGGAAGCAGAGGGGCAGTAACCCTTTCCTGCCCGGCTCAAGGCCCCTCAGGGTCCCTCTCCAGCTCCCAGTGCCCCAGCTGGGCAGGGGCAGCCCCACACCTGCAGAGGTGTGCTGAGTGAGCAGCTCCTCCCCTTCAGACAGCAAACAGAGACCCGGGAGCCTCCAAAACGCCTCCCTGCAAAATGAGGGCGAGATGATTTCGCTCTTCTGTTTTCATTTTTCTTGGGGGGGCTTTAATCATTTTTTTTAATAAAGGCAGTGGAGATGAGTGAAATATCAGCCCAGGAGGAAACAACATTTAGAGCCCAGTAATGGAGCAGGCAAATGTGAGCGTCACAAGCCCTTAGCATCTCCTGCTCTGCATTAGCCCAGCTGGCTCCATCAATCTCCCCTGGCTGGCTCACCTGCCTGCATGCCCAGCAGCACAGGGACACCCCCCAGCCCGGGGCACGGAAACCACTGAGCCACACACGGCCTGACACAGGCAGCACACCTCTGGGGGCTGGGTTTTGGGGTTTTTCCTCCTGAGTCTTTCTGAACGTTTTGTGCATTTTTTTTAATTGTTAAATTAAATTTTTTAAAATTTTTTTTGGTTTCATTGTGCATTTTAATTTCTTGTAAAATTTTGCATTCCAGTTGGCATAAAATTCTAATGGCATCAATTCTTATTGTGGCCTTCCAGTACGTGAGGGGGATGGCAGGAAAGATGGAGAGAGAAAATTTCCAGGGTCTGGAGGGACAGGAAAAGGAGAATGGCTTCACTTCGAAACAGAGTGGGGTCAGATGGGAGATTGGGAAGGAATTCCTCCCTGGCACTGTCCCAGGCCAGGCTGGACACTGGGGCTTGGAGCTCTCTGGGACACTGGGAGGTGTCCCTGCCATGGCACGGTGGCACTGGGTGGGATTTAAGGTCCCTTCCAGCCCAAACCATTCTGGGATTCTGAGATTTTATGATTCTGAGTCTACACATAACAGATTTTCCTCCTGAGTGTGAGCCTGCGTATGTTTTTATAATTCCAATTTAATACAGAATTCTTTAATAATTTAATTAATAAAAAAATTATTAAATTAAAAGAACATCTCTATGTATTTTTCTAAAGATGTAAAAGTACCTCTCTTTATATTTTCTCTATGTATTTCAAAGCCAAATATGCCAGGATGGATGGATGGATGGATGGAGGGATGGATGGAGGATGGATGGAGGATGGATGGAGGATGGATGGATGGATGGATGGAGGGATGGATGGATGGATGGATGGATGGATGGATGGATGGATGGATGGATGGATGGATGGATGGAGGGATGGATGGATGGATGGATGGATGGATGGAGGGATGGATGAGGGATGGAGGGATGGAGGGATGGAGGGATGGATGGATGGATGAATGGATGGAGGGATGGATGGATGGATGGATGGATGGATGGATGGATGGATGGATGGATGGATGGAGGGATGGATGGATGGAGGGATGGATGGAGGGATGGAGGGATGGAGGGATGGAGGGATGGAGGGATGGAGGGATGGATGGATGGAGGGATGGAGGGATGGATGGATGGATGGATGGATGGATGGATGATGGATGGATGGATGGATGGATGGATGGATGGATGGATGGATGGAGGGATGGATGGATGGAGAGATGGATGGATGGATGGAGGGATGGATGGATGGATGGATGGATGGATGGATGGATGGATGGATGGATGGAGGGAGGGATGGAGGGATGAGGGATGGATGGATGGATGAGGGATGGATGGATGGATGGATGGATGGATGGATGGATGGAGGGTTGGATGATGGATGGATGGATGAGGGATGGATGGATGGATGGATGGATGGATGGATGGATGGATGGAGGGATGGATGATGGATGGATGGATGGATGGATGGATGGATGGATGGATGGAGGGATGGATGGATGATGGATGATGGATGGATGATGGATGGAGAACACCCTGAGTGTGTGGGGGGAAACTCCCCACCCAGGACACGTGGGCACATCCATGTCCAGTGCTGACCACGTGTCCAGTGCTGACCATGCTCCCTGTCCTGACCACATTCCCTGTCCTGACCACATTCCCTGTCCTGACCACATTCCCTGCCTGCAGCTCAGCCATCAGCAGGAGCGGGGCCAGGGTTTTTGTGGGGTGAGGTTTGAAGCTCCCCAATCAGCCTTGGCTGTGCACAGCCCCCAGCCCAGCCCCAAGCAGCCCTGCAGGGACACAAAGACCCCCCGAGCCCTGCCTGGGGCTGAGCTGGCCCTGCACAGGCCCAGGGGGCTGGGTGGCTCCAGCAGAGCTGGCAGTGCCAGTCCAGGCAGCAGGGCTGGGGCCAGGGGCACTCAGGGGCACTCTGCAGCAGCCCTGTGTGCATTCCCAGCACGGGGGGCTCTGCCTGCCCCGGGACCCCCACCCTGCAGGGCACAGGCCGGGGGGTTCCACGTTTGGGCTGTGCTGGGCTGGAGGGGACTGTGCTGTGCCCCAGAGCACGGCGCTGGGGCCGGCTGGAGCTGCTCTGTGACACAAGGCAGTGCCTTTGTGCTCTCCTCTGCCAGCAGAGCCCAGCAGGAAATCAATACATTTTATCCATGGAATGTACATAAGTCTTCTTAAGTCGTGATCCATTTCAAGTAACGTGTGGAGGGGCATTAGGCAATTAGAGCTGGCTGAGGAACTGAGCATATTTATACATTTTAACGCCTGTCTTTTTATCTTGAGCTTGGATGAAGCACTAAGACCTAAAAATCAAACACTGGATGAGTTTAGATGATCGGGTATTTAATTTAAGATCTCCATCTTAGCATTAGAAACCCTTCCAAATGAAGTGTCTGTGTTTTAAAAATTGGCCATAGCCAGTAGCTGCTAAGTCTGATGTGTAATCTCTGCTTGGCTCTGCACAGAAAGCACTTATTGAAATTCAAGTACATGCTCAGGGCTCGTTAATGGCTATTTTTGCCTCATTAATACAACAAACATCACTGATATGAAAGGTGCTGTTCCCTTACACTAATACAACTGCGAGAGGTCAGAAATAACTTCTCATGCTCTCTAGTTCTTTATCCAACATGTCAGTGACAGGGAAGCGGAGAGCAAGCAGCGATAGGAAGGTGGATTTATCAACAAATGCTGTGTTGGTGAGACCACCAACGGCCCAGCCCGGCCTCCTTTGGTGTCCACGTTCCAAAACAAGAGGCTGGAAATTTCAGGAAGGTCCTGAGCAGCCCCTGAGGAGTGACTGGAGTGGACAGAGCTGCAGAGGGACAGACACGAGTTTAACTCAGTGAATAACTCAGAATAAACTACTCCGTTTATTCCAAAGAGGGTGAAGAATTGGCTTGGTCATAATTTAAAATCCCAGACTGGTTTGGGTCAGAGGGACCTCAGAGCCAGAGCCACCCTGCCATGGCAGGGACACTGCCACTGTCCCAGGTGCTCCAGCCCTGCCCAGCCTGGCCTGGGCAGTGCCAGGGCCCTCCTGCTCTCCAAAAGGGAGCAGGATCTTTGCAGGCAGAGCTCTGCTGCAGCCCATGATGGGCAGAGCTGGCTGAGCCTCACATTTCTGGGTGACTGCTTCTTTTCATCCTGACACCATCACAGACTCAGAGATCTCCATCAGCTGCACCACAGCCCAGACACCCTGGCTGTGCTTTGCCCTGGAACAAATCACACAGGGCACCCCTCTGTGCTCCCAAAGCACCCAGCACAGCCCAGACACCCTGGCTGTGCTTTGCCCTGGAACAAATCAACCCACAGCCAGGCAGGGCACCCCTCTGTGCTCCCAAAGCACCCAGCACAGCCCAGACACCCTGGCTGTGCTTTGCCCTGGAACAAATCAACCCACAGCCAGGCAGGGCACCCCTCTGTGCTCCCAAAGCACCCAGCACAGCCCAGACACCCTGGCTGTGCTTTGCCTGGAACAAATCAACCCACAGCCAGGCAGGGCACCCCTCTGTGCTCCCAAAGCACCCAGCACAGCCCAGACACCCTGGCTGTGCTTTGCCCTGGAACAAATCACACAGGGCACCCCTCTGTGCTCCCAAAGCACCCAGCACAGCCCAGACACCCTGGCTGTGCTTTGCCTGAACAAATCAACCCACAGCCAGGCAGGGCACCCCTCTGTGCTCTCAAAGCACCCAGCACAGCCCAGACACCCTGGCTGTGCTTTGCCTGGAACAAATCAACCCACAGCCAGGCAGGGCACCCCTCTGGGCTCTCAAAGCACCCAGCAAGGCCTGCCCCAGGAGGCAGGGGTGCAGCAGCAGCCCCCATCCCTTGTGAGAACGCTTCTTCCCCTCCAGTTCCTCACAAAACCACTCTGGGTTTCTCAGCATTACCCTGTCCTTCCCTCCAAGGTGCCCCGTTTTCCCAGCAGCTGCACAGCACATTTCTGTGGACAGGCCCAGGGACACAGCAGTTCCAGGGTTTGGGGGGCAGCACCCCGAGCCCGGTGCTGCTAATCCCGAGCTTTACAAAGCCCAGCCAACTGAGACCAGCTCCGGGGGAACTTCAGTGCACTGCTTTCAAATTTCCCTGCAAATAAAAATGCATGGGAAGGAGAGGAGCTGGGAGGCCCGGGGTGTATCCCCTGAGCACGGTTCAGAGCCCCCAACATCCTGCCCTGCTTTTATGCATTAGAAATCTTGTCATCTGATCACAGAGACCAAGAAAATTGTGGCAAACTTTATCTGCTAAGTGAACCTTAATAACCTCAACTTTAACTTCAAGAAAATTACACTTGGAAACATTTCATAGTCTTGCAGGTTACAGGAGACATAAAACTCTTTCTTTTCTCCCACCTCTCCAGGAGTTATTAACCCTCCCCACAGAGCCTCGGAGACCTCCAGCAAATTGTCCCTTCCCACAGATCACATGGAATGGCTGTGCCAGGGGCTCCAGCAGCTCTGGCAGCACATTTGCACTAAAAGCTACACCCCGACTCAGAGGAAAACCTTCACAGTTCCTTGAAAGAAGGAAAAGAGAAAAAAATAAATCCCAGCCTTTGAAATAAAGCTGTGGTGAGGCTGCTCCAGGAACTGTCGCACCTGGCTGCTCCCAATTAACAGCTGGGGTGTTTAATTACCTCTCTCCCTAAATACCCCCCTCCTCTGGGGGCAGAAATGGGGAAAGGGCAGTTCCAGGCTCAGCTTTGTCAGAGGAGCTTCAAGAGACCCACAGCGTTTTGGGAAGTACAGAATAAAAGAGAATCTCGGAATATTGGTTGGCAAATCCTCCAGGAGCATCAAACCCAACCTGTGCCCAAACACCACAATGCTCCCTAACAACATGCAGCAAAATGATATGCTTTAGTCATGTCAAAACGTGTTATTCAAGTGAAAATGTAGGATTCAAAGAAAAGCATGAAACATTATTATTATTATTATTATTATTATTATTATTATTATTATTATTATTATTATTATTATTATTATTATTATTTGGCACATTTGTGGGTGTGACCCCGCAGTGGGTTTCACACCTGACGTGGCCCTGCTGCTGCTCTGTGCCTGTGCAAATACAGCCCCACCTCCCAAAAACAAAACCACCCTACAAGGGAATGGCCTCGAAAATAAAAGCCCAGAAATCAGAGCTGAACCTCTGATTGTGCCACTGAGTTTGGAGCAAAAAGCCCCCCATGATTTCGTGCCCAGAGTCTGGCAGCTTTAACAGACAGGAAGGAAATGCCTGAGGGTCCCAGTGAGGCAGAGCCGTCCCTGCTCAGCGTGAGGGACAGGGATCTCCCCTTCCAGGATTTCCCAGACCTTTGGAAGCTGTTTCCTCCAGCAGTTTCATCCCCTGCCTGCTCCACCCTCTGCTGCCAGGGCGCCCCAGAGCTCCCAACGTTTTAATCCTCACTGCTGCTGCTGAGCTGTGACCGGGAGCCCGAGCAGGTCACAGCTCCTGCAGGACACCCTGGTGCAGCCCAGGGCATCTGCTCATGGCTGGGTCCAGAAGAGGCTTCCTCCCAGGGCAGGCAAAATGCAGATTTCAGCCCTGCTGGGGCAGAGCTGCCTCCTTTGGTGACCTCACATCACCCAGAGCCTCTCTCATGCATCAGAGAGACTCTGGAGGTGTGAGCAGGGAATTGAACAACTGTCAGCAGGAGGACTGTACTCCAGGCAGGGCAACCCCCCTGCAGGAGCCATTCCCACCCCAAAACCCAGACAAGATTCCTGGAAACCCTCCCTGGGGAGATCTTCAGGAAAACCTCTTTATGATGTTTATTCAAAAATCAATTCAAAACTGCCTGGCAAAATACTGTGAAAAATTGTGGGGAAAAACACAAATTCACTGAACTTTGCACTGGAGGCTGAGACACCTCCAGTGTGTTTGCCACCAGTTAGAGGTGTAAAAAATGCCCTGCTGAGGGAATATCTCAAATATCCCACCCTGGACACAGCAGTGTCTGTCCTGCTGAGGGAATATCCCAAATATCCCACCCTGGACACAGCAGTGTCTGTCCTGCTGAGGGAATATCCCAAATATCCCACCCTGGACACAGCAGTGCCTGTCCTGCTGAGGAATATCCCAAATATCCCACCCTGGACACAGCAGTGCCTGTCCTGCTGAGGAATATCCCAGATATCCTACCCTGGACACAGCAGTGCCTGTCCTGCTGAGGGAATATCCCAAATATCCCACCCTGGACACAGCAGTGCCTGTCCTGCTGAGGGAATATCCCAAATATCCCACCCTGGACACAGCAGTGCCTGTCCTGCTGAGGAATATCCCAAATATCCTACCCTGGACACAGCAGTGCCTGTCTGCTGAGGAATATCCCAAATATCCCACTCTGGACACAGCAGTGCCTGTCCTGCTGAGGGAATATCCCAAATATCCTACCCTGGACACAGCAGTGCCTGTCCTGCTGAGGAATATCCCAAATATCCCACCCTGAACCCTGCACACAGCACTGCCCTACTCCCAGGAAAGGGTTTATCTGCTCCCAGGAAAGGGGTTTTTCTGTTCTCAGAAAGAGGTTTACCTGCTCCCAGGAAAAGGATATTCCTGCTCTCAGGAAAGGGTTTTTCTGCTCCCAGGAAAGGGGTTTTCTGCTCCCAGGAAAGGGTTTTTCTGCTCTAGGAAAGGGGTATTCCTGCTCCCAGGAAAGGGTTTATCTGCTCTCAGGAAAGGATTTTTTCTGCTCTAGGAAAGGGGTATTCCTGCTCTCAGGAAAGGGTTTTTTCTGCTCCCAGGAAAAGGATATTCCTGCTCGCAGGGAATGTGTTTTTCTGCTCCAGGAAGGGTTTTCCTGGCAGGCACCACGGGCCCGGGGTGCCCAGCACAAAGCCGGGAGGTGTGTGCAGATGGAAGCCCTTCGATCACACAAAGCTGCCGGAGGGGCTGGGCTGAGAGGGGCCCAGGTTATTAAAAGAGGGATCAAACCAGGCTGCAATTACTCCCAGCTAATCCTCGGAAAACAGGGAGGTATTTCTTCATTATTTGCACGGGGTGAAAATAACAAGCGTGCGGGACAAATTAAAACTTCACCTTCAGATGGCAGCCCGGTTGTGATGCAGGTCCCGCCCGTCCCGGGCAGCGCAGGAGGGAGCCGGGCCGGGTCCGAGGGCGGCCGGCAGCGCCACATCAGCGCTCAACTCATTAATTACGGCGGCCTTGATTGATTGGGAGCGATGCTGCGGGTGGGAGATGCCGGTGCTGGAAAGGCTGAGCCATACATCAAGGGCCCTGGGAGTTCCTGCAGCTACCTGGGCAAGGCTGCCAGGGCGGGGCACGGAGCGCCGCGGAGGCTTTTTTAAATACAACCGGCGCGCCTGGAAATGTCACGGCGGGTTTCGTTAGCCGAGGTGGCAGGTCCTTAAAGCCCAGAATTTATGGGGTTGAGATTTTCCAAATGTGAGACCGGAAAGGGAAAAAAATCTGCCTGGCTTTTATTTATTCCCTATCTAAATACAGGCAATTTAGTCCTTCCCCCAAACAGGGGCAGATTAGATGAGTTAGACAGCGGTCGATTCATTTTGCATAGGAATGGCTCATTAAAAGAGAGAGCCCCCCGTTTGTGCGAGGCGCCGATTGGGCCCGGCACAAAATGGATTTACGGTGTCACTCAGAGCCGGCAGGACTAATGAGGGAGGAGAGGCTGCAGCAGGGGCACAGCTCTCCCAGCCATCCCCGTGCCCCGGCGAGATGGAGGTGTCCCTCATTATGGATGTGTCTCAGGAGCTTCCTTTAATATTTTAATAAATAACAACATCGGCCCAACAAGAAATTAATGAATAGTATCATTAATAATGAGCCTGAGCCTTGTAGTGATAGGACAGATATTAAATTGAAGCACAGTGGTGCTGTCTCCGGAGACTTGGGAATTTTCCAGCGGCAAACAAGGCCGCTGAATGAAGCAGCCATCGCTCCGTGCCAACAGCTTTTACAACAGGTTGGGAGTAATAAAAGAGGATTTTCTGCACGATAAAGTTAAGCCTTAGAAAATCTGCTGGTGTAGATCGGTGTGAAAAGTACTGCCAAACGTGATCCTTAATTAAACTTTAATTAAGATAAAGCTCTTTCCCTTAAAAAGGGGGGCGGGGAGGGGGAGGCAGCAGCAAAAAGAGTGTCAGCTCTTTTCCTACCCGTTTCTGATCTAAAATGATTCTATATTAAATCGCAGAAAACTGTGTTCAAATAAGTGAAATCCACGAAACCCCGGAAATTCAGAACGGGGGATGAAATGCCATCCAGAGCCCAGCCATGTGCCTGTTTATCTATATTTATCTCTGTTCCTATAGCATTTGGAGCCCGTGCTGTAGGAGATCAGCCACAACTGGGAGCAGTGGAGGGAATGTTCCCATCTCCCAGCTGCCCTGGGCCGTGGCTGGGCCCAGGGAACCCTCCCCATCCCTTTGCTAAAGGTCCAGGGTTTTGTGTTTCGCAGCACAGAAGAACACATGTCACATGCCTGAGACACAGGCTGGGGGAACAGAACATTTCCCCTTCCCCAGCCAGCACCAAACCCTCAGCACGAGGCCAGAGGCTCTGCAGGAGCACGGAACACTTTCAGTACCAGCACATCCACCTCCAGGCAGCTTCCAAAATATAATATTGTAGCTTCCCAAAGCAATATTCCACCAGTCCAGACCCTGCTTTTCCCTCAGCTGATGGTCAGCCTGGCAGCTGGAGCAGGGTGGGAGAGGAGCAGAGGAGTTTTCCCCTCAGAATTGCTGTGCAGGGCCTGCCTCAGAGCCCAGACCCGGACAGGGGGTCTGGGCCCCACAGAAGTCCATGCACAGCCCCCGTTTCTCCTTGGGGCTGGAAGCAGCCCCTTCCCCAGCACCCAGGCCAGGCCTGTGCTGCCCCTTGGGCTCTTTATCAGAGAACTAACCCCAGCTCACCAACACCAGCCCACTCCTCAGTCAGACCCATTCTCCTGCTCCCGGGCCGGACCTGGTGCCTGCTCTGAAATGATGAGTGCAGGGCCTGGCAGCGCTGGGGGGCTGGAAATGGGGACGGGAGGGAGGGCACGGGGAGGAAGGCCCCATTTCACCCCTCCCCAGCAGAGCAGCTGGAGCCCTCAGAAGCACCCACCTTGCAGGCAGCAGTTTCCCAGCTTTGTGTCAGTGCCCGTGGGGCTGTGGCTGTCCCTGGATCCCTGGCAGTGTCCCAGGCCAGGCTGGGCAGGCCTTGGGGCAGCCTGGGACAGAGGGGAGGCTGGAACGGGATGGTTTGGAGTCCCTGGCACCCCAGAGCTCTCTGGGGCTCTGTCTGACTCCTGCTGTCTTTGTTTGCATCTTCCCTCCCCCTGGACTCGTTTTAAAGCTGATTTCCCCAGACTTGCCTCAGTGAAATGCAGCATCTGGGGAATTCCTGTTCCAGGTGTTGTGGGAAGGTCAGGAGTCCTCACCAGGGGAATTGGGTAAGCTCCAGGATGAGCTGTACTGAGAGCAGAACTCAGCCTCACCTTGGACACAAATACTGATTTTTGGGGACTGACCTGTCCAGCTCTGACAGAGCCAAGGCTCCTCCCTGCTGCCCTATTTCCTTCACCACTATCTCCACAACCAATATCAAATTTTACTGCTGAAAGTCTCAAAATACTCTTTGTAGCCTGGCATCCATGCACACAATTCCTGAAGCTTTGCCTCAAACCCAGCCCAGTTCAGTAAAATCAGAATTCACGCAGAGCATATGGACAGCAAACAAATATTTTGTACAGAGGCAAAAGAATAGAGAATTTTTTTTGTTTCTTCCTTTTTTTTGTCCTTTTTTTTTTTTTTTTTTTTTAATATGGCTCCACTTGAGATGTGTTTTTTTTTCCATTTCTTTCCTTTCAGTGTCTCTAAGAAAAGTATCTTTAAGGGTCTGTACATGCAGGGGCACTTAACCTCCACAGACTCCCTGCTTTGATGAAAGTTTTTATTTAAGCTTCAGAAGGCAAGTCAAGCCTGGATGACACGGTGCTAATTCTTTTCTAATTCAAAATTTAAACCAGGCTGTTTGACTTAAATCAGGGGTTGAACACGCATGCTGGAGCGAGTGAGATCTGATAAAGGCAAAGGCAAGGAAAATCAAGGCTTGGAACATCTATTATTCTCTCAATTAACCAAGATTCTGTTATCTAGCCACTTTTAATAAATTTGGAGATAAATTAATAACTGGGTGGCAGCGGAGCAGCCAGCTGCTCTTGCCAGCTGCCACCCAGGAGTGGCAGCTCCAGGGAGCTGCTCCTTGGCTCTGCCCCTGCCTTGGGTGGGATTTGGGGGACGAGGGGCTGGGTGTTTGGGGTTTGGGATAACAGCTTTTCATCTCATGCAATATTGCCTCCTGCCTTCAAGCTCATCCCTGCCCAGCAGGTTCTGAGGTTTGCACTGAATTCATTGGAACTTCACCTGGAATTCCATCCCAGCCCTGTCCATCTCCCAGCAGAGCCCAGGAAGTCTCAGGAACCTGCAGGACCCTGACCCACATCCTCCCCAGGCACCAGGGATGGGCACACAGCCCCAGGGCTCTGCAGCATGCCCTGGCAGCCAGGGGCACCAGGGATGGGCACCAGGGATGGGCACACAACCCCCCTATTCTGCAGCATGCCCTGGCAGCCAGGGGCACCAGGGATGGGCACCAGGGATGGGCACCAGGGATGGGCACACAGCCCCAGGGCTCAGCAGCATGCCCTGGCAGCCAGGGGCACCAGGGATGGGCACCAGGGATGGGCACCAGGGATGGGCACACAGTCCCAGGGCTCAGCAGCATGCCCTGGCAGCCAGGGCCACCAGGGATGGGCACCAGGGATGGGCACCAGGGATGGGCACACAGCCCCCCTGTTCTGCAGCATGCCCTGGCAGCCAGGGCTACCAGGGATGGGCATCAGGGATGGGCACACAGCCCCAGGGCTCAGCAGCATGCCCTGGCAGCCAGGGGCACCAGGGATGGACACACAGCCCCAGGGCTCAGCAGCATGCCCTGGCAGCCGTGGCAGAGGGGGGCAGCTCCCCAGTGCCCCCGTCTCCCCAGAAGCAGGGAGGCACGGCGCTGTGCCCCAGCGTGGCTGTGGAGGGCTGGGGCTCCTTCCCCGGGCAGCAGAGCTGTGCATCCCGCCCCGGCCGTTTCCCTGGGAGATAATGGTTCATTTTTAGGCCGTTAGAGCAGAGATCACAAGGTCCCGCCCTCGGCAGCCACGTCTGGTAACTGCCTTTCACTCCCTGAAAGCACAGGCAATTTTTCCATAATAAAAACTGGATTAGCATGTATCAAGAAGAGGTTCCACCAGCTGTCACTTTGAAATCAGGCTACTCTATCGGATGGGCGAGATGATAATGGATAAACCCATAAATGACAAGCAGTTTTCCTGTATTTATCTAATAAGTGCCTAATGCAGGCGAGCATCCTCTCTAATAAAACAGGAGGACGGGGGAAGAGACAGGCTGGGGCTCTGTTTGAATTAAATCCAAACTGAGCAGTAGTGGCACAGGCAAATACTGCAGGAAAATGGCTTTTTTTTTTCCCCATCCTTTTAGAAATTCTATTTTTAAATGCACCGTGGACGCGAGTTAAACCAAAACCCATTAAAAATAATTTTTAAAGTTTTCCAAGACTCAGCTCATTTTGATTCAATAGAGGAGAGTGTCTGTGTGTGTTTGTAGGCTAACCAGAAAAGCAGGGCTCTGGAAATGAGCAGGTGTGTTTAAATCAGGAGCACTGGGCTGCTGGGATCAGCCCTGGTGGCAGCAGCTTCAGAGAGCAGGAGAATTCTTCTTAATCTGCAGAATATTAATCAATATTCCCTAACTTCTGTGTTGTGTTTTTGGTGATGACACAGCATTAAAGTCACACCAGGGGAAATGACAAGTGAGTCAGTGGAACTAGCAGCTTACTGAAGGCCATGCACCAAAATTGGGGCTAACTTGGCTAAATTATTGACACAGGAAAAAGTCATTAAGAAAGGACTGATGGCTGGCTAATAATGAGAAGATCAAAGAGCCTCCCCACCCTCCCAGCCAGGAATTCCCAATCTCCCACCCATCCCTGCCCTCTGGCACTGGGAGCCATTCCCTGGCTCCTGTCCCTCCATCCTTGTCCCCAGTCCCTCTCCAGCTCTCCTGGAGCCCCTCCAGGCCCTGCCAGGGGCTCTGAGCTCTGCCTGGAGCCTTCTCCAGCTCTCAGCCCTCCACAGTGTGTGGAGAAGGGTTTGGAGAGGATCTGGGAGGAAGAGGCGTTTCCCACACACGGAGGGCAGAGAGAGGGACAAAACCCCTCCTTTTTCCAGCCAAATCCCACTCTGGCTTCTCCTTGCTGTCCCAGAGGAGGAGGAAACCAGACCCTGGCACGGCCCTGGCAGCTCTGGACAGTCAGGGACAGGGACAAAACAATCCCTGTGCTCACAGCAGGGTCAGAGGGGACATCCCAGGGGCAACAGGCACCACATTTCCAGGGAATGCAGCCTTCCCTGGGGATGAGCAGGACCTTGGCAGGAGCAGGCACTGGGGGAGCTGTGGGAGAGAAAGGAGCTGGAGATGGCTGGAATGGGGAACAGCTGGGGAATAATGGGGAGAAAAGAGCTGGAGATGGCTCAGTGGTGGAACATCTGGTGAAATATGGGGAGAAAGGAGCTGGAATTGGCTCCATGGTGGAAGAACAGCTGGTGAAATATGGGGAGAAAGGAGCTGGAGATGGCTCCATGGTGCAGGAACAGCTGGTGATCCATGGGGAAGGCACCACCCAGCCTCAGTCCCAGCCCAGAGCTCCTTGGCTGGCTCTGGGAATTGCAGCTCCTCAGTTTCCCCCTTTGTTCAGCCAGGCACGTGGGAAGGAGCAGGGTGTGATGAAGTTAGTGCCAGTAAAAGGGGTCCTTTATTCCTTATTTCTGAGATGTTGTTTTGGGGTGGTTTGTTTTAAATCCCAGATGAGTCAGGGAGCAGGAATTGCTGGCAAGAGAATGCAGGCACCAAAATCCTCCATCCTTGCAAGGCACCTCCCCCTCCAAGGCTGCAGAGCCCCCTCACCCCGACTGATAAACATCACCTATTTCATAAATACTGATTCACAGGGTGATTAGGAGACTTCCCAAGCCTTCAGCAGGGACACAGCTAACAGCGTGCCACACACATCAAGTGCTCCTCCTCACAAATGTGATAACATTTACTTCCTAAACAAATTAAATCTGATATTTTAGAAAAATACATACAGCCAATCCACAACTTCTCCTGCCCTCAATTTAACTTTTCCCCACAAACAGGCTTCAAGAAAATGACACTTGGTGTGTACTTAATAGCACTGGAAGGCAGGGAGCAAATCCCCCTGCACGTGTTCCTCGCTCAAAGACCCCCCACCCACCCTGCAGAAAATGGGAATCTTTGTGATTCCTCGGGAGGCTGCAGAGAGGAGGAGCAGGGTGGACAAGGGAAATGGGAGCTATGAAATGAAAGAGCTTCCAATGGCACTGCTGAAAATCGATGTTTTTAGCAGATGTGGTGCCTGGTCCCATGTCTGGAGCAGCTCCTGGCCTGGCACCAGCCCTTGCTGTCATTATCCTGTTGCATATTTAAGGCAGGAGCACGAGCACCCTTCCACACTCGGTCAAACACGGCACCAGCGCGTTCCTCCCGAAAATCGATGTCAGCTGAGCTGCTCTGAGAGTAAATGTCACATTGCAGGCAGCCCAGAGCAGCAGGCCGAGGGGTTTGTGTGAGCTGGAGCCTCCCTGCAGACCTGGGGCTGTCTGGAGGGGCTGCAGGAGGAGCTGGGGCCAGGTTTCCCTCTGGACACCAAAAAGTGTGGGGAGGACAGGGGGCTGCTCCTCCCTGACAGCTCCTGACAGCGTTCCACACCACAGCCTGGGGTCTCTGTGCACAGATTGAGGTCTGGGGAAGCAAAGGAAGTGGAGTGGACAGAAATGCAACGTGAAATGGATTGACGTGGGCTAAAGGGCAGCCGGGACAGGCGGGCACAGCCATAAAGGAAAGCTTTTCTGCAGGGGAGAGGTGACTGGGCAGAGGTTATTGGATGGGCACGGGGAGCCTCACCCTGTGCCTGGACACGGGCAGAGGAAGGAAAGGTAAATGCAAAGTGATGGAAACTCTGCTGAGACCCAGGGCTGCTCAGTCCCTGCCAGGCCCAGGAAGGGCAGCTGGGATTGCTCTCTGCAAATCAGCCAGGGGGAAATGCTCATCAATGCAGTGCCAGAGCAGGGACCTGGAGCTGCTCAGAGAGAAGGCTGTGTTGGGCTGGTTTGAACTGTGACCCAAGGGAAGGGGTGAGCCTTCTCACTCCAGGAGAACACGGGCAGCTGTGTGGGCTGTGCAGAACACGGGGCTCACCAAATCTCACAATCCCAGAATCCCAGAATCACAGAACCCCAGAATCACAAAATCCCAGAATCCCAAACTCACAGAATCAGCAATCACACAATCCCAGAACCCCAAACTCACAGAATCCCAGAATCACACAATCCCAGAATCACAGAACCCGAGAATCACACAATCACACAATCCCAGAACCCCAAACTCACAGAATCTCACCCTATCCCAGAATCACACAATCACACAATCCCAGAACCCCAAACTCACAGAATCTCACACAATCCCAGAATCACACAATCACACAATCCCAGAATCCCAGAATAGTGAGGTTGGAAGAGACCTCTAAGACCATCGAGTCCAACCTGTGCCCTAACACCTCAACCAGACTGTAGCACCAAGTGCCATGTCCAGTCTATTTTTAAGCACATCCAGAGATGGTGTTTCCACCACCTCCCTGGGAAGAGCATTCCAGTACTTTGTTATTCTTTCAGTGAAAAATTTCTTCCTAATGTCCAACCTGTCCCTTCCCTGCTGTAGCTGGAGGCTGTGCCCTCTAATGTGCAGGCTGGAGCAGGAGCCAGGGCAGGGTTCCCTGGGGGGCTGCTCTGAGCTGCCAGCCCCAGAGCTGTGCCTGGAGCCCCCTGGCAGCACTCAAGGGTTGAGGTCAGGGTTAGGGTTAGGGTAAGGGTTAGGGTTAGGGTTAGGGTTAGGGTCAAGGTCAGCGTTAGGGTTAGGGTTAGAGTCAGGGTTAGGGTTAGGGTCAGGGTTAGGGTCAGGGTTAGGGTTAGGGGTTAGGGTTAGGGTCAGGGTAAGAGTTAGGGTTAGGGTTAGGGTTAGGGTTAGGGTCAGGGTTAGGGTTAGGGTTAGGGTCAGGGTTAGGGTCAGGATCAGGGTCAGTGTTAGAGTCAGGGTAAGGGTAAGGGTTATGGTTAGGTTTAGGGTTAGGGTTAGGGTCAGGGTTAGGGTTGGGTTTAGGGTTAGGGTTAGGGTGAGTTCAGTCCCTGAGATGCCCCACACAGGAGGTGAACACGTTCTGAGGGGGGCAGAGGGGCCCTGGCTCGCCCCAGAGCGGGCTGGGCTGGAAAGTCCCTCCCAGCCCTTGAGCCCAGCACTGCCAGGGCCACCAGTGTCCCCAGGTGCCACCCCCCAGCTGCGTCCAGTCCCCAGGGATGGGCTGGGGCTGGTGCAGTCCCAGGAATGTTCCTCAAGAAGGCAGAGGTGCAGCAGCTCAGCCTTCCCAGGCACACCTGGGGCTCCCACCTGTGCCCTCTCCCTGCTCTCCCTGGCACTGGGGACACACACAGGAGCTTCTGGCCCCAGGGACGGTGTCCAGAGCCCAGCCCTGGGAGCAGCTGCAGTGCCAGGAAAGGCAGGAGCTCCTGGCCAGCACCAACACCTGGGTGCCCATGGCCTGCCTGGGCAGAGGGCTGATGGAAGGGTCTGGCAGGGCCATCCCTCTCAGGATGGCTGAAAGAAACATTTACAGCTTTGTGAACTTGAAAAATACCCAGTGAATGAATTCCAGGGTGGAGGTGAGCCCAGGGTAGTGCTGGGAATGGGAGAGCTCCTGCCTGGAAGCTCCAGCAGGCTGAGCCTGCCTGGAAGTGCTTCATCCATTGCTCCATCCACCTTCCCTGGGCTCTCCCACTGCAAGTGTGACTAAACACAGGATTACAGATTAATTTGGCTCTAAGAGTCCCTGCAATACTCTGCAGATCACTGTAATGAAGACATGAATCTCTCCCTGCTCCAAGAGGAGCAGAGAGGATTTTAGCCCTGAAACGGGAGCTTCTCACCTCGGTGAATATTTCCATGGCACTCGTGATATCAGAAATAAGCTTTGCAGATTCTGACTTTTAGAAAATTATTCCCTTGAAAGGCTCTTTATGTTTTCCTGTTCTTCCCTAGCAATTAATGCCCTGGCTTTGGAGGAGGATCTGTGATGTTAAACCTGTAAAAATGGGGAACTGTAATTAATAAAACCCAAACAGATACATCACAGCACACACACGTACACCTATAAACACATAAAATACTGGGCCTGCATAGAAATAAATGCACACCTGCAGAGGGGTGATCTGTCTTCTCTGTTAATTGTCTTTATCAGATAAATATACAAGTAGATCAAACAAAACCATTACTTTGCCAGCTTGCAGACAGGAGCTGTGGCAGTTATTCACTAATATCTGTAAATGCTGGAGGGGGAACATTCCCATCTAATTTGGCAAATGTTTGACAAAGCCTGGGAAAAGGGTTATTTCCTTAACATATTTACAAATAAAAACCTTTTGCTTCTGTCAAAGCAAAGCATCTGCTCAGTCTGAGCATTAAGAAGGATGCTACAAATGGGTGGAAATCCTGGACACCCCACAAACCCTGGGGCTCACAGATCCCACTAGAGCCAGACCAGCCCAGCAGGCTGCTCCCATCACTGGGTCCAGCATTGCCACTTCTGTCCCCAAAACCTGGAATAAAACCAGCTCTGCACTTCTGTGGGCTCTTTCTGCAGAAAAAGTAGAATTTTGGGGATTTAGAACGGGGTTCAGGAGGCAAGACGGAGGAATTTGGGAGTGTCCTCTTCTCCTTCTCCTTCTCCTTCTCCTTCTCCTTCTCCTTCTCCTTCTCCTTCTCCTTCTCCTTCTCCTTCTCCTTCTCCTTCTCCTTCTCCTTCTCCTTCTCCTTCTCCTTCTCCTTCTCCTTCTCCTTCTTGCCCTCCATCTCCTGCTGGGATGGTGGCACTTCTGGATTGGTTTAGGGTGCAGACAGACTGTCTGACACAGGTGACAGGTATTGGGAAGTTGTTGTAAATAAAGCACAGGTAGTTCTGAGTATAAAAAGCCAACAGCACCCCGAGGGCAGGGACTGTGCCACAACCCGACCTGCTGGGCAGATCTCAGCAGGGCAGAGAGAGAATGGAACAGATAAGAGAAAATAAACAACAACCTTGAGAAACAGAGCTGAGGAACCTCAACTTCTTCTTCAGTCAGGGGGCTGGGAAAAAAGACTCTTGAATATCTTGGGGCCATTTCAGCAACAACAAACCCGAGGCTGGCACAGGGCAGGGCTGGGGGGTTTAAAATCCCTGGAGGGATTGAAAAGCCCTGTGTGACCTTGGGACATGGGCTAGTGGTGGCCTTGGCAGTGCTGGTGTGGACTCAAGGCCTTACTCAAGGGTTTTCCCAACCCAAACCATTCCTTGAATCTGTGATTTCCCTTCTGCATCCCAAAGTCCCTGATACCATGGGAAAGTTCAACACAGGACTTACCCTGGGTGAAGGAGCCCAAAATCACATCAGAGCAAAAGAAAGAGAGATTCTCAAAAAAAACTCAAGATTTTTTTCTGTTTTTTTGAGTCCCATTGGAGGATTTGGACCATTCCTACCTGAGCCCCCACTTTCCTGGGGTTCACCTCAGACATGCATTGAAAAGTTCCCCTGGATGAGAAGTTTCTCAGGGAGCAGAGCCCCCCCTCCTGACCCCAGCCCTGCTGCAGGAGGAGCTGTCCAGCCTGGCAATGACATTTCAGAGCTGTAATGGAACAGTGCTCAAAGCACCCCCAAAGATGCAGAGCACTCTCTATTCACAGGTTTCTGTTCCTCCTGTGTCTCTGCAGTGTCCCCTGCACTGAGAAGGAGCCCAGCCCCGTTGTGGCTGTCCCTGCCCTCTCGGGGCTCTGGCTGCTCACAGTGACCCCCAGATGTGTCACAAAGTCTCTTTTCCCAGCCCGGCACTCCAGGAAGGACTCAGAGCTCTTCAGCTCTCGGTCTCAAGGTTGTTCATTGTTCCTTATCTACAAAATTCTGTCTCTGTTCTGCCGAGGTCAGCTCAGCAGGACAGACAGAGGCACTCTGCCTGCCCCAGGGCAGTGTTGTTATCTATTTACACTAAAAACTACCTGTGCAATATTTACCATAACTTCCCAATCCCTATCACCTGTGTCAGACACTGAGCTCCTACTCTAAACCCATCCAAAAGTGCCACCATCACAGCAGAAGGTGGAGGCCAAGAAGAAGAAGGAGAAAGGCTGGACATGCCCAGATTCCTCCATCTTTGCCCCTGAACCCCCATTCTAAAAACCCCAAAAATCTTTCCACCCCATGACAACCTGATTATTATTCTACTCAAACTGTCATGGCTTGCAGATCCTCATACAAGGTTGGTAATTTCTCCATGTGTCACAATCAAAGTCACAGGGGTCCTGGGCTCTGTGCCAGGGTCTCTGGGTCCCTGGGAGGGGTCTGGGCAGTCCAGGACAGCCAGAGGGATGTCCTGAGTTCTGACACAGCCCTGTTGTGCTGTCCCTGCCAGCCTCAGTGCCAGCTGCTGGCACTGCCACCAGGGCCAGCCCCACAGGGTGCTGGTGAGGGGACAGCTGGGACCTGTCACCACAGCCTCCCGAGGCATCTGGGGATGCATTCATCTCCCACCACGGCTGCTTTAAACAATGAACTTGCAACACGGGGAACTACATCTAAAATAGTAGGTTTGCCTAATAAGAGGCATTTTTCTCTTGTAAAACTCTCTATTAAAGCCACTTTGCTTTGTTAACTTTCATGGCATGTATCCTCACTATAGCCTTCAACACCTGAAAAATTAGTGGAAGAATTTGACTGATTATAGAGGCTGTTTTCCTTGTTCCACTGCTTCTTCTAAAAGGGATACTCAGCAGAACTTGCCTTTTTTTTTTTTTCATTTTGTGCTGTCTGCATGAGTAATTACCTCCCTGATTTCTGAGATGCAATTGAGTAGCTTCCACATTAGAAAAATCCCAAGATTGATAGAGCCATCTCTCCTAAAGGATTAGTTTGCTGCTGTAATTCCACTGAGTAGGTCATTCAAATAGCAAAATGCTACCAAGTCTAATTCCTCCTGTTTGTAAAAGCCAGGTGCTGGTACCCATGTAGGAGAGGCTGGAAAGGGCTCCTTGCCTTTGGAGGGGAAAGGGGCTCCCGTTTCCTGCTGTGGAAAGAGCTGTGTGTGCCTGGGGTGGGTCAGCTCAGGGGCTGCTGATGCCAGAGAAAAGAGCAAAGAAAAGGTGATGGCTCTGCAGACCTGCTGAGAAATGGGGCACAAGCTTAGGAATCCACGAGGGAGTTTCTCCCAGGATTTAAGGACACTGGACAGCTTTGGGATGGCTTTGGGGTGCCAGGGGAGCCCCCGAGAGCCCAGCACAGCTGTGGAGGAGAGGATTATCCCAGGGATGGGCAGGGAAGAGATTTTAAATCATTTCCCAGGCTCCATTGGGTCCCATCTTCCTGAGCAGGGCTGTGTGTGTTCCCAGGCTCCCCAGGGATGTATCCAAAGCATCCGTGGGCAGGAGAAATCATTCCCTGAGCTCTGCACTGCCCACATCACCTGGGCAGGAGAAATCATTCCCTGAGCTCTGCACTGCCCACATCACCTGGGCAGGAGAAATCATTCCCTGAGCTCTGCACTGCCCACATCACCTGGGCAGGAGAAATCATTCCCTGAGCTCTGCACTGCCCACATCACCTGGGCAGGAGAAATCATTCCCTGAGCTCTGCACTCCCCAGATCACCTGCTTTCATACCAAATATTTATGGAGCAGGCTCTTTCATTTATTGGAGATATTCTGGGAAAGGTTTGGAGAGCGTTCAGCGTTCATCAGAACCCGTCTTACAAATATTTGAGTAATGCTAGCAGAGCTTTGGAGGGCACAGGGAGGCAGGAATTCCTCTAAACATCACAGGTGTAACCAGGAGGGTGCAGAGAGCAGCTGGGGTTGTGATAAGTGATTGTGCCAGGGAAAAATTACTGACTTCCTCTGTCACTCTGCTAGACTAAAAATAAATGTATTAACTAAAACTGACATCTTAACAAAAATAAGCTTAGTTTAAAAACCCCTAAAATTCTGAATAACTTTTTTTTTTCAATTAAAATGCTAAAAGTATGGTAATCTCTTAAGTTCACCGAGATGCATTTTGTGATAATTCTAGGGGGGAAGAGTTTACAAAATATAAATACTAAAAAACTTTGTTCTGTGAAGTAAATAAATGCTTTAGTTCCACTGAAGTACCCCAGGGGCCAGGCACACCTGGGCTGATACAAAGCCTCTTTCTCTGCCCTGATCCACGTCCCTTTCCATGCAAACAGCTCTGCTCAGGAGAGGCTCAGCAATTTCCATCAGCACAGGATCTGGAAGTTAATTTGAAAGGCAGGAATAAATCTTCGGTGTGCTCTGAAGTCAGTCTGACTGAAATGCAAAAGCTCCTTGCAAGTTGGGGGCACTTTCAGGGACTGAGATCTGGCTCCCCAGACAAGGCACAGATGCTGCATTTCCTTCTCCCAGCAGCTGCACGGGGCTGTGCAGCAGAGCTACCCTGTAGCTAAACATCTGGAGAAACCCGGGCAGCAGAACAACAAACACCTCCCAATTCCACCAGGCACGGCCCTGAAAGTGACTGCAGGGAAGGAAAAGGGGCTGGGGGGGAACAAGGAGCCAAACCCCAGGCCCCCCTCAGGGGAGGAATTCGCTGGGTCCCACGGGGACATGGGCCAGCCTGGCCCTGCCCTGAGCCACCTGCTCAGGGCAGCAATGCAGGTCTCACACTTCGTGGGTTTTGCTGCTTCTGCCTTGCAAACTGCCAGGTAAGGCAGGAACAGGAGGCTCTGTGAGCTGGGCTGGAGCAATATGGTCACAACTGCACACACGGAACTTTGGCAGTTCCCAGTTCTTTCTGACCACCTTCCTTTGGCAAACGTTCCTAAAGTTGGGACATTCCTCACCACCACCTCCCCTGCTCTGCTCCCGGCCTCTAAAGACACTGTGCAGGGACTTGTCACAGTCCTGGGATCCCAGAGTGGTTTGGGTTGAAAGGGACCTTAAATCCCATCCCTGTGCTGCTCTGGACACCCCCATTCCCACCCCCATTCCCACCCCCATTCCTATCCCCATTTCCACTCCCATTTCCACCCCATTCCGACCCCATTCCCACCCCCATTCCCACCCCCATTCCCACCCCCATTCCCATCCCCATTCCCACCCCCATTTCCACCCCCATTTCCATCCCCATTCCCACCCCCATTCTCACCCCCATTTCCATCCCCATTTCCATCCCCTTTTCCACCCCCATTCCCACCCCCATTCCCACCCCCATTTCCATCCCCATTCCCACCCCCATTCCCACCCCCATTCTCACCCCCATTTCCATCCCCATTTCCATCCCCTTTTCCACCCCCATTCCCACCCCCATTCCCACCCCCATTTCCTCCCCATTCCCACCCCCATTCCCACCCCCATTTCCTCCCCCATTCCCACCCCCATTCCCACCCCCATTCCCACCCCCATTCCTACCTCCATTCCCACCCCCATTCCCACCCCCATTTCCTCCCCCATTCCCACCCCCATTCCCACCCCCATTCCCACCCCATTTCCACCCCCATTCCCACCCCCATTTCCATCCCCATTCCCACCCCCATTCCCACCCCAGGACCTCAGGATGGCATTCAGGCATTCTGCAGAAAAACCAAGAAGTGAAACAGAGGCGTTTCCTGTGGGGCTGGGGAAGAGCAATGCCAATGACCCCGTTTAACCCCTCTTTTCCTGAGCACATCCCTGCTGTGAGGCCCTGTGCCATCAGCCACCTCAGCAGGGGATGAAGGGCAGGAGGGACTGCATCCATTGCATTCCACCAGAGCACCCAAAATTTGTGCTTGGTGAACAGCAGGGAGCTGCTCCCAGAAGTGAGATAAGGCTGGAGATAGGGCAGGGGCAGGAGGAAGAGCCTGCAAGATGCTTCTTTGCTAAACAGAAATCCTGCCATTTACAGGGGATTCTTTGAGAAACCTAATTATTTATTTTTTTTCCCTCTGAATGAAGGAAAAGAAAATCTTTTAAAAATGACTAATTGGGTAGAATTCTTCACGATGCATTTATCAACAGCTGTGCTCCTGGATGTTGTTAAGGTGACAGCCATACCCTGCACTGCCCTTCTGGGGAATATTCCACCCTGAGCCCACAGTCCCAACACATTTCAGTGATTCCACCGCTAAGAAATCCAACACAATCCTCAGTTTTGCTTTTGCAGTTTCAGCAGGGCGAAGTGTGGGGTTTCCTGAAAGCCAGGGGACAGCCTGGCAGCTGGGGAGCAGGAGCTCAGCATTCACCAGGAGGCACAGTGGGAATTCTGCCCCGTTCCTGCCAGCACTGGCTCCCACGCGCCCCAGCGTGCCCAGGTCTCAGCTCACACCTTGCTGGGCTAAAGGGCACTCACACAGGGGGGTGCTGAGCTGTGGGGTGTGCTGAGGGGAGCAGCAGGCAGCCCCAGAAGATGCCATGAGCCTGCAGAGGCCGTGCAGGACAGGCTGTCTCAGCACCTCAGCCACAACACTGCTGGGGAGAGACGGGCAGGGCAGGAGGCATCGCTGGGAACAGGGGAGAAAGAAGAGATGAAATCAGAAAACCTCTCTATCAATCTGCCAAGCTGTCAGAGACGCTTGTTCTGAAACAATTCCTCTCATTCCCAATAAATTCTGTCAGGAGTGGATAAAAGGCACAGACAGCGAGGCTGGAGACAGCCGCCTCCCCTCCCGAGCCCTGCTCAAACCCCTCGGGGTAAATGTGCCCCCGGTGCTGCTGGCAGCCAGGCTGGCACTGCTCCTTGCCAGGGCTGCTGCCAGGGGAGGGCCCCCAGCAGTGGGGAGCAGCCCCCAGCCCCAGCCCCTGCCCCTGCCTGCCCAGCAAGGCCCGAGGGAGCAGCAAACTGGGAGCACTGGGCAGGAGGCAGTGCCTGGCAAAGCAGGATCTGAGCTCCAGGGGAAATCCAGCAGCACTTCTGGGTACCCATAAGGAGCTCACAGCACACCCAATAAAACATAGAACCAGGGGATTATTCGGAAATTAAAGAAATTAAGGAAAAATCTATCAATCACCTGAGCTTAAAAACGTCGATAGGAGCGGCTTGATGCAGTCAATATGAGGAGCACAGTCGGTGCTGAGGAGGTGGCAGGGGCTCTCTGGGGACACTGGGACAGCAGGGCTGCTGCCTGCAGGGACAGGGACACAGGGACCCCGGCATTTTAAACATTTTCCTGGGTTTTCCTCAGGGGAAAACCAATCCTGGTGCTAGCCGTGCCCAAACACTCATGGGCAAGCCCAGGAAAATGTCCTGAGCTGCCCCTGGGGTCCTGGGCTGGGCTGGAGCCCCAAGGACTGCTCTGATCCACTCCCCCAGTTCAGAAGTGGCCAACGTGACCTTAAACCTGGCACAGGAGCAGTCCTGGAGTTCCCAGCCTCTCCAAGCTGGGTTCTGCCCCACAGCTGTGGGTGAGAGATGATGCTCCACGTTCTGAAGGTGATTTTTGTGCTTTTACAGCCCCGTGTGAAGTTGGACCTTTTCAGAGTAACACCAGCAAGGGCTAAGGCTGCTCCTCCCTCCAGCAGACATTCCTGGGAACACTTTCTGCTCCCCCTCCTAGCCAGCTCTTTTCTTGCCTCTCTGTTTGGTGGTAGCTTTGGCCAGGAAGACTTCCTGACCCATGAGTGAGTGCCCAATAAATACAATAAATACTGTAACATCAGTGCATTCATACTCCCTTCCCTTCACTGGTCCACTTTGAAATTATGCTCCCTCAGGGTCCCTCCCTCCTCCTTTATTTAGATTCTGAATCCATGGATTGTCATCTCCTTGCAGGTGTCCAACTTCTGCAATCCAGTGAATTACGTTTTTCATTCCCTAGATTCAGGTGAACATTAAAATCCATTAAAATCCATTAAAATGGGCCCAGGAGGAGTTCCCCTGCCCCATGTCCAGCCTCCTGTGGTCACCTGGAGCAGGGAAGGGCTCCCATCACTCCTGAACTGCTGCTTTTGTGGCCTTCCAATTGTCTCATGGTTTATCCTAACCAAGGGAGAAGCCTCCAGCACCTGAGCCCTGCTGAAATCAGCGACACCTTCGTGGCTCTTCAGGGATCCCTGCACGAGGCTTTTCCTGGGTTTGTGTGAGGGGCATTCCAGGGCTTTGGCCGGTGCCAGCTGTGGACAAAGCCACCCCTGGAGCAGCCCAGAGAAGCCAACACAGGCCCTGCTTGGCATTGCTGGGCTGCAGAAAGGAGCCCCCTGGGCAGGAGTCTGTGTCTGACCCTGCAGCTCCTTCTCTGCCACCTGAGTTAAGCAGGGCTGTCTAAATGACAGGGGAGGGAGGCTGGAAATGGGGCTAATCAGGACTTTGGGGCTCAGTTCCTCCCAAAGGAGCCTCAGGAAGGGAGGAGAGGAGCAGGCAAAGCAGGAGCTCTGCTCCAGCATTCCAACCTCCCCTGCCCCTCCTCTGAGTCACCCAAAACACAGCAGGAAAACATCAGGAAATCACACAAGGGTGAACCATCAGCCAAAACAGACCTCGGAGATAATTACAATCAAATCTAACTCTGTCACATTTTGTTATGCAGAACCTTCCCAAACACCAGCTACCACTGTCCTTAGGAACAGCTTTTGGTATCCCATCACCTACACCTAACTTGCTAGAATTCAAATTCCTGGCTTTCAGATGACTTTCCTTCCTTTGTTTCAGGTGCAGCTCTGGATGGGGGCTGGGAGGGGAAGAGGCTGGGCTCTGCAGGACACCCTTCACTGCTGGCAGGGCCCTCTGAGCACCCAGCACATCAGGGGCACCTCTGGGCCTCCCAAACCTCTGGGACACCCAGGCAGAGCCAGGGCTTGGGGTGAGGAGTGCCACTGCTGCATCCCTGTCCTGCTCATCCTCAGGGAGCTCCAGGGCTGCTCCTGTGCCCCTCAGCCTCACCCCTGCACCCCCTGTCCCATCATTCCCCAACCCCCTGGCTGGGCACTGTCAGAACTCAGGACATCCCTCTGGCTGTCCTGGACTGCCCAAACCCCTGCCAGGGACCCAGAGACCCTGGCACAGAGCCCAGGACCCCTGTGGTTTCGATTATGACCCATGGAACAAATGACCAACCTTGTATGAGGATCTGCAAGCCACAAAAGTATAAGGAGAATGATAATTAGTTTGTCACGGGGTGAAAAATAGATTTTGGGGTTTTTAGAATGGGAGTTCAGGGGCAAAGATGGAGGAATCTGGGCATGTCCAGCCTTTCTCCTTCTTCTTCTTGGCCTCCACCTTCTGCTGTGATGGTGGCACTTTTGGATGGGTTTAGAGCAGAAGCTCACTGTCCAACACAGGTGATAGGGATTGGGAAGTTATGGTAAATATTGCACAGGTAGTTTTTAGTATAAAAAGATAACAACACTGCCCTGGGGCAGGCAGAGTGCCTCTGTCTGTCCTGCTGAGCTGACCTCGGCAGAACAGAGACAGAATTTTGTAGATAAGGAACAATGAACAACCTTGAGACCGAGAGCTGAAGAGCTCTGAGTCCTTCCTGGAGTGCCGGGCTGGGAAAAGAGACTTTGTGACACATCTGGGGGTCACTGTGAGCAGCCAGAGCCCCGGGAGGCACCAGGAGCTCTGGGAGCACCAGGGGCTTTGAGGAGGAGGGCTGTGCAATCACAGAGCGGCGGGCACAGCTGGCACAGCTGGCACAGGTGAGCTCCCAGAGGAGCAGGGGACAGAGCCAGCAGAGTGGCCGGGCTGGCAGAGCCCAGCCGTGTCCCTGCCCTCCCCGGGATGCTGTTTACAGGAGCCAGAGCAGCTCCCAAGGCCATTAGCTGCAGTCACAGTAGCTCCAGCACCTGACTGAAGGCTGGGATGTGTGATATTTAGTCTGACCTATAAAAATATCTCTGGAGCAACCTGCATGCATAAGTGTCACATCAAATGTTTGTCATACACGGGATGTGACACCGGGCACCTGACGGAGCCCGCCGCAGCTCAGGGGGATCTGCCCCCTTAAAAGGCTCCTGATATTCCTCCCAGACACTGCAAAACCCAGCTGGTGGCAGTGGCCAGGCAGCGTGTGACAAACAGGTCCCCTCTCTCCCTCTCTCCCAGCCCAATAACCCCGGTGACCATTTTCAGTTGGAGCAAAGATGTGTGTCATTGCCGTGCTGGCCCAGCACTGCCCTTAATGCCACCAAGGAGGGCCCAGTGCCACCCTGGGGGGCTGAGCACGGGGCTGGAGCTCGGGGCAGCTGTGGGATGGGTCACACTGGGAGCTGTGGGCAGCTCTGCAGAGCCCTGGGGGCTGGGGCAGGGCTGGGGAGGCACCACCACCCCCGGAGCCCCAGGTGGGCACAGGGAGAAGCTGCTGCTCCTGCAGGTGAGCCCCAAACACCTGAGCTGGCCCTCACCTGAGAGCCCCAGGAGTACACCTGATGTTCTCCCTCTCTTTCCCAGTTCTACACCAGGAATACAATTTCTTTTTTAATCTAGAGGAGATAATGTAATCTGTTGTCTCCATTTCTTTAGGTGGGCCCCATGACTCCTGGAAACCATTGTCATTTCCCCTGACACAACTGTTTTTATGCAAGAACACCATATTCATGCACTGCCTGGCATTCAGAAATGGTGGTGAAAATCAAGCTCTGCTGCTCCCCTTGCTGTTTGGGGAGCAGCTCCTGGAGGGGCTGTGGCTGGGGTGGGACACCCACGGGGAGCTCTCCTGGTGAAGGGGTGGTTTAGGAGCACTGCTGCTCTCCAAAGCAGCCTGCCATGTCCCACAGGTGCTCCAGTCCTGCACCTGCAGAGCAGCTCCAACACCTGGCACACCTGGGCTGCAAACTCTCCCCAGGAATGCACAGATTCCCTCTTGTTTTCTTACCACACAACCAGAGTTTGGGACCTGTGCTGGAGTGCCCATCCCTGCAGGGGCCCAGGGAACACCTGGAGGTGGCACTCAGGGCTCTGGGCTGGGCACAAGGTGGGCATGGGCACTGCTGGGATTCCATGGGCTGGGAGGGCTTTTCCAACCTCAGGGATCCTGGGGTTCTCTTTGCAGATGAAAAATGCAAATTCTGCAAAATTGCAGAACCTGTCTTGGCAGGATCCCTGGCCTGGATCCCTCTCTGAGGAACAGCCTGGATCCCTGGCCTGGATCTCTCTCTGAGGAACAGCCTGGATCCCTGGCCTGGATCCCTCTCTGAGGAACAGCCTGGATCCCTGGCCTGGATCTCTGTCTGAGGAACAGCCTGGATCCCTGGCCTGGATCCCTCTCTGAGGAACAGCCTGGATCCCTGGCCTGGATCCCTCTCTGAGGAACAGCCTGGATCCCTGGCCTGGATCCCTCTCTGAGGAACAGCCTGGCCATTTCTGACCTCCAAACACAGCAGCCTTCAAAAAATCAAAATTTCAAAATCTCCGGGCAGACAAGGGAGAAATGCCACATGAACTGTCCATGGAATTGGGAATTCTGTCCCTCGAGGTCCCTTTGGAGGATGAGCCACTGGGACAGAGCCACGCTTAAACTCCTTCCATGGCCTTGGTGTTTCTTTAGAAAATTCCAGTTTGGATGATCAAGAATTACAGGAAGGGTGTGTGAGGCTGTTCTGTCTGTTACTGGGAAATGGGGCCTCACAAAGGGCACTGAATCCAAAATGCCCTGCTAGGATAAATAAAAATATCACTCTGTGCTTCTGTAAGGAATCTAAGATATGACAGAGACACAAATTTCAACAAATAATTCAGAAAGAAGAAAAGGAAAAGGAAAAAAAAACACAAAAAAAAAAAAAAAAAGGGAAAAAAAAACAAGGAAGTTTTGAAGGCTGAAGAAAACCAGTCCAAGATTTCATCTGAATCTCAGACATTTCACTCAGCTCTCCTGGAAAATCCTGCCTCTGTCAAGCATTTCACCTCTGCAGCATCTGACCTTTCTTTGGAGTATGTAGATTTTAAAATTAATTCATATTCATCCTCCACGTGGTTTTGTGGGGCTTCTCTCTCAAAAGTGGGATATTTATTGTCACAACAACGTTACAGGGCATTAATTAATGTGGTACTTTTAGAATTGGTGCTTGGGGACTGGAACAGAAAGTACCAGCAGAGTGTGAAATCCTGCCCTGGGCACTCCTCGATAGGGGAACAACTCACAGAATGTATATTCATTAACTTGCAGCTTCCTCAGGAGCCACCAGCAGCCACAGAAAGACTGAACTGAAGCTGCTACTCCCAGGAATATGGCTTTAAGCAAGAATTTGCTTGATTTTCACCACCATCTCTGAATGCCAAGCAGTGCATGAATATGGTGTTCTTGCATGGAAACAGTTGTGTCAGGAGAAATGACAATGGTTTCCAGGAGTCATGGGGCCCACTTAAAGAAATGGAGACAACAGATTACATTATCTCCTCTAGATTAAAAAAGAAATGTATTCCTGGTGTAGAACTGGGAAAGAGAGGGAGCTCATCCTGTGGTGTCTGTCAGAAATCCCTGTTTGTTCAGGAATTTTCCACCTTTCCAGCTGCATCACTCACTGACCCTACAGCCACCCTCGTGGCACCCAAAACGCCTCTCTGAGGGATGGGGAAAGCTCTCAGCCAAAGAAGTTTGGAGTTCTCAAAATCCACAAATCCTTCTTAAAATAGAACCTCAGTCTAAAAGCATTTAAAACACAGAATGGCTTCAGAAAGGCAAATTGGTATTAATGTAGCATTTCCACCCAAATCCAGTTTGAGATGATTGAAATATGATCAGCTCCAGTAACACCAACAAAGTTTAATTCATTACTTATAAGCTAAATTTACTCTGTGTTTTGATAATATCAGGAATGTTTTACATTTCCTCATATTTAATTGTCCTTCAAATCTGTCTCCTAAAGACAGAAATGATTATTTTAAATTTATTTGAAACCCAGGGGTGTGTGTGCCTGGACAGGTCGGGCAGCCAGGTCAGGTGAAATAACGCAGGTATTTTCAAAGTTGTGGTTCACAGGTGTTCAGGAATTAAAATGGGAAATTGCAGGAATGACTCCCAGCCTGGAGATGCCATTCCCTTATTTAATGTCTATTTTTAAATGTGGATGAGATTTTCTCTGTAAAAAAATAATGAACTTTACAAAATGTCACTTTTACTAACAGAAATTATGGCTCGAATACCTGAATGTGAATATTAAATATTAAAAAAAAAAAAAGAGAGAAAAGAAAATTTCATTTAAATGATGCTGAGGTTGTGACACAAGCTGACAAAAGCAGGAACGTGCAGAGGCACAGCTGACACTGCCCTTAATTCACACAACTTTGGGCAAGGTCAGCAGGGCAAAAGTGTAACTCCAGTCTGGGTATCAAGTTTGGAGACTTTGCTTTCTTTAATTTTGAATTTATGTCTTAACAAGTTTTAAAGATAATTTCAATCCCCTTATTTAAGATAAAATGGTGGTCTAGGAGAGCTGGGGAGGGACTGGGGACAAGGGACAGGAGCCAGGGAATGGCTCCCAGTGCCAGAGGGCAGGGATGGGTGGGAGATTGGGAACTGGGAATTCCTGGCTGGGCTGGGATTGCCAGAGCAGCTGGGGCTGCCCCTGGATCCCTGGCAGTGCCCAAGGCCAGGCTGGACACTGGGGATGGAGCAGCCTGGGCAGTGCCACACCAGGGCAGAGGATGGGCAGGGCCAGGAGGAGAGCCCAAAGCCCAGGTGTGGGTGGAAACCTCTCGGAGTTGGGTGGGAACCTCTCAGATTGAGGGGGAACCTCTCAGGTTTGGGAGGGCAACCTCTCAGACTGGGGGAAACCTCTCAGATTGAGGGAAACCTCTCAGATTGGGGGAAACCTCTCAGATTGAGAGAAACCTCTCAGATTGGGAGGGAAACCTCTCAGATTGGGAGGGAAACCTCTCAGATTGGGAGGGAAACCTCTCAGGTTTGGGAGGGAAACCTCTCAGGTTTGGGAGGGAAACCTCTCAGGTTTGGGAGGGAAACCTCTCAGATTGGGAGGGAAACCTCTCAGACTGGGAGGGAAACCTCTCAGACTGGGAGGGAAACCTCTCAGACTGGGAGGGAAACCTCTCAGACTGGGAGGGAAACCTCTCAGGTGCTCCTCAGGCAGGGACAGGCCACCTGCACGTGGCAGCTGCTCAGCACGCCCTGCTGCAGGGACAGATCAATGCATTGGTGATCACCTCTGCAGGTCACTTCCTAATGCAGCAATCAATCAAATTTCCTTCCATTCTTTCAAAATTAAGCAGAAAGAAAAAGAGATTTTAGTTTTCTTTTCTTAGCTTATTTTTAACAGAGGCACTACAGAATTATGATGGTGTCCTTTTGGTAAACCAAAATGTCAGACACATATTATTCTTTTAAACATCTCCTGGCCTTTCTCTGAAAGGTTAAGGTGGTTTAAATAAATTTAGTCAAAGTAAATGACAGCTGAGGAAGAGTATTAGAAAACTATACTTATCAACAACCTCTTTTCCCTAAATTTAAACAAGTCATTTACCAAACTGCAGTTTAAGGAGATCATGACAATATATGCTGTTCCACGGGAAGACGAAAACAACTTTAAATGGTGAAGAAATGTTGGGTGGGAGAAATTACCCACAAGTTAGTGAATGTTAATGCATGGTCTGAAAGTTGCAAACCATGGTTTTTAAAATAACGGGGCAGCAGCCTGGGCTTTCACCTGAGCCCTTAAGTGGGAGTTGTCCTTTTGCTGCTTTTTCATCCCACTGATGACAGGAACTGAGATGGAACGGGCAGGAAAAGTGTGGATGCAGACCTCACTGCAAGAGAGTCCCTCAGACTGCCCCAGATGTTGTTGTTTGCCACGGGAGTGCTGCTTAAAGCAGTGGATTTGAAAGGCATTTGTAGATTATGAAATGCAACTTCAAAAGCGATTCTGACAGCCGCGAGCATTTCAGATGCACGTCTGCAAAAACAGCCCAAGTGGGAAAGAAACCAACCCAAACCTACCAGCCAAATCAGGGGCTCCTCAAGATAGCTCAGCAAGAGATCATTTCCTAATTAACACAGATAATTGGGATCTTGAACTCATCACCCAAATCAAATGTTGATTAAAATAGAGTGAATCTCAGAATCCCAGAATGGTTTGGGTGGGGTGGGACCTCAGAGCCCACCCCATTCCACCCCTGCACCTCCCACCATCCCAGGGTGCTCCAAGGCCCGTCCAGCCTGGCCTGGAGCACTTCCAGGGATGTAAATAATGCCCTGAGATCGTTTTTCACACATCAGCAATGAGTTTTTCCCATTGCCATCTGCTGAGGAAGCAGGAGCAGCGAGCAGACACCTCTGAGGTGCAGGGGCAAGGCCTGTTCCTGTCACTGCTGCACCTTGGCCACCTCCTTCTTCACCCCGAGAGCCAACATGGGTCACCCCACTCCAGCAAGTTCCCACTTTCCTGCAGCAAATCCCAATCCCAGTGCATGGCCCTGAACCTCCTGCCCACACAGACAAAGGGAAATGGGGTCATTTACTGGGCCCCAGTTCAGGCACATCCTCAGAGCTGGTTGCACCAGGACCTCTGGCAAAGTCCAGGGGGAAGAGGGGCTGCCTTACACCATCCTTTTTCTGGGCTCTTTACTCCACACATAACACAGGCAGGACCAAGAGAAAAAACCCTTATGAAGACAAAAATGTACATTTTACTATATGTGTTCACTGATCTATACCCAAGCAGAGACCTCTTGTCCAAAGACTTATGCTATTATTATTTATACTTACTGTATTACTATTTAATTACCACATAGTTACAACCCCCTGCTAAAGCATTTCCCTTCAAACTTAACAGGAAAGCACCAAAATGCAACTTTCTGCAGTTCCACCAAAGCACAGCTCCGGTGGAATCAGCAGCAGAAATTTTAATTTCACTTGTTGGGAGGAAGGGAGACTTATGCTTGTCCAAAGACTTATGCTATTATTATTTTTACTTACTTTATTGCTATTTAATTACCACATAGTTACAACCCCCTGCTAAAGCATTTCCCTTCAAACTTATCAGGAAAGCACCAAAATGCAACTTTCTGCAGTTCCACCAAAGCACAGCTCCGATGGAATCAGCGGCAGGAATTTTAATGTCCCTTGTTGGTAGGAAGGGAGACTTATGCTTGTCCAAAGACTTATGCTATTATTATTTTTACTTACTTTATTACTATTGAATTACCACATAGTTACAACTCCCTGCTAAAGCATTTCCCTTCAAACTTCTCAGGAAAGCACCAAAATGCAACTTTCTGCAGTTCCACCAAAGCTCCGATGGAATCAGCGGCAGAAATTTTAATTTCACTTGTTGGTAGGAAGGGAGACTTATGCTTGTCCAAAGACTTATGCTATTATTATTTTTACTTACTGTATTACTATTTTAATTACCACATAGTTACAACCCCCTGCTAAAGCATTTCCCTTCAAACTTCTCAGGAAAGCACCAAAATGCAACTTTCTGCAGTTCCACCAAAGCACAGCTCCGATGGAATCAGCGGCAGAAATTTTAATGTCCCTTGTTGGTAGGAAGGGCAGAATGCCTCGTGCACTGGCCAGCACGCAGGGCTTGCAGCTTGGTGCTGAGTTTCCATAGAAATGCATTGATTAGAGCCTAATTCCTGTTAATGTTGTGTCCCTGCAGCACGCTCTGCTTGCTCACAGCGCCGAGCACCTTCCCTCGCAGCCGCCCTCCGCTTTTGTTCGGCTCAGTAGGTTTCCTAACTGCTGGGTTTTATTGAGTTAAATCAAGCTGTCACTTCATCTGCCTGAAGGATGACTCAAATACAACACATAATAATAAAAGAAAAGTAGGATAAAATAATCTTGTCAAGCCAGAAAAACTGATTGCTTGAAGTTGTAGCCTTCAATCAATACACTAATTCCACAATTTATACCTCTTTCAATTGGAGAGGAAAGAAACCCTGATATGGTATTTCTTGGCTCACTGACCAACTTTGACCTTCTATCTATGTGAATGTGGGATTAGCAAGTGCTGCTGCTTAGTGAAATCACCTATGAAAACAGGGAAGCAAATCAGAGCCATTTGAGGCTCAAACTAACTTCATTAATTCCAGCAGGGCCAGGGGTGTTTATTGCTCAGGCACTCTGGGCTCGCAGCAGAGGCCACGGGGCTGCTGGGTTGGGGTTTGCTGTTGGAGAGGAGGGGGAGCAAAGCTCTGGGACCGTGGCACCAGGGCCACCAGTGAGGGGTGCCCCCAAAGCCACCCCCGCTGTCACCTGTCCCAGGGAAATCCCAGGAAAAGCAGGCTGTGGCCTCTGCTGCTGCTCATAGTTCCCTGCCTGGAGTCAGGTGGACAAAGACAGCTTATCCAGGCAGCTTTAGAAACCAATTTCTCGAGGAATAATGACCCACTTTGTAATTTGCTAATTTTTTCAGTGGCCAGCCATCACAAACCCCTCTTTTATTTGTAAATTGTCATTCATCTGCATAGCTTTATAAAAGAACAATCAAACTGCTCATTTAAAAATTTGGGATGCTCTTTGGCTGTCAGGTGCCTGCTTTGCTTTCAGAATTCCTCCCCTGCGGGCACAGACCAGGAAATAAAAATTCTTTGTTTAGCAAAGCTTTTGTACTTCACCCTGCCACCTGCTTAGCTCAGGTTGTGGCAGGCTATCAAACAGGGCTGGAACAGGAGCCTCCCTGCCCTGTGCCTCCAGAAGGAAAAGGCAAACCTGTGCAGGCTGTCAGATCAGCTGTGGTGGGGGAAGAGCCAGTCCACACTGCTTGAAATAATAAAGGTAATTAAGGCAGTGCACTAGGGCACAGCTTTCCTTTGCTTGGGAATAGGTGTGTTTAATTAGCACCAAATTTTCTCACTTTCCAGGGATATTCCCTGTGCCTGTTTTCAGTTATTTCAGCAATACCTGCTGGCCTGGGAAATAGAAGCTGAAATAAAGGCATGCCCAGCCTGGGATGAGCTCTGAACACAGCCTGGATCTGCCCAGATCTCAAATCTGCATCACAAGTGGCAGCTCAGGGCACCGAATGCCAGAGCTCCCACATTCCAGGAGCTGCTTCCTACCCTTTTGTCCCTCCTTTGTCCCACTGTGGGGTCAGAAGCAGGGCAGTGCTGGTGCCAGAGGGACTCAAGGAAGATGTTCTTACACAGTGAGGGTGGGCAGGCCCTGGCACAGGTGCCCAGAGAGCTGAGGCTGCCCCTGGATCCCTGGCAGTGCCCAAGGCCAGGCTGGACAGTGGGGCTGGGAGCACCTGGGACAGGGGAAGGTGCCCCTGCCCTCTCAGGGTGGCACTGGATGAGCTCTGAGGTCCCTTCCAACCCAAACCATTGCAGAATTTCCTGACTCCCAGCCCCACTGAGCAGCTGGAAACTGAACCCACGGGGTACAACCAAGCAGCCAGGAGCACAGTGCCTTTAACACCTGCAGCATCCCTGGGAGCTCCTGGATCTCTGCAGCCACGGGGGCAGCAAGGAGCACAGTGCAGCTTTCCAGCTCCTTCTAGCCAGACACCACTTTGATTAACCTTTCCTTTACTCACAGTTTACTTTGCTTAAGGTAGAACACGCTGCTGGAGACGTTGCCTTTATTTTTTTCCAGGGAGTGGATGGTATTTCCCCAGGCACCAGCCCAAGCAGCAGAAACACCTCCCTGGAATACCAAGCAACCACCAGAACACAATCCTGGTGTAGCTGCACTTCCCAGCAGCTGGCACCAGGCCCCTGCCCTGCTCCAGGTTAACTCAGAGCTGTTCTCAGCTCCCTCAGCACCCCTGGCACAGGCCAGCCTCTCCCTTTAATAGGGGAGCAGAGTTAATGATGCAGCATTAATGGAGAGAAATCAACCACACGAGTGTCAGGTGGTCACCTCACCCTCCCAAGTCCTGACTCAGAAACCCTGAATTATTCAAACCTGCCTCTGCTTTAACACTGGGCATTAACAGGCAGCAAAAAGAGAAAACACCAAGGGAAAATGAAGAAAAACTCAAAAAGAGGAAAAGTTTACTGAGTATCAAAATTCTCCCTTATTCATTATAAGCAATAAATTAAAAAAATGTTCCGGGTGAGATCTTAGTCTCCCCAGATACTTTTCACTCCCTAATTTGCATCTACTCTGTCAAAGGTATAAATACCTGCAGGAAATAAGGGTCTGCACCAAAATACTCCCTGCTTTCCCTTCTGCTTCCCCTTCAAGGGAAGCTGAATAAAAGAAGACATTTGCAGGAGAGGAGGCACAGCCCCTGAGCCCACTGATCACATTGTCCCTGGATTTCTGCTGCGATGAGGGATGAAGATGCATCTCATGCTGATCCTTTGAAGCTCATGGAGATGAAGGTTAAGAGGCATTTGAAGTTGTTAGTTTGTTTGTGGCCAGGGAGGGAGGTGCTCGGTGCCCTCAATCCTGCAGGCTGAGGGATGTCACCAGGACTCACCTCTTGACATTCAGTCCCATGGCAAGAACAAAGATTAGAGGCAGGGTCAGCCCGTGCCAGTCCAATTTCACTCAAAGTTTCATTGCTGACACCGTTGTTCATCTGATTGTTCCCAAACACTTTCTTTTAACAGAAATGCCGAGATTCAGCCTTATTTCCAGCCATCGATTTCAGTGCTGTCAGCTGAGCAAATACTGGCCTGGAAATTGCAGTGTACTTGAGAAAGTGGGGGAAAAACCCATCAGAAATGAACTAAAATTGCTCGTGGAATAAGCAAATAAGGGAGATGGGCTCTGGGCTGAATAAACAGCCTGTGTGGTGTGTGCACAAAACAGAGGTGCCTGCCCAGCCCAGCTGCTGGGGGAGCCCAGGCTCTGGGAGGCTCTGCTAAGGAGAAACAAGCAGCTGAACACTCCAGGATTCCCAGGAACCTTTTTTACCTGAATACTCAGCTTCTGCTGCCCACAACTAAAAGGCAAATGCTGTTATTTTAATGTATATTAATGATCTAACCCGTGGGAGTTGGGCTGTTTTGAAAGACTGCCCGGCCATGGCTCAGGTGTGGCACCTCCATCGTCCCCATCACCCTTGAAGCCTGAGGTGTCAGCTCCAAACCAGCTTCTTGCTCCCCAGTACAGCTCAGGAACACCTCAAACAGCTCCACAGCTCTTGGGAAACAAAACACAGCGAGCAGCAGCAACCACACAAAATTAGGAGTGATGAGTAAACACCTTACATGGGCACAAAAAAATTCTGTTCCAGGCCTGTGCTCCAATAATTTCACACTGAAGCCTCAGACACCATCCCAACCCAGGCCTCTGAAGCCTGCTAAGACTTCTGTCTGCTGTGTTCTCCTCTCAGCAGTGGCAGTGACAGGGCTGCTGCCTGGAGGCTGCACAAACTCTCCAGCAGAGAGTAGGGACCCCCAGAACCCGTCAGCCTGAGCCCAGGGATGGGGCAGGGGGAGGCAGGAGCCAGGGGAGGCTGCTGAGCCTGGAGCAGTGGCAGTGCCAGCCCAGGAGCTGGCTCCCTTGTAGGACCTGTCCTGCAGAGCTGTGGCAGAGGGAGCTGGAAGGAGGGCTGCGAGGGCACACGGTGCAGTCACTGCCTGGACTTTGCAGGGTGCCAGGGGCAGCACGGGCAGGAGCTGGGTGGTGCCAGCCCAGCACTGCCTGTGGGAGGGGGACACGGGACCCTCCTCACCATGGGAACACCTGGATGGGCCCCAAGAGCCCCAAAACCAGGGCAGGGACCCCTCTCTGTGATTGTGTCAGTCCAGCCTGGCTTGGCCCCCAAACCCTTGGCTGAGCCCAGCACAGCCCCAGGGGCCCTGGCCCAGGAGGGAGCCAGGGCTCTGTGCCCACACTGCCCTTGGCAGAGTCACTGGCACTCCCCAGCCCCTCCTCACCTCCCAGCCTGGCTCACCTGAGCTCCAGCTGATGCTTTCCTTCTCTCAGTTAAATGCTGCTCTCTCTTTTGGTGCTGGCACTTGGAATTTAAAGAGAGAGCGAGAGAGTGACAGGGACTATATACAGCAGGGCAAATATTTGTTGTATAAGATAAACACACAATTATCTAAAATGTAATCTTAATATGACTTATTAAAATAGATTACATTTTAATGTGCACTGCAATTTGCACATCACCCAGCACAGTCTGGGTATGCAGCTTCCCCTGTGCCTCTCCCCGCCAAGCTGCACCGCTGCAGATACAGGGGAGTGCAAAGCCCGCCGCTATCTCCCTCTAAATGGCTCCTTTCCGTGTTGATAGTCAGATACAGCCCTCACCTTTATCCCAGCTTGTTTCTGACCCACTGGGTTCGTGTTAATCACCCCTGTGGGCACCAATAATTTCCCCATATGTGGAATTTGATAAGTTAGAGCACCCACTTCATTTCAAGAAGATTCCAGCTGGCTATCCAGTTATCGCTGTGGACAGCTTCAAGCACTTCCATGCTGCTCCTTGTATTCTGAGCTTTATCAAGTGCTTTGCACTTTTTGTCTTTTATCTCTTAATTGAGACCTGACTGCAAGAAATGCCTATCTCTTAAAGTGTGGTGCATTAAGTATTAACTTGAACTGCTTTGGCTACTTGAGGTACAGAAAAACCTTAAGAAGCAGGGAAAAGGGTGAAAAAAAATCTCCCCAAATCTCTATTTAGAAAAATTGTGTAAATGCTACAGTGTAATAAAAAAAAAAAAAAATCTTTTTCTTCCTTCTCTGCCTCTTCCCACAAGTAAAAGGAAAAATAGAAAAGGAAAGTGTGTATTACAGACAGAAATCAACTCTATCTACTTGTTTGCTTAACTGGAAATGCATTAAAATGCAAAGGGCCTGGAAAAGCGTTAGGAAATGAATGTGTATGAATAAGGAATTATTTCACAATTAAAGGTGGTAAAGAATTCTTTTCTCACCGAATGATCTGTTCAGTCCATTCGGCTGTCAACAGCAGCAGCTGAATCTCCTCGTGGAGGAGCCGGGCGGGAGTGGGATTGCCACACTCAGCCTTGGATGGGGGATATCTGTATTTTTTTGAAGCATCCTTCCCAGAACGACTCTGAGCTAAGAGTGTGGAGTCTGGCAGGGCCAAGACAGCGTGGAAGATGCAGGGTCTCTCTTGCTGCTCCGCTCTGCACTTACTCCTTCCCCACAGACGTGCTTTGCATGCAGCAACAGCCCCAAGAGCAGAAGTGCTCCACTCCTCCTTGGGGTCTGAAACCCAAAACCTGATTTGGCTTTGTGCTTTCACCATTTCCCTGGCAAGCAGCCTCCCTGCAAAGCTGCTCTCAAACTGCCTGAAGGAGCTCTCCTCATGTCCCTGGCAGAAGGGGGCAGCCAGGTGAGGGTCAGTCTCTTCTCCCAAGGAATGAGGGGCAGGACGAGAGGAAATGGCTCAGGCTGTGCCAAGGGAGGCCCAGGCTGGACCTCAGGGAAGATTCCATCCCTGGAGGAGTGGCTAAGCACTGGCACAGGCTGCCCAGGGCACTGCTGCAGTCACCATCCCTGGGAATGCTGGAAAATGAGTGACAGGGTGTTTCCCAGGGTGGTTTGGTGGGCACGGGGGGATTCAGCTGAAGGCTGGGCTTGGTGGCCCTGGAGGTCTCCTGCAGCCTCAGTGATTCTGTGACTCTCCAAACTAAGAAGAACATCTTAGCTCAGAATATTTGAAGACATTGGCACAAATCTCCTGGTGCAGCAGTTTTATCCTCTGTAAAATGGGGTGAAAACATTCCAATGTCCTCTTAAAACCTCCGGACCAGCACTGGTCCCGAACTGTGGTGCCCTGGCAAAAAGCCTGGGATCCACAAATTCCTCATGAATGATCACTTCCTTTCTAAAGCAAAACTGAGCAAGGCAGGAACTGCTGCTTCTAGCCAAACCCAGTTTCTCGGGAGGATCTTTGTGCCAACGAATCTGCAGCATGGAAAAGTAGAGGAAAAGCAGGATTTGCCCTTCCCAGGAGCCCTCTGCCTCCTGGAGCCCTGCCCTTCCCACTACAGGTGTCACTCACAACCTTCTCCTGCACTAGATGTGGAGCACTGTTATTTCTCTGAACATGAACAAGAAATAAATAACAATAAAATGACTTTTCAAAGGCTCTTTGCCCATTCAAAGAGCTCAGGTGAGTCCAGGTCTCACCCTGACCCGAAGGTACCCCCACTCCTGCAGCTGCAGGTGTATTCAGCCACTGGTTTGTAAAGTTTTCTGCCCCAAAAAAGCCACAGGCAAGGCAGACAGGACCAGGACTGTGTGGGGCAGCTTAGGAGAAGGAAATATTGATAAGCCAAAAGGCATTTTTCCTTTCAAAGACAAGGGCAGCAGCAATAATCCCATAGTGAGGGAGAGTATTCCTCACCTTCCTCTCTGGGGGACGTTACTGAAATCAGGAAAGTAAAGCAAAGGCCCTGGAAATGAAGGTAAAATGACACATAACAGCACTTCAAAAGGGTTAGATGAAGGCACCTGTGGTTCCTGAGGGGCAGAAGGGCCACTCACAGAGTGGGAAATAAAGACAGGAGGATATTTTGGCTGGCCAGGAGTAAAATCAGAACAGAACCAAAGCACCAAAGAGGTACAGGGTACAAAAGGGGAATTAAAGGGAATCATAAAGGGGATTTTTTTACATGGCTAACACTGAATAACTGAACTGAAATTCTCTATGCAACAGAAATATAAGGCATCAGAGAAGATACATTCACCTGCAAGAAGACAAACCCTTTGCCACGACATCAGATATTTAATAGCATCCCCAGATATCAGAAGGCTTTTACTAATTACAAATTCCCATTTATATCAGAGGTCTACAACAAAGAAAAAACTCTGAAGAATCTGTGATCTGTTATTCTTTTCTTGCCAGTTCACAACCTCCTTGGGTTAGTTTTGGGGAGACTGTAAACTCAATGCATGAAGTGAGTTGGCTGCCACAAACTGGTACAAGTCCCTTCAGTGAGTGAATCCCTGGCACACTCCTGTACAAATCCCCTCAGTGAGTGAATCCCTGGCACACTCCTGTACAAATCCCCTCAGTGAGTGAATCCCTGGCACACACTTGTACAAATCCCTGCAGGAATCCCTGGCACACTCCTGTACAAATCCCTGCAGGAATCCCTGGCACACTCCTGTACAAATCCCTTCAGTGAATCCCTGGCACACACCTGTGCAAATCCCCTCAGTGAGTGAATCCCTGGCACACTCCTGTACAAATTCCCTCAGTGAATCCCTGGCACACTCCTGTGCAAATCCCCTCAGTGAGTGAATCCCTGGCACACTCCTGTACAAATCCCCTCAGTGAATCCCTGGCACACACTTGTACAAATCCCTGCAGGAATCCCTGGCACACACTTGTACAAATCCCTGCAGGAATCCCTGGCACACACTTGTACAAATCCCTGCAGGAATCCCTGGCACACACTTCTGTACAAATCCCTTCAGTGAATCCCTGGCACACACCTGTGCAAATCCCCTCAGTGAGTGAATCCCTGGCACACTCCTGTACAAATCCCCTCAGTGAATCCCTGGCACACACTTGTACAAATCCCTGCAGGAATCCCTGGCACACACTTGTACAAATCCCTGCAGGAATCCCTGGCACACACTTGTACAAATCCCTGCAGGAATCCCTGGCACACACTTGTACAAATCCCTGCAGGAATCCCTGGCACACTCCTGTACAAATCCCTTCAGTGAATCCCTGGCACACACTTGTACAAATCCCTTCAGTGAATCCCTGGCACACTCCTGTACAAATCCCCTCAGTGAATCCCTGGCACACACTTGTACAAAGCCCCTCAGTGAGTGAATCCCTGGCACACACTTGTACAAAGCCCCTCAGTGAGTGAATCCCTGGCACACACTTGTACAAAGCCCCTCAGTGAGTGAATCCCTGGCACACACTTGTACAAAGCCCCTCAGTGAGTGAATCCCTGGCACACTCCTGTACAAATGCCTGCAGGTTCTGTTCCACTCACAGGTGGTGGGACAATACACACCCTTCTCCTGCACTGGATGTGGAGTTATTTCTCTGAACATTCAGTGTTATTTCTCTGAACATTGACAGGAGGTAACAGACCAAAGGGCCATATTTTAAGAACCAAGCTGATAGCTAAGACTACACAAAATGTAAATCCTGCCATCAGATAAATCCCCCCAGCACACAGAGGAACAGGAGCACCCCCAATTCCAGGGATTTCATCCCCCCGTCCCTGCTGAGCTCCCTCAGCAGGCTGGGCTCAGCCCTCCACCCCCACAGAAATGTCTCTGCATTTGGCACATTTCCCACTGCCCCCAGGCTCTGTATTCCCCAAGCCCCCCGAGCCGTTTGGCTGCAGAGACGCCTGTGTTATTGTCAGATTCAAGAGTTAAATATTCCAGGAGGAATTTGTTCCTGCACGGTGATACATAATGCCTGAAAACCCCCTGCACCAATATTGCTCTCAAATTGGCAGCAAGTGAACAAGGGACATGAAGGATGCTTCAGCACAGTAACCTATCCTTCCTTCTCTCCTGGGAGCCACTTGGCCAGCTTTCATCCTCATAATTATAATAAATTTGACATTTCATAGATAATATTGATTTCTGTATTTTAGCATTTCACCATAGGTGACAGTCTAGCGTCAAGAATGAAATTTCTATTGATCTCCAGCGCATTAATCTCTCATGTGTATGTGATCATTTTTATAAGACCTTTTACTGCACATAAATCAATATTTCATATTTCCAGCTATGCCAGAGGAGATGTCATATTTGTAAACTGTGAGTTGACACCTGCAATTCCTTCCTGTTCAGCTTCAACTGTTCAGTAACAGTCGATTCAGGGTTGGGAAAGGATCAAGCTCCAGAAACAAGCGAGATGAAAAAGAAGGATGTAGAATACAGTAATTAGCTTAATGAACAAAGCAGCGGAGTAAGTGAAATAAAGCTGTGTTTCTTCTGCTTACACTTGCCTCATGAATACAAACATCTTTAGGGAGGTTTGCTAAGCGACTGATAACGCATTTTAATATGTTTAGAGCACATTATAGCATAAATGTATTAGGGAAATAGAAGCTGTTAGGAAATCAGGCAAACCCCTAAATTAACTGCCTTGCTTGATACACCCTTATATCCATCTGAAATTATTCCTTTCACTCACAGCATTACCAGCTATTCTAACTTGGAGATGGTACAAGAACTATTTAGTCACCATTTAAACTCTATAATTTAGCAAACAATAATTAGAGTAATAAAATTCTCCTCTTTGAGCTGAAATATGAACTTCCCACAAACAGCAAATGGTACCAGGAGAAGAAAAAGAGTAAATCACCATGAGACCTGGTTCTCCTCTGTGTAGAGCTTTAAGTGAATCAGTTCAAAATCACATGCATAAAACATCTTTAAAGAATATAGAATCCATAAATAAATAAAACTGTCCAGCTGCTTTGGGATTTGCTAAATTAGTTAAATGAGCAATTACAGCGTGATGTCCAGTGGCCCCAAACCCCCTTCCAGCATTCAGCTGTGTTAACAGTGACCTCCTCTAGTTTGGACAGTTGAACAGTTTGGGGCAGCAGTGGATAATCTGTAATTTAACAGAGTCACCTAAAGCTACATCCATAATCCATATGCGTTCACAGATCCTGATAACAGCACCATGCCGGTTCAGTCCCAGGTGTGTGGATAAAGTCACAAGTGTCAGCTGTCCCAGCTGGCCGGGAACAGCCCTTCCCTCAGCCGCTGAGGAGTTCCTGGGCATTTCCAGGGAATGCAGCCAGGACTCAGCCCGCTGCTCCCACCTGCACAAACAGAACCACCACAAACGTTTTCGGAGCCACACTCGGATGAGGGGCCCGCTGTAGGAAGCTCCTCAGCCCTCCTGCCCAGCTAAAGGCTGATTTTGAAGTTCCCATTCCACACCAATTTCCTATAAGCACTATTGGCACACTATTATTTCAAATTACACGTCAGCTCACAGCACAGAAGTGCTGCTCTTGCTAGGGCCTAAAGGCCAATCCTTCCTGTCCATCTCTGAACACGTGCCCATGAAGTGTGTCGCCATGTGCCTGTGTTAGCACGATGACAGACACCCTGTCAAAGTGTGACTGCCTGCCCGGTGTGACGAGACCCCCGAGGTTGTGTCAGCTGCTGATGGAAGGGGCAGCATCAGAAAAGCGTCTGGGCAGAGCGGGCGGTGTCAGGGCGAGGGAGGCGCGGGGTGAGAGGTGTCACCACACACATTTTGGTCAGAGGAGCCTGGAGAGAGCCCTCCCTGCTGGCAGCCTGCGTTTGTTTGGTGGGGAATGACTTCCAAGTATCCGCGGCCCTATGAGAGGCAGCAGAGCAGCGAGGCCCAGCAGAGCAGCAAGGCTGCAACGGCACAGCAAGGCCTGGCAGTGCAGCGAGGCCCAGCAGAGCAGCAAGGCTGCAACAGCACAGCAAGGCCTAGCAGCACAGCGAGGCCCAGCAGTGCAGCGAGGCCCAGCAGTGCAGAGAGGCCCAGCAATGCAGCGAGGCCCAGCAGCACAGTGAGGCCCAGCAGCGCAGCAAGGCCCAGCAATGCAGCGAGGCCCAGCAGCACAGTGAGGCCCAGCAGCGCAGCAAGGCCCAGCAGCGCAGCAAGGCCCAGCAGTGCAGCAAGGCCCAGCAGTGCAGCAAGGCCCAGCAGTGCAGCAAGGCCCAGCAGTGCAGCACAGCCTAGCAGCACAGCAAGGCCCAGCAGTGCAGCAAGGCCCAGCAGTGCAGCGAGGCTGTGGCAGAGCAGTGAGGCTGCTGTGCTTGCAGGGCTGGGCCAGTGCTGGGCTCTCAGCCCCAGCAGTCTGCAGGTGGTACAGCTGCCTACAAAGGTTTTCCTTGGGAAAACTCAGAGATAGGGAACACAGCTCAGCAGAAACTATTCCACACGTGTGCTGGGCACAACCAAGAGAACAGGCTGCCCAAAGGAACTGGGGATTCCCCATCACGGGAATTGTCCCAGGCCAGTTTGGATATTGGAGCTTGGAGCCCCAGTGGAAGGTGTCCCTGCCCATGGCAGGGGTGGGGATGGATGAGGTTTAAGGTCGCTTCCAACCCAGATAATTCCATGATTCCATGAAGAGCCATCCCCTCCATCCAGCAGCTGGTGCCTCCTGTTTATCTGGAGGTGGCACAGCAGCCATGGTGGGGCTCAGCAGCCCACACCCAGCCACATCTGCACATCTCAAACGTACAGACGTACACAATTCACCCTCAGCACGACTGCAATGGAATCAAGTGACCTCTTGAGTGTGAGAGCAAACGCTCAAATGCAGTTTCTTGGCCCTGCCCTTGGATACTCCACAGTAACTCAGTGCCTACTCAAACCTTCCCTGCTGGGGAGTAGTGTTTACTCATTCTGGTGCTCTTACCAGCGCTGTCATAGACGAAGTACAACCTGCTGGAAAAAAAAATAGCAAGTTTCACCTGAAAAATATTTATTTCTGGTCAGAACTTGTGTCATTTAGTTGCACCCACATGGGGCAGCAATCCCTGCTCCCAGAGAACCCCACGAGAGTTTCACAGGAGCTCCTTGCAGAAACTGCTCTCAGAATGAGATTATCCCTGTGGTGTCAACACAGGCTGTTATTAACACATTAGGTGAGAAAAAACGTTTTGTGTTATTAAATTAGTGAGAACATAATTCACATTTGGTTGGACTTTGCCTCATCATTTATGAGCAGTAAATACTCCAATACTCCCAGAGCTGAATTAACTCAGCATTCCTTAGCACGAGGAACACAAGAGCCCCTTGTTCAGATCCTCATCAGCAGGGTGACCAGTTTCTGGACAAGGGACAGATTTCCAAGCAAAGTTTAGACTCACCACAAATAAATTCAGTGCTACATTATGATATTCCAAGCATCCCACACTGATCATTGGTTCTGTCAAGGTCCAATCCAACCCAAAACATTCTGGGATTCTGGGAGTCCTTTATTAACTTTTCCTCGATTTACTTTAGGTTGGATGAGCTCGGATGGTGGGAGGTGTCCCTGTCCATGGCAGGGGTGGAATGAGATGGGACTTAAGGTCCCTCCCAACACAAACCAGTCTATATTCCATGATTCTATAACACTTTGGCACATCCTCTGCCTTTTGGGCACAGCCCACAAACGTCATGGCAAGCCCAAGACAAAGAATGGAACAACAGTGGGGATCATCCCCTGGGGATGGAGTCACCTTCCCCTGGCAGGGGTGTTCAGGTGAACGTAATGAAATCCCTTTGTGCCTGGTGCACCCCTTCATACCCTGGGCATTTCAAACTGCTTCCAGCCCTTCTGGAGCTGAAACCTCACAGCCACTGTTGCTCTGAGCACACTGGTGTCAGCTCAGCTCCCTTCCCAGCTGAGCTCTCCTTCTGAGCCCCCATGGCCATGAAAACAGGGAACGTGGTGCTGTGGGAGCAATGTCCCACAGAAAGGCTGAACCTGGGGAGCTCAGGGGGTTGAGCAGGTTTTCCCACCCTGAGCAGGAACCCTGAAGCCACCAAGGTGCTGCTGGAACCTTCCCAGGGGAAAAAGCCTTCCCAAGAACAGACCTGTGGATTTAAAAATCAGTTTTGATGTGACCTAATGGCTTTTGCTGCTTTGAAAAGAACATGAAAGAGTGACAGCAATATTGAATTTTTAAAATCCTGCTCTGTCCACCTGCAGAGCTTTTCTGGCATTCTTTAATAAGGACTTTTACCATGTCATTATACATTTTAATTACACTGTTAAATGTCACAATCACACATGCTAATGACATCATTATACCTATTTACACCAATTATGTCATTTGATGCAATTACAGTAATTCTGCCAATACACACAAATCAATAAAAAGGTTTTGTTTGCATTTTTAAATGAGCAATCACAAAAGAATAAATCCACTTTCTAAGAAATGCAGGGCAAGGACTCAAATACTGAAACTAAAGAAGTGACATTTGAGGCCTGGGTCTTATTTCCACCACTCTGAACACTAAAAACTTCCATACCCAAAGATGAGCCAATCATCCTGGTATCACCTGCAGAGGTTCCAGGAATGATTTTACACTTTCTTCCAGGTCATCCTGGCAGGGACAAGTGACAGAATTCCACGGCAACCACATTTGATCTATAAATTCATGGATGCTTTCTCCAAACTCCCACAGCAAGTGCTGTTTCACAGGAGGAAAACTGCAGAGTCATGGAATACCAGACTGGTTTGGGTCGGAAGGGACGTCAAAACCCATTTTATCCCACCCTTGCCATGGACAGGGACACCTCCCACTATCCCAGGCTGCTCCAAGCCCTTCCAGCCTTTCCTGGAACACTGCCAGCATCTTTCCCTGCCCAGGTCACCACCTGAAGGGTGACATCCCATCGCACACAGAGCTGAGCATCACGGAATGGAGGTTTTGATCCTTCCCAAGCTCCCCTGCTGGAGCCAAGGCCCTTTGCTCGTGAGCAGGCTACAGCACAAACTGGGAGCTTACAGCAAACAGTTCCAGTAATGTTTGCCAGGGTTAAAACTTCTTTTCTGTGCAAAGACTCACATCTGACCAAAGGAAACCCAGTGACGCTGGAACGCATCAGGTAGTGCTGAAGGGAATCAGAGAATCAGCTCTGCTCCCCTCACCCATTTCAGTGCTCAATTCCCAGATTTTCTTTAAAATAACTCTTTCCTACACCTGCTTACAGGCTCCTAAACACACTTTAACCTACGTGTAAATGACGACCATGAATTCCAGGTCTTCCCCCAAAACAGAGGGCTCTCTTTTCCTGAAGCATTGCTGGCAGCCTACACAAGTATTCATCAGTCCAAGGCTGCTCTTTCCTCTCTCTCCACTACTGAAAAAAAAGATATATTATTAAGAGATTTCATTTTTTCTTAGTATTTAACATGATCAGTTTCTGTGTCTGGATGGTTTGAAATATGTTCTCCATTGGACAGATAAGTCTTGGGCAAATGACTGACCTTTTGAAATAATATTTATAATTTTAGAAATGTAAAACTTAACATTCTTTAGTAATCCAATATTAAAATACATTTAAGTTGATCTATTAAATGCTACGATTCAAACTTTAAAAAAAATGTGCAATAGAAAAACATTAACAACATGTGTGGTTTGGAAAAATTCATTTATACAGCAGTTTGCAATGTCATGATGTATTTTAAATAAAAGAGCTACAGACAAAGGTATTGATTTTAGAGACTTAACTAAATAAACAGTATGTAAATTCTGTCTTTTTCTATAAAATTGGATCAGGACGCACATATTACAGTGTCTTTTTCTGAGGGAATGACAGCGATTGAATTTGGCAGACATTGGAATTTGGTTAAAGAGTTAAAGACCTTTGCTCTTTGGTTTGCAGCGCAGGCGAGCGCCGGGAAAGGACAGCGGCGTGGGGGGCACGGCCACGGCTGGGGGCAGCTGCCCACGGCAGGTGTCACTGCCACTGCCACTCGGGGGTCCCCAAGCAGCCCGGCCTGGCCCTGCTCGCTGCCCTGGCGTCACCTCGGGGTGACAACGGGGGCGGGAGGGACCCCGGGAACGCTTCCCGGCCCGTCCTGCTGTTCTGGGGGTGCCCTGGCAGCGCTGCACCCAAAGGGGCTCCTGGACAGGCCCTGCCTGGGGTCAGCCCAGGGAATGTCCCTACGTAGAAAAGTCAGCTTTGGGCTGCCTGCTCTCCAAGCTGAGCTGCTCTGTCTCTTTTCTCAAGCCTTACTGGAGCAGCCCCTGGCACCCGGAGGGTCCTTCCCCTCCCCAGCCCCATCCAAAACTTGCAGATCAGCAGTGCTGACCATCATGCTCTTTTTTTTTTTTTTTAAAAAAAGGAAGATTTATTGATAACCTTTCTAACAAAGGGAAGATCATTCCCTGAGTTCCTTATTAATTTATGCTCCTCTATAATTATCACTTAGAGCAACCACTGGAGCACTAATAAATATATAATGAAAGCAAAAACATAGCGCGCTGTGGTGCTTAATCTGAGATTACATATTTATAACAACAAAATATGCCATTCAACCCTGCTTCAGGGCTTTCTATCGCAGCCCACCCCCTCTGAGGGCCGTTTTTTTCCCCCCTTCTTTGTTATGTCATTCTGCAGACAGATCCCAGGCTGTTCCCTGTCACCCACCGGAGCAAGCGGCTCAACAGCAAGCACAGTTGGACAGCCCTTAATTAGTGCTGCTCGGGATAGTCAGGATGAGAGCTGTGTCAGCATCTCACTCAGATGCCATCCGGGGGTGCCCCGGGTGCTGCCCAGGCAGGGCAGGGCGGGCTGGGCACGAGGGGCTCAGCACCAGCCCCAGCCCTGGCAGGGAGCACCCAGAGCCAGAGGGAAACTGGAAAAGCAGCACTGGGTCTCTCGTTCCCACCCATAGGAACACAGAGCTGGGGGACTGGCACTGCGAGGAGAAACAGAAATATGTACTTTGTGTGAAGTGGCCTCAAATTATTCTATCCCATTACACAAAGTATTTATTTCTTTAAGCTTCAACCATGCAGGGTCATCGGCTCTGCCTAAACGGTGCCAGAGAGGTAAGAACAAACAGGCAAATATCAAAGTCACTCTTCAGATCCTTAAAAACTCAGCATGGAAATCCAAATGCTGTTATTCAGATATTTGAATATGAAATCCTGATTTCTTATTCAAAAAAACCAGGAGCGATATTAAAACTTAGCATTTTTATGGGGATTAACAACAGACTGTTCCACAGGATATAACCCATTCTTGGGAAAAGCAGCAGAATTGTGCCCCCCTTACATGGCCTTGCACCTGGAGATGTGCCCAAGGAACCATGTGAAGGCATCCCAAATTTCACAGCTGGATTTTTACCATTTGAACAACTTGCCTTTCGCTTTAAATCAGGTGGGGATGTATGTCAGCTGGTTGTCCAGATCATGTCATACCCAAAGCATCATTCCCACGTTCCTACCCCAACAAATTGTGTTTTCATTTGATTCTGATCAACACTAGACACAAAGTGGGGGTGACAGCATTTTCCAGTGCAAATTTGTCATTGTTTATGAAAGATTCATAAACTGAGAGTGACATCAGGTAATGTCTCCATAATCAGTGAGGAAGCTTGGGCAGTACAGAGCATTTTCAGCTCAGAATTTCTTCCAAATTATTTTGCTTTGAAGGTTCAGTGCTCACGGTGTGCTCAGACACCAGCAGCAGTCACCTGAGTCAGTTCTGCTCCCAAACTGGAGGGATCCAATTTTCAAAGGGAAGCAGCTACAAATGCCTGGGGAGGTGCAGAATTCATATTTTGGGGGGGAAATTGGGAGAAGTGATGAGATCCATGAGCACCTCTCAGATCTCCTCCCTTGAACAATTAAAGCCATGATCCCGAGAGAACAAACGAAAACAAATGGGGGCTTGGAGTGCGTGTCATCCTTCTCTCTAATGCTCCAGCAGCTCTGCTCAGAGTTCAGGCAGTAAACAGGATGATTGATGGTCTTCCATGCTCAAGTAGGAAAAACTGGAGATTCAGCTCCTTCTCCTGCTCCATTTTTCTTTTGCTGCTGCACCATTAGAGCTGGATGCCATCAATTTAAGCAGGTACAGGATCATACCCTAAAAATAACTCTCCTGATCTCTCAGTTTCTTGTTGGAGGAGCCGTGGGCCCGGGCTCCTGTGTGAGGTGCTCCTCACCCATTCCCTCTATTCCCATCAGCTATGGAAATTCCTGTGTACCAACCACCAATGTCACAGGGCATGACACAGGTTCAGCTGGCACAACCTGTGTGATCCTGCAGGAATTACCCCCGATCCCACAGAAATCACCCCAATACCATAGGAATCACCCCAATCCCTCAGGAATCACCCCGATCCCACAGGAATCACTTCAATCCCACGTGAATCACCCCAATCCCACAGGAACCACCCCGATCCCACACCAGGCACATTCTCAGCATCCCAGTGCAGAGCTGAGGTGGCTCTCCAGGCTGGTGGCAGGAATCACCCTGATCCCACGGAAATCACCCTGATCCCACAGGAATCACCCCAGTCCCTCAGGAATCACCCCAGTCCCTCAGGAATCACCCCAGTCCCCCAGGAATCACCCCAATTCCCTCAGGAATCACCCCAATTCCCACAGGAATCACCCCAATCCCACACCAGGCGTGTTCCCAGCCCCGTCCCGGCGCGGAGCCGCGGTGGCTCTCCAGGCTGGGGCAGGAATCACCCCAATCCCTCAGGAATCACCCCAATTCCCACAGGAATCACCCCAATTCCCACAGGAATCACCCCAATTCCCTCAGGAATCACCCCGATCCCTCAGGAATCACCCCAATTCCCACAGGAATCACCCCAGTTCCCACAGGAATCAACCCAATTCCCACAGGAATCACCCCAGTCCCTAAGGAATCACTCCAATCCCACAGGAATCACCCCAGTCCCTCAGGAATCACCCCAGTCCCCCAGGAATCACCCCAATTCCCACAGGAATCACCCCAATCCCACACCAGGCGTGTTCCCAGCCCCATCCCGGCGCGGAGCCACGGTGGCTCTCCAGGCTGGGGCAGGAATCACCCCAATCCCTCAGGAATCACCCCAATTCCCACAGGAATCACCCCAATTCCCACAGGAATCACCCCAATTCCCTCAGGAATCACCCCGATCCCTCAGGAATCACCCCAATTCCCACAGGAATCACCCCAGTTCCCACAGGAATCAACCCAATTCCCACAGGAATCACCCCAGTCCCTAAGGAATCACTCCAATCCCACAGGAATCACCCCAGTCCCTCAGGAATCACCCCAGTCCCCCAGGAATCACCCCAATTCCCACAGGAATCACCCCGATCCCACACCAGACGTGTTCCCAGCCCCATCCCGGCGCGGAGCCACGGTGGCTCTCCAGGCTGGGGCAGGAATCACCCCAATCCCTCAGGAATCACCCCAATTCCCACAGGAATCACCCCAATCCCTCAGGAATCACTCCAATCCCACAGGAATCACCCCAATCCCTCAGGAATCACCCCAGTCCCCCAGGAATCACCCCAATTCCCACAGGAATCACCCCAATTCCCACAGGAATCACCCCAATCCCACACCAGGCGTGTTCCCAGCCCCATCCCAGCGCGGAGCCACGGTGGCTCTCCAGGCTGGGGCAGGAATCACCCCAATCCCTCAGGAATCACCCCAGTTCCCACAGGAATCACTCCAATCCCACAGGAATCACCCCAATCCCTCAGGAATCACCCCAATTCCCACAGGAATCACCCCAGTCCCTCAGGAATCACCCCAATTCCCACAGGAATCACCCCGATCCCACACCCGGCGCATTCCCAGCCCCGTCCCGGCGCGGAGCCGCGGTGGCTCTCCAGGCTGGGGCAGGAATCACCCCAATCCCTCAGGAATCACCCCAGTTCCCACAGGAATCACTCCAATCCCACAGGAATCACCCCAATCCCTCAGGAATCACCCCAGTCCCACAGGAATCACCCCAGTCCCTCAGGAGTCACTCCAATCCCTCAGGAATCACCCCAATCCCTCAGGAATCACCCCAATTCCCACAGGAATCACCCCAGTCCCTCAGGAATCACCCCAATTCCCACAGGAATCACCCCAATCCCACAGCCGGCGCATTCCCAGCCCCATCCCGGCGCGGAGCCACAGTGGCTCTCCGGGCTTGGGCAGGAATCACCCCAATCCCTCAGGAATCACCCCAGTTCCCACAGGAATCACTCCAATCCCACAGGAATCACCCCAATTCCCACAGGAATCACCCCAATTCCCACAGGAATCACCCCAATCCCACAGGAATAACCCCAATCCCTCAGGAATCACCCCAATCCCTCAGGAATCACCCCAGTTCCCACAGGAATCACCCCAATTCCCACAGGAATCACCCCAATCCCTCAGGAATCATGCCAATCCCTCAGGAATCACCCCAATCCCTCAGGAATCACCCCAGTTCCCACAGGAATCACTCCAATCCCTCAGGAATCACCCCAGTTCCCACAGGAATCACCCCAATTCCCACAGGAATCACCCCAATTCCCACAGGAATCACCCCAATCCCTCAGGAATCATGCCAATCCCTCAGGAATCACCCCAGTCCCTCAGGAATCACCCCAATTCCCACAAGAATCACCCCAATCCCTCAGGAATCACCCCAATTCCCACAGGAATCACCCCGATCCCACACCCGGCGCGTTCCCAGCCCCGTCCCGGCGCGGAGCCGCGGTGGCTCTCCGGGCTGGGGCAGGAATCACCCCAGTCCCTCAGGAATCACTCCAATCCCTCAGGAATCACCCCAGTCCCTCAGGAATCAACCCAATTCCCACAGGAATCACCCCAGTCCCTAAGGAATCACTCCAATCCCACAGGAATCACCCCAATTCCCACAGGAATCACCCCAATTCCCACACCCGGCGCGTTCCCAGCCCCGTCCCGGCGCGGAGCCGCGGTGGCTCTCCGGGCTGGTGGCAGCCCAGGCTGCTTTATAAGGATGAATGAAGATGAAAAGGAAGACAAATAGAAGTGAATGAGGCACTGCTGGCCGTGATTCATGAGAGCCTGCAGTAAGCCTGTTAGCCTCCGCCTGGCTCCCTTCGCCGGGAATAATGGATAGTTACAGTGTGGATGGTGACATTGTCAAACCATCAGGAATTGCTGATTATGGTGCTAAATATTGATCTCTGCTTCACATGTGTCAAAATTCTTTCTTCCCTTAATTAGAACTTCCCTAAGCACCCTCCAAGAACAAACCGAATAGATCAGATCTCCGTGAAAGGGAGTGTGATACCAGAATATAATTGTGACCTCTTGTCTTCCTCCTCTCTCTGGAGTTTTGAGATGACTTCAGCTGTCTATCCTGCCCTTCCCAGCACATGTGATAATCATACTCATTTTTCCCAATCTAACCATAGGAAGATTTTTCCAAGGCTGTGCTTTTCATCATTTCAACCCACCGGGGCTGCAGTCAGATGGCAGCGAAACTTAAAGTGCCAGAAGGTGCCTTTTTCTATTTGTTTGTTTCATGGTACACTGCACCAGGCAATGACCTGTGGCAGGAGTGTCACACAACACGGAGACAGGTTCACCCAATCAAAGGGAGCCTGAAAATTAACACAGATCCCTTCATTTCTTCATGTGGGATCGGGGAAGGGCAATTTAATGGATGTCAGAGTGCTCTGATTATCACCCCGCAATCACGGGCGATAAAAAATTAACTTTTGTTATAATGATTGCTCCGCATTATTTGTATTAAAAGCACATTTCCTCATCAAGGGAGTCATGACAATTAGTACTAATTCTGTATTACTGTTCAATCATCTTTCCTACTCTTTACAGTATTTATAATATAAAATAATGAAAGCCTGTGATGTATGGTTTCAATTTACTCCACAAACTGAGCACTTAAGTCATTTATCTTAGTTTATCTGTAATATACTGGGGCTCAGGGTTTTTTGTATTGTTTTTCTTAAACATGACACGGTGGTACATTTACCTTTAGTTTGATGTGCTTGATAAAAATCAATACTTCATTAAAAGATTCCCCCAAAATTGTTCAGAGCAATTTCAGCAGAGGAGAGGGAATGAGGAAGGGGCTCATCTGTAACCCACTAACATTTATATAACCACGCAGGGCTGCGCTGTCCACGGCCAGCTTCTGCAGGAGCAGGGATAAAGACGTGCAATTTGTGGGAATGTGAGGAGGGCAAAAGGAGGAGAAGGGCCCCGTTCTCTCCCTGCTCCCTGGGAAGCCAAAGCAAAACCCACAAATGACAGAAGAAAGGGAGGCACTCCCCAGGACAGAGCTTCAGGGGAAGTGCTGCAACAAGTGCTCGCTGTCACCCCTTCCCCTTCGTCCCCAGCCCGGGGCACAGCAGCCAAAAACAAGCAATACATTTAATTTTGATGGCTCTGTTTGAGCCTCTTTGATGGAGGCTCCCTGTGCAGTCACAGCGCTGCCCTGTGCTGAATGGAAGATCATCTTCCCCAGCAGAGTGGCAACAACCATGGAACCAGGGAACTGGCAAGGCTGGAAAAGCCCTTTAAGATCACCAAGTCCAAGCATCAGCCAGCACCAGCACTGTGTGCAGCACCACCCTGTCCTCGAGTTCACAGGTTTTGAGCACTCCCAGAGATGGTGACTCCACCACCACCCTGGGCATCCTGCCCAACGCTTGACAGCCCTTTCCATGAGGAAATACTTCCTAATATCCACCCCCAGCTCCCCTGGCTCGCTTGGAGCCCTTTCCTCACAACATGGGCAGTGCTCCTGCTCTATGCTGAGGAGGGCAGGCAGGAAGAGCCTCCCTGATCCACCGGGTCAGGCAGGAATTCCCTGTCAGGAGCCACGGCTGGAGTGTCCCAGCTCCTCCTCCTGCTCATCCAGCAGTCTGTGCTGAGCCACAGGACAAGCCAGGAGGACCCTGCAGCCACAACCCAGAGCCAGCCCTGCCCCAGGACCCCCTTCTGAGCCCAAAGAGCTGTCCCCAGGGACCCCTGGTGCACCCAGACCCCTCAGGGAAGGATTATGGCACTATCTGTCACCCACCAGCTGCTGAGCATCCAGCCAGGCTATTTTTTGACTCATCCCTAGCAACTGTCATTGCTGCACGTTGCCTTCTGGCCACCAGGAGTGACCGAGGCTGGGGCTGCTCTGCCCCAGTCCCAGGCTCGTGGGACGATGACACAGAACTGGCCATGGCTCTGCCCCTCCAAGATGCTCTTCCCCAGTCCCAGGCTCGTGGGACAATGACACAGAACTGGCCAAGGCTCTGCCCCTCCAAGATGCTCTGCCCCAGTCCCAGGCTCGTGGGACAATGGCACACAACTGGCCATGGCTCTGCCCCTCCAAGATGCTCTGCCCCAGTCCCAGGCTCGTGGGACAATGACACAGAACTGGCCATGGCTCTGCCCCTCCAAGATGCTCTGCCCCAGTCCCAGGCTCGTGGGACGATGGCACAGAACTGGCCATGGCTCTGCCCCTCCTCTGCCACTCCGGGATCCTCTTCCATCCCCAGGCTCTGCACAAGGGGGATCTCACACTGCCGCGGCCCAAAACAGGGATACAGAAAAGCTTTATCAAGCCATGCTTGCTGTGTGACTGGAACTCCTTCTGAGAGCCAGTTACGCTCCTGGAGCAGCAGAAATCTGTTTGGTCAGGGACCCTGGTGTCACAGCTCTGCTCACCTAAAGATCACTGACCTGGCTCCGGGGCCCAGGGCCCCTCCAGCCCGGGAGGGGAGCTCTGCTGATGAGGCAGAACCACGTACAGGGCTTAAGCTTTTAAAAATATTGCAGCTGCAGATGAGCAGGAGCGGGGGGAAAACACATCATTCCTTTCTCCAGGGCGCAGATTCCGAGTAATTCAGGGGAGGCAAATACGATGCGATCAATAAAGCAGCTCCGTGCCTTCCACACTCACGGCCTCCTCATGAATCTTAACCAAGAGAAATAATAATAAGTGACAGAGAAGGTTTCTGGTACTTTAAATAAGCAAGTGAGCCTTCCAAAGCTACGAGCAACATTCTCTGGATATCAAAAATAATAACTGGTTGTGCAGCACTGCAGCATGGAAACACAAGGGTATAAGATATACTGTACTTTAAGCTCTGTTTGATGAATCTGAGCACAGTTCCTGGGGGATAGATTACTTTAAACCATGCTCTTTTACTTTCTAATCCTGACTTGATTTGATTTGTACTTTAATACAGCTGCCTGGCAATTCAACAGCAAATAGAGACTATTTATGTAATCATATTGTAAGTAGTGGGACAAGAAGAAACTCTCTAGAACCTTTTTGGAAAATAGTTTGTTGTACTTTTTTATTTATTGAACAGCAGGGCTTCGGGCTTTTCAGTGCTCATTATAATTGGTTTTCTGCTTGAACTTTCAAAAACTGTCATGTCAATACTCAAACAGAATTTTTTTGCTTACTATATGGCTGTGGGCTCTATTTTCTCATGTGCTACTTGGCAAAGTTCTTGTAATATCTTAGAGGCAAGTTCTAGACTTGGAGCTGCTATTTCAGGGACTGGAAGGCAGGGTTGTTTTATCTCCCCCATTGTTCTTGTTCGCCTTCCCAGCATTCTGCAGCGCATTTGCTGGGGTTCAGTGGGCTGGGGAGGAGCTGCCAGCCTGCTCCAGGCTCAGCATCTGCTCAGGACGCACTGCTGGGGTGGGCCCTGCTCCTAAAAATGGCTGTGGGGCTCACCTCCCAGCCTGGCGCCGTGAGGAATGAATATTCCCAGTGCCAACAGGGGCAGGATTCAGCCAACAACACAAAAAATCCAGAGGGCAGCAATTAGAGCCCCACTGCTGATTTCAGCATCTCCTCATCCCCAGCTCCCCTGCACCAGGACGGGGGCTGGATCCCAGTGCAGGACTTGGTTTGGTCCAGTCATGGAGGACTGGAGCTGTTCCACTCCTCAGCACCCATCCCTGCTCCTCAGCATCAATTCTGAACCCCCAGCATCAATTCTGAACCCCCAGCATCAATTCTGAACCCTCAGCACCAATTCTGAACCCCCAGCATCAATTCTGAACCCCCAGCATCAATTCTGAACCCTCAGCACCCATCCCAAACCCATCCCTGCTCCTCAGCACCCAGCCCTGCTCCTCAGCACCAATTCTGAACCCTCAGCACCAATTCTGAACCCCCAGCATCAATTCTGAACCCCCAGCATCAATTCTGAACCCTCAGCACCAATTCTGAACCCCCAGCATCAATTCTGAACCCCCAGCATCAATTCTGAACCCCCAGCACCAATTCTGAACCCCCAGCATCAATTCTGAACCCTCAGCACCAATTCTGAACCCCCAGCATCAATTCTGAACCCCCAGCACCCATCCCAAACCCATCCCTGCTCCTCAGCACCCAGCCCTGCCCCAAAATACTTTCCACAAACACAAATATTTTGTTCCCAAAGAACTTCCCCTCAGCTGCTCCATGTGTTCCTTTGCAAACAGCCTGTAAAATTACCCTCATAATTTTCTATCGTGTTAAGAACACGGGGGAATAAAAAAAAATTTAAAAAAAAACACAAAGTAAGAGTTTAGTGCCTTGTACAGCAAAGAAAATCCAGTTTGTCTTCAGTGGGGAAGGGTGTTCTTGGCTGTGCTTTGCTGGGAAAATAAAACTGGTCTAAATGGGAAATGTAGCCAGAGTAGTTTAAAGAAAAAAACCTCTATTTGTGGTTACTTACTGGACTTAAAAAAACAAACAAACAAAAACTTGGTGCAGCTACTGTATACAAAATTAAATGAAAATAGAAACCCAGCCTAAGAGCCCTGCTTCTTTTGGCACTGATCTTGCAAAGCAAGCAGCAAGGAAAGGAGATGGGATCTATGACTTCAGACTTCTCAATGGCAAAGCCTCACTTCAGGATGTGTATTTTTGGTGTTTAGGGTGGCTGTAGGATTATTTCCATCCCCAAGGTGTGGCTGTGCTGCTCAGGGACCGAGGGAGGCTGTGGGGTTTAAATGAGCCTGGCTTTGCTGAGCCAGGACTGAAAATCTGCTGCTCCACCAGCACTAGTAAAAACCAGCACCATTAAAACACTGCAAGCAGAATTCTGCCTTCACTTCCCCCAGTACAGGAAGGAAAAATCAGATTTTTGTTCTGAATCCCTATCAGATTAGAGATGAATGATAAATGCCATGCTTAGAAAGGCAGGATTTTTCCCAGTGTGTACCACTGCTGACAGAGGAAAGCTGGCAGGAACTATTTTAAGTGCATGTCGCTAATTCCAAGGAAATTCAGCGAGTGGAGGGGGGGAAAGCCTCACAGAACAGCAAATGCTCTTTGAAACAATAATGCAATATGCAGCACTTATTAAAATCTATTATTTCTGTCAAATATTGAGCCAGCAGGGGTGTGCAAACACATGCACCGGGGTGGCTGTGTGTTAACCGGGCCCTGACACGTTCTGCTGGGCTCTGGAAGCACCAGAGGAAAATTCCACACTGCAGAATCTCTGTGGCCAAAATTCATACTAAATTAATATTTAAACTTAGAGCAAACATGCATGGGAATGCTGTTAATAACGGGCTGAACAACAGCCTCAAAGCTTTCTTTTTTTAAAAAATTACCGTGCATTTCATATTAAAATACATTAAATATAGCATTCTCACTACAGAATTTCTATTTGCTTTTTCGTTTTCTTATTAACTCCTGTTTTCTCTGCACTTGACTTATGAAATACTAATACTGAAACTATTTGTTTTCCTTTAAAAAAAAACAACAAAAGCTGTACAGTTGATTAAAAAATGACCAAAAAACCAATTTGTCATTTTTCCCAGTGTTTCCAGGGACAACAGAGGGTCAATAATTTGGCAGGATCAGGACAGGGGAAGGTTTATCCAGTGTGGGTGACAGCTGGGAAGGGAAAGCAGAGACGATATTGCAGGTTTGGTTCCTAAAACTATATCAAGGCTACTCTTTTAGTCAACTTGGAAATTTATATACTATACACTAACCCTCCTTTAATATCCTCTCTCTCTTTCCTCTGGGCATTTATTGCTGTTCTTTCTAGTTCAGTAACCAGTGAGCAGAAGGTTCATTAAAACTAATTGAATTGGAAACTTGTCTGCCCTGGGAAATGTTAACTCTTTGTTGTTATCTCTGGGAAATTCCTTTTGTTATTTCCCTCTGAATGATGTGCTTGGGCTGGAACAAGCAGCAAACAGCACCTGGGCAAGGTTCTCCTTGGCAGTCTGGCCGGGCAGCACCTTTGGGATGGCTCTGTCCCCTCGGGGTCCCTGGGGACATCCTGGGTGGGTGCCTGGGGCTGCCCCAGTCCAGCCAGGGAAGGGAAGCCAGGGACCACCAGGCTCCTGCCAGGGACCACCAGGCTCCTGCCAGGGGCTGCCAGGGACCACCAGGCTCCTGCTGGGACCCCAGCACAGCCCCAGCCCTGGGCACCTGCTGAGGGTGGCACAGAAACCCCCAGAGGACACGGGGTGACAGCCCAGGGGTTAAATCACAGGGAAGGACAGGGAGATTCCCAGGGGGAGAACCTTGACTCCCCTCCCTTGCTAATCCCTGGGAGCAGCACTCCCCAGGCAGCTCAGGACAGGGGCTCAGGACAGGGGCTCCTTGCAGCTCGAGAATATCGATGAAATAAAACACTTGATAATAGTCACAGTGGTAGATTTCTGACAGCTTTAAAAATCAATTGAAAATAACAGGCAACCCACTGTTGCTAATAAAAGTAAATATTTATGACTGATTTGACTGAGCTTCAATACCAGTCAATCACTTTCTAAAGGATCTTTGCAATTCATTAACCTCTTTTTACTGGTCTTGTCCCTGTTGGTATTAGCCATTAAAAGGGAATAAGGGAGGGGGGCTTGATTTTTCTATTCTCATCATTCATAGCTTATTTGTTCATTCCCTCCATTCCCATACGTTGCTGTTAAATTGATTGTCTGTTTAGTCATATGAATGATAAAGTAGCTCTGCCAGGAAGAATGAAAGCCTCCATTAATTCCTGAGGAGGGTGGGCTGCTTTGGTTCAGCCTCAGCCTAAACCAAAACTACTCCCATAGTTTCCTGCCACATCAGTAACTAAATTTAGCCCTTAACATATTGCTGATAATAAGAGCCATAATTCTCCTCACAAACTTTTCCATGTCAAAACTTCAGGGAAAATCACGTTTATGAGTATCTCTTAAGGACTGTTGTTATCAGCCTGCTCTCCCTGCCCCGTACCATGATGCAGCAGGAATGGAGAGAGCTGGCTTCATTTCAGAATTCAAATGGGACTTTAAAAACCACTGGTGCCATGCCACAGGGGAAGGAGAATTACACCAGCAGGAATTTCCCCATGGAAAGGGGGCTCAGGCACTGGCACTGCCCAGGGAGGTTTGCAGTGCCCATCCCTGGAGGTGTGCCAGGAATTCCTGGATGTGGCACTCAGGGCTCTGGGCTGGGGACAAGGTGGGCACAGCTGGGACTCCATGGGCTGGGAGGGCTTTCCAACCAAAATAATCCTGGGATTCTCCAAGAATAGACACAATTGCTCCTTCAAATCATCAAGATTAGGAGGGTAGGTCTGACTTTCCAACCTGTATAAATCCCACATTTGTTTATGTGTTTTGAAACCGGTGAGCTAAAGCTTTGTCTAAACAGCACTAAACCAAACCCTTCCCACAGAACCCTCCCTCTGAACCATCCCAGAGGGACAGGAAGGACCATGCACACAGGGAAGAGGTTTCCAGGTGAGGGCCCCAGGGGTGCAGCCAAAGGACCCCTCATTGGCATGGATTGCTTTGTTGTCAAGAACCAGCCCTAGGAACAGAGTCGGTGGGACCTGAATTAGAAGCAGGACCTGTCTGATCTACATTAAAGGTGGCAATGTCCCATTTTACACCCCCTCCAAGAAACACTTCCTTCCTCACTCGGATCCCCTGAGGAGGGTGTGAGGATGAAGGTGGCCTGTCCCCCCCAGGAGTCCCCAGCACATCACATGTCCCAGCTGCACCTGCAGACCCCCCGTGCCCTCTGCTGCTCCCCAGCACCAGCTGAGCACTGCTAAGGCTGGGAAAGAGCACGACTGTCAGGGCTGTGAGGCCACAGACACACCCTGAGCCCCAGGTTAGGCACGGCAGCACCTGGCTGAGCAGGCAGGTCCTTGCAGGGGTCACTGTGTCACCTCCAGGCAGGGGAGGGGGATGGCACTGGCCAGGCCACCCTGTTTAATGCCATCACTGGGGACAGCACATCCTTAGAGCAGAATAATGCCTCCCTCGGCAGCAGGAGCAGCTCGAGGCGATGCTCAGAGTAACAGATGAACTCCTTGCAGTGGAAGTTCTGTGATAAACACCCAGCTCCTTCTCCGTGTGTGAGTCAGCCCTACACAAACTTCTGTTGATGCTAATTTAGCACTTTCATTTATAAGTTGCTCTGATCCATTCAGCAGCTCGTGTTCGATACCAGGGATAACCACAGATTGCCCACGGACTGTTCTCGAGTCTGTTGGCTCCAGCATTTCTTTTTCTGTCTGATTAGTCACTTCAGCCACACGCTGCTGTCTCTGCTCCTTGCAGCTCCCTACAATCCAAGGCTTGTGTCCCCAGTGAGAACTCAGCCCAGCTGCAAACGCTCTAAAACTGTGGCAGGGAATTTTCAATTAAAGAACTTCATGTCTGGGTGGGTTTTTTTGCCTTGACAATCCAGCCCAGGCTGAGTTTCAGCGTGAGGCACAGCTTCATGTCTGCATGCTTTCACAGAGTGTAGAGCTGGGAATGTGCTTTCAGCTGCTCCTTAAGGGTCTCACTTGGTGAGGATTTCATTATTTCAGGTCACTCCCCCCTTCACTGCAAGACTCACCCCAAGTTTTGCTAAGAAGGGCAAGGTTTGTGAACAGCAAAACAACTGCTACTTGTTAAACTGACACTAAAAATGTTAATCTTAGTTTAAAATAACCCTCAAAGACAAGTTCTTTAGCATTCCCTCTGGGATTCAGTGTCACCCCGAGCTCCCGTGTCACACCAGGAGCTCCGAGCAGGTCCCTGCACCCCTGGCACTCTGGGGGTGACACCTGCAGGGCCCTGAGCTGGGAGGGAGCAGCTCCAAACCCCCCAGCTCAGCTCCTCGGCAGAGCTCACAGGGAAAGGCAGCACCTAAGTGGGGCTAGCCAATGTAAATTCTATTTAGATGGCACCTCAGACAATGAGATAAAGCTCATAAACTCCGTTTTATCATCCTCTTTCTTTGAGGATGAGTGAAATCCTCTTTCCTTGTTTGCAGAGCGTGAGAAAGCCCCTGAGAGCGAGGCAGAGTGCACACAGGCTGGGATGGGAGGGCACTGCCCTGCCCTGCTGACTTCATCCAGCCTCTTCTCAGGGACAGCAGAGCCCAGGGGCTGCCAGGGCCAGCACAGCAGCGGCTCTGAGGGGCAGCAGCAGCAGCATCCCACCCTCCCTGTGCATCCCAGCACATCCCTGAACCCAGCACCCTCTCCTTCCTGCAGAGCTGCCTTTGCACCCTCCCTCTGCGGCACTGGGGAGCACCTGACAAACAGCCCCGTGACTGCAGACTGGTTTCCAGAGAAACAATCCATCTGTTTGACCCAGCCCAGGACCAGGCACAGCCCCAGGAGCCAGGCACCCAGGGCTCCTTCCCTCCTCTGGAAGTTCTGCCGCCTGCAAGGGGCTCCGAGCTCGAGTTCTTGTAGATAAATACAGAACATACTTACAGCTGCCAATGACAGATGTTCAGTGTAAATATTATTCCAGCAGATTTCTTAATCAGATGGTGTAATGCATGATAGTGTCATTTAAAAGAAAAAAAATTGGGTGAATACAGTGAAAAAATTACCATTTGAAAGGCAGAATTATTTTTGGCAGAATTCATAATGAACTAATTTTTCTCGTCAGCAAAAATTATGCTAAAAGAGACACAAAACTTATTTCTTAGTTGTAAGAATGTGAATAATTAAAAACTATATACATGTTCACCTTTATGTTCAGGTGCAGAGGAGTCCCACACACCATGACCTGTATTTGTTCAGCACCATGGAAACCATTTCACTCCATTATCCAAACATTATTTACATAAAACCGAGGGGGAGAAGGTAAGAGAAAATAAAAGTGACACAGGCAGAAATAATGACAGCGATCGGATTCATGGTGGAGAAGTGGGCAGGGAACCAAGAGGGCTTTAATGAGATTTACATTCAGGGAGGGGAGCGGCTGCCGAGCAGCTGATTGCTTCCAAATGGGGTGGGAAGGCTTTGCCGAGGGAGCGGTGCAGGATTGCTCCTTCCTGCCCCAGCACTGCTCCAGCCGAGGGACAAACCCCGGGAAACAGCGGGGACAGCTCGCGGGACAGGCACGGGGGACAGCAGGGACAGGGATGGGGATGGGAACAGGGACGGGGACAGGAATGGGGAATGGGAATGGGAATGGGAATGGGGATGGGGAATGGGAATGGGGAATGGGGATGGGGAATGGGAATGGGAATGGGAATGGGAATGGGAATGGGAATGGGGATGGGAACAGGGACGGGGACGGGGATGGGGATGGGGAATGGGAATGGGAATGGGAATGGGGAATGGGAATGGGAATGGGAATGGGGATGGGAACAGGGACGGGGATGGGGATGGGGAATGGGGATGGGAATGGGGAATGGGGAATGGGGAATGGGGAATGGGGAATGGGAATGGGGAATGGGAATGGGGAATGGGAATGGGGAATGGGAATGGGAATGGGAATGGGGACTGGGACAGGAATAGGGATGGGGATGGGAATGGGGAATGGGGAATGGGGAATGGGAACGGGGAATGGGACAGGAATAGAGATGGGAATGGGGAATAGGAATGGGAATGGGGATGGGGATGGGGAATGGGAATGGGGACGGGGAATGGGACAGGAATGGGAATGGGAATGGGGAATGGGGAATGGGGAATGGGACAGGAATAGGGATGGGAATGGAAATGGGGACTGGGACAGGAATAGGGATGGGAATGGGGAATGGGAATGGGGAATGGGAACGGGGACTGGGACAGGAATAGGGATGGGAATGGGGATGGGGATGGGGAATGGGGAATGGGGACGGGGAATGGGAATGGGGAATGGGACAGGAATAGGGATGGGAATGGGGAATGGGGAATGGGGAATGGGGAATGGGACAGGAATAGGGATGGGAATGGGGAATGGGAATGGGGAATGGGAATGGGGAATGGGAATGGGAATGGGGAATGGGGAATGGGGATGGGGATGGGGAATGGGACAGGAATAGGGATGGGAATGGGGACTGGGAACAGGGACATGGACAGGAGCCTGGTGCCACGCTGTGTTTGGGAAGGACAGCTGGACAGACAGCTGGACAGCAGCCCCGGTGTCTCACTCTGCAGGGAGGGACTCTGTCCCACAGCAGCTCCTCCCGCAGGGTTCTCGTGTCCCGGCCCCAAAGCTGCCCCTGCACCCCCAAACGCTGCTGGCGGTGACAGCCCCGGCCCTGGGCACCCCACACACCCTAAAATGCACCTCCTTCACCACCTGCTGAAGTCTGCCAGCATTATTCCCTCCCTCCATGGATAACAGCACCGGGCACAACCAGCAGACCCAGGGAATAGCAGGGAAAGCTGCCCTGAGAGCAGACAGCTCCCTGTGTGCACAGCCCAGCGAGAGACAAGCCAAGGATTCTGCACACGGGGAAGGGAAACAGCGAGCAGGCAGGGAGCAGGCAGGCAGAGAACCTCCCCACCCCTGGGGGCCAGGGGGACACCCCGGGCTGAGCCTGGCAGGGCAGCAGCTCTGCCCTGGCTCCAGGAACCATCCCCGAGCTTCCAAAACAATTTACAGCTGAGTGCCGGAGCACGGAATGCTTATTGTCACTTAATTAAAAGAATTTCATTTTAATGCCTTTTGCCCATTTAGAGCCAATTAATGCAAGGTGCTAAGTACTCTTAAATCACATTGCAGCCAAGGCGAGCTGAGGCTGATCAGCCGTTCACAAGAAGAACCTTTTCTGATTTGATTCTCAGCTGAGATCTTGAAGTGCTCTTCCAAGTGCCTTCTTTGGGGTGGGAAGTTGGAGGGAAGCAGAACTGGAGGCTCCCTGTGTCAGCAGCACCTGCAGAACGTGGCAGTGCAGCTGCTGCTAGCCCAAAACACACGGAAAAGAACTTCAGTGCCACGGGCAGGGACACCTCCCACTGTCCCAGGTGCTCCCAGCCCTGTCCAGCCTGGCCTTGGGCACTGCCAGGGATCCAGGGGCAGCCCCAGCTGCTCTGGGCACCATGTGCCAGGGCTCATCTCCCTCACAGACAGGAATTCCTTCCTGAAGAATTCCTTCATCATTTCTGAATAGCACAACCAAAGTTCTCAACAGCAAAGAAAAACCCACACCACCTGATCAGCTTCAGAATTCCACCACTGGAAGCTGCTCTAACTATTTCCAACCAAAACCACGTTGGACCATTGGTTTCTGTGCAAACACAAGTGGCATCTTCCCTGCCCTGCAGCAGGAAATGCAAGCACACCCAGACTCTGTGTCCCTGTCACACAGGCACTGGGAGGGACTGCTCCCAGTAACCACAGCCTGCTCTGAGCACCACAGACAGGCACCAGCCACGCCCCAGGGGCAGCTCCTTCCAGCCAGGGGGACCTGGCTGCAGGAGAGGGCCCAGCCCATCTCACCTGGCTGCAGGAGAGGGCCCAGTGCCCATCTCACCTGGCTGCAGGAGAGGGCCCAGTGCCCATCTCACCTGGCTGCAGGAGAGGGCCCAGCCCATCTCACCTGGCTGCAGGAGAGGACCCAGTGCCCATCTCACCTGGCTGCAGGAGAGGGCCCAGCCCCTTCTCACCTGGCTGCAGGAGAGGGCCCAGCTCCCCCAGCCCATCTCACCTGGCTGCAGGAGAGGGCCCAGTGCCCTCTCACCTGGCTGCAGGACAGGGCCCAGCCCCATCTCACCTGGCTGCAGGACAGGGCCCAGTGCCCACCTCACCTGGCTGCAGGAGAGGGCCCAGCTCCCCCAGCACATCTCACCTGGCTGCAGGAGAGGGCCCAGCCCATCTCACCTGGCTGCAGGAGAGGGCCCAGTGCCCATCTCACCTGGCTGCAGGACAGGGCCCAGCCCCTTCTCACCTGGCTGCAGGAGAGGGCCCAGCCCATCTCACCTGGCTGCAGGAGATGACCCAGCCCACCTCACCTGGCTGCAGGACAGGGCCCAGCCCCTTCTCACCTGGCTGCAGGAGAGGGCCCAGCCCATCTCACCTGGCTGCAGGAGAGGGCCCAGCTCCCCCAGCTCATCTCACCTGGCTGCAGGACAGGACCCAGCCCCTTCTCACCTGGCTGCAGGAGAGGGCCCAGCTCCCCCAGCCCCATCTCACCTGGCTGCAGGAGAGGGCCCAGCTCCCCCAGCCCACCTCACCTGGCTGCAGGAGAGGGCCCAGCTCCCCCAGCCCACCTCACCTGGCTGCAGGACAGGGCCCAGCCCCATCTCACCTGGCTGCAGGAGATGACCCAGCTCCCCCAGCCCATCTCACCTGGCTGCAGGAGAGGGCCCAGCTCCCCCAGCCCACCTCACCTGGCTGCAGCACAGCCTGGTGCTGCCCTGGCTTTGTGGGCAGGTGTGAGAGGCAGGAGCCTGGCAGGCAGCACAGGGGGGGCTTTGCTCCACCTGCAGGTCTCCTGGCTTTCCCTGTTCACGAGTTCCCACCTGCTGATGCCTCTGGGTTCACTCCCCTTTTGCAGAGGTGTGCCAGAGCCCAGGGTGCTTCACAGAAAAAGGTGTCAGGGAGGAGCAGCAGCAGCACCGAGGACGAGACTTGCCCAAACCACGTCCCTGTGATGTAAAGCCAGGGCTGGGGGCCTCGAGGCCACTGGACATGAAAGGAGGCAGAGTGAAGGACAATTACTGCAAAAACTGGAAGTTAAAATTCACCAGCAGCTGCCTGAACACTGGAAAGGAGACCAAACACATCACAAACTGCTCATCACTGAATCTATAGAAGCACAACAGGTTTTGTGAAGTCCCAAAACTCAGTAATTAATCATGAGGAGCCCTTCCTAACTGCAGAAGGATGCATGGAGCTTGAAGGAAGTCCCCAGCTATTGCAGTGCCCTGAGCCCAGTGTGCCCCGTGCCTGGGGATGGCCCCAGCTCCACCTGGATTGCTCTGGGTGAGCCTCACCAGGGGCCAGTGCCCAGCTGGGCTCTGATCTGGTTCAAGATTTCCTTTGTGGCCGCTGCAGAATCATCCCCTGCCTTTGGAGCAGCTCTGCTTTGATGTCTCCTCACAGCTCTGCTTTTCATGTGGCAGTTGGTGTGAGGAGCTTGGATCCCAACAGGAAAACGCTCACCAGCCCTCACTGCTGCCTGAATGCATCCCATAATTGCAGGCATCCTAAACTAGGTGATGCCAGCTACCCTGAGCTATAAAAAATGGGTTCCCAAACCCCACTGCTGCATGCAATAATCAACAACCATAAACTAAAACGCACCAGAAAGCTGCGGGTTCAGTGGTTTGTGGCTTCGTTTTTAGTTTTTATTTTAAAAGAGGTGTCTGATGTAATCTTTTTTTTTAATTCCCTTTCTCAGTCTGAAGTTGAGGAGCAAGACTGGTGTTTTCAGCAAGGCAGACTCTACCTGGCTGGTTATTTACCTTTAGGGAGGAAAAAAGGCAAGCTAAGCATGGGCAAAACCTGTAAAGGTTGTGTTTGAGGGGCAGGGCACAGAGAGGCCCTTCCAGTGCCCCCCATTGCTGAGCTCAGGGTGCTCCCCGTGACCAGGGGGATCTGGGCAGGCTCTGCCCTGCAGCCTCAGCTGCTCCAGGTGCAGGGAATGCTGTCCCAGGGGATGCCCCCACAGCCTGTGGGAGCCCCAGTCCATGCACAGGACAGGCACCCTTGGAAACACCCTGATCACAATGATTGCTGCTGTATCTGTAATTACCTTCATTTATCAAACGTGCTGCGGGGCTGATCACCATCACCATCATCATCATCATCTCAGCAGAGCCACCAAAGCCATGCCAGCAGCCTCACCCCGAGCTGTGCACACAGCCAGAGCCAGGAACTCACACACACCCTGCAGGCAAGGAGCTGGGGAAAGAAACTTCTCTTGCAGGTGTTTGGAGACCTGCTTTTCACAAAATCTCATCCTCCATAAAAAATAATCTCAGGGAAAGCCTTTAAACCCCCCCACCTGTGCTACCAATGGGTGAATGAGGAAAAAAATGAATGGAAGGGAAAAAAAAGAAAGAGTCAACCCCCTTAATTTTGCCTCTGTAAGTACAGATTTTATCAGGGAAACACTGACAGCCTGAAACCTTGGTACAACTGACCAGAGAGTACAGAGCAGGGTAGTGCAAAGAGTGTGACTGTAGTTAAACACACCCCAAAAAAATCCCAGAATCCCAGGATCCTCGAGGCTGGAAAAGCCCTCCAAGATCATCAAATCCCAGCTGTGCCCATGCCCACCTTGTCCCCAGCCCTGAGTGCCACCTCCAGAATTCCTGGCACACCTCCAGGGATGGGCACTGCAAACCTCCCTGGGCAGTGCCAGTGCCTGAGCCCCCTTTCCATGGGGAAATTCCTGCTGTGCCCACCCTGAGCTGCCCTGGGCCAGCCTGGGGCTGCTGTGGTCTCCACCCAAAGTGTACCTGGGGCCACAGGAAGCCCTGGCAGACAGGCACTGACAGCACACTACACAAACATTTCAGGTGCTAATTGATAGCAATCCACTAAAGAAGCATTGGCAGTATAATCTCAGCTGTTAGGATCGATCTGTGAGTTAAATCTGGGATCAATCCCCCTCCAGACAGGGGGGTGCTGCAGCCTGGGGTGCATTCCAGCACTGCTGGAAGCTTGGGGCAGTCCCTGTGCTTGCAGCCCAGCTCACACCAGGAGCAGCAGCACACCTGAGGCACTCCAGTGCTCTTTGCCTGTCCCCTGTATCAATCACACCTGAGCTATAAAAGTGTTTAACTGCAGCAGGATGGGGCTGGGGCTGGGCTGGCTGCACACGTGAGGAACTGCAGGGCCCTTCTGTCTGTTCAGCAGCAGCTCTGAAGGACGAGCTGGTGCCCTGGAAGGGTTCTGAGTGAGCAATCAGCTGTGAGGGGAGCAGGGGTCGGGGCAGCTCAGAGCCCTTTGGCCACTGCTGCAGGGCCAGGAGCGGCTGCAGCCAGCCCAGGCTGTGACCCAGCCCTCCCTGCTCCCCTTCCCAAGGTCCCTCTGCAGCTCTCTGTGTCTGACTGCTTCGGTTAAACGAGTTCTCAGCCCTCCCAACCAGCTCTCCCCTCCCCGTGGCCGTGTCCCTCTGCTGAAGTGGCAGTCACTGCAGCCCTGCAGCCCCACTGCTGCTCCCCTGGGACCAGGGAGATGAGCACCACCAGCCCAACAGGCTGCCAGGGCTGCACCACAGCTCTCCCACTGTCCCAGGCTGCTCCCAGCCCCATCCAGCCTGGCCTGGGACACTGCCAGGGATCCAGGGGCATCCAAGGAATGACCTGTGCCAGGGCCTGCCCACCCTCACAGGGAACAATTCCCATTCCCAATCTCCCACCCATCCCTGCCCTCTGGCACTGAGAGCCATTCCCTGGCTCCTGTCCCTCCATCCTTGTCCCCAGTCCCTCTGCAGCTCTCCTGGAGCCCCTCCAGGCCCTGCCAGGGGCTCTGAGCTCTGCCTGGAGCCTTCCCTCATCCAGGGGAGCATTCCTAGCACTCCCAGCCTGGCTCCAGAGGGGCTCCAGCCCTGGAACATCTCCTGGCTCCTCTGGGCTCTCTCAGTGCCCCCACATCCCACATGCTGGGGGAATGCTGGGGTCAGGTCACCCCCTCCCCTCTGCCCCCCAGCTGTGCAGGGGCACTTCAGGGAACACCTTCCCCATCCCCACCGGGACCTGCTGGGCACAGGGTGGGCACTGACCCTCCCCAGCCCGGCCAGCACCCACCGGGCAGCCCCCAGACCCCCATGGGGCACCAACTGCCAGCTGCAGGGCAGGGCCCCCGGGCACGGCGGGGCTCATCCCAGGCACCCCTGAACAGCAATCCGGCCAAACCCCGCAGGCCGTGCCCTTTGGGGGTTCCACTTTCACTCCCTTGATAGCTGATGAAAAAAAACACATTTCCCCCAGTGCTGCCCCGTCCTCCGTGGGAGCTTTTTAAGGAGCTGGAGCAGCAGGGCGGCTGCTGGAGGGAGTAAATAAATGGATAAATAAATGGATAAATAAATTGATAAATAAACGGATAAATAAACGGATAAATAAATGGATAAGTAAGTGGATAAAAAAGTGGATAAACAAACGGGTCAACCCCGGTTCCGGCGGGCGCGTTCCCGGGCGGGGCAGCGGCGGCGCAGTCCCGGCAGTGCCCGGCAGAGGGCGGCAGAGGCGGCGCCGCCCCGCCCGCAGCGGGACCGGGACCGGGATGGGACCGGGATGGGACCGGGACGGGACCGGGACGGGACCCACCGGGACAGGGGATCCCAGGGCTCCAGGCAGAGCTCAGAGCCTCTGAAGGGGCTCCAGGAGAGCTGGAGAGGGACTGGGGACAAGGATGGAGGGACAGGAGCCAGGGAATGGCTCCCAGTGCCAGAGGGCAGGGATGGGTGGGAGATTGGGAACTGGGAATTCCTGGCTGGGCTGGGATTGCCAGAGCAGCTGGGGCTGCCCCTGGATCCCTGGCAGTGTCCCAGGCCAGGCTGGATGGGGCTGGGAGCAGCCTGAGACAGTGGCAGGTGTCCCTTCCACTAGAGTGGCACTGGATGGGCTTTTAAGCTCCTTCCAACCCAAACCAACTCGTGCCTCTCTGGTTCCATGACCCTGCAAACAAGAACACCGCCACAGACAAATCTGCTCCTCTGCAAATGCCCTCACTGTGCCAGGGAAGGACAACCTGGCAGGAAGCCCTTGGCACCTGCAGGTGTCCCTTGGTCCCTGGCAGAGCTCACCTGCCTGAGCAGAGCACCCCATGGCCCCCCTCCATCCTGCACCAATGCACACCTTTGCCTTTAAATAAGGGAATCAAGCCCAAGCCCGTGTAAACCCATGAAATTCAGACACTTCAGGCTCAGGATTTATGGCTAAACACCTGTAAATTCTTCTGAAACAACACCAGTAGTTGGTCCCAAGACAGCCTGATTGTCTCATAACAGACAAGCACATTGTTTGCCACTTCAAGAACACTCAATGACATCACAAAGACTGCAGAGTAAAGTTTGGAATAGATGCAGACTGTGAGAGAGAGAGATAGCAATAATTAAACATCTGTCGTGTCCATCCACCTTAAATCTGACATAAATCCCCCACCCTGTGCCACAGCTGAATCAGATATGGCCAGGCCCCACGAACAGGCTTTTGAAACCATCTCTGTTCTTTAACAACCTTTCCACAGCAGCACCCTCCCAGGAGCCAGCCCTGTGCCAGGGAACACAGTTCTTGAAACATGCATGAGAGAGAAGCTGAAGTGGGCAGTGCCAGCCTGCTGCCCTGCCACCAGGGGCTCACCAGGGCAGCTGGGGCTGCCTCACCCTCCCACGCCCCCATCCAAGCCTTTCATCCTGGAAAGAGAAACAATCACCAAGTGAGAAGCCACAGAACCCAAAGAGCTTCCACGGAGTGTAGGATTTTTAAAAATGCCAAAGAGAAATGCAATAAATACACGCCAAGGGAAAATGGTGAGTGGCAAATGATCAAAGTCTGAGGGATTGATCTTGGGGAATATTCCTCTGAAGTAAGCAGGGAAATGCAGCCAGCCTGGCAGAGGAGAGGGTGTGGGTGCATCTCACCTGCCCTGGGACAGCAGTGCCACTGCCTGGGGGCTCTGGGGCCTTTGGTTCCTGGAGCTGAGGGAGCTGTGCTCACATGGACCAAGGTAAGCTCAGCCTTGGCATTCCCCTGTCTGCTGCCCCTGCAGGGATCTGGGGCACAGCCCTGAGCAGGGCATTTAAAACACGGGCACATCCCCACATCCACCTCTGGAGCTCTGAGCTTACCTCTGCTGCCTCCAAACCACAGAGAGCTGCTGGCCCCACGGCTGGCTGCCAGCAATTCCTCTCCCGAGGGCTCTAGCACCTCGGCCAACAGGAGCATTGTGGTGCCCCAGGGAAAGGCAATCCAGCAAGGGAAGTTTCACTGCAGGGTGGGCATTCCCAGGAAAGTAATGCCTGGATTGCTCCAAAATAAATCCTGGAGGCAGTAGGCTGTTGGTTCAGTGAATCACTCACATCCCTGGGATTGTGCCTCTCGTGCCCCCCCACTTCCAGCAGTGTTCTTCCTTAATTGATTACAATCAAATTCCTTCAATTGATCCCACATCCCTCAAAGTCTGCTGGCCTAAAGACTAATCCTTCTGAGCTGGTACCTTTCACATAAACCTCAGGTGGGTTTCCAATCTGATCTGATTACCAGACCCTTGATATTCATCACTTTCCATCATATTTATCATACTTGCTTCATTTCCTAGGAGAAAGGGTCTGATTCATTAAAAATTATATGCTCCATTTAAGCAGGTTTTCTGCATACTTTACCCGGGAAAAAATGCTGAATGCATTTTTTTCCACATAAAAGTATGTCTTTTTTGTGATTTATCAACCTTTTATGCCCTGCCTATCAGCAGCTGCCTCTCAGCCACGTACCCCAGTGGTACAGAACTCCTGGAAAGGGTGATAACAGGCATTTCCAGCTCCCAGCTCAGAAACCACAAGGATTTCAGACAGAGCAAATGCCACGTGCTCTTACCCCTTCTGATATTTCTGTGGTTTTGTTCGAGCACGGCCACTCCCGGCTCCAATTCCCTGGGATGGTTTAATTAACACTCAATTCCATCTCCGTTTGGGGGGAGTCTTTGTGGGTCAGGTGCAATGCAAATCTAGCTGGGGCTGGCGTGGGTTTTCCTGCAGGAGCAGAGATTTCCACACCACTGTAATTCCTCTCTCTTTATTGCTTTGGAGATTTAAGTGATCGTTTGCTGCGAGCCACGCCACAGTTAAGGACGGAAACTTTTAATAACATCCAGGATGGAATTCACTCCTGGGCACAGAGCTCAAACAAGGCTCAGGTCCACCTGAAGCCTTCAGGATGGAGTTTACACAGCCAGGCACCTTTTCACAACCTCTCCACAATCTGACAATTCTCAGAGCCGAGAGAAAAAAGCCTTTTGAACACTCACCTCCTGAAAGTGCCTCCTCCTTCTGGCTCCTTTTCCAGGTGGGAGGAGGTTCTGAAGGGGAGGTAGAAAGGGGTAAAGGAAGGAGGCTGATGATCAAAAGGAAAAAGAAGAGGCTGTTCTCAGCTCTTCTCCCAGGATCCCTGGGGCTGGAAAAGCCCTCCCAGCCCAGGGAGCCCCAGCTGTGCCCATGCCCACCTTGTCCCCAGCCCTGAGTGCCACCTCCAGGAACTCCCTGGACACCTCCAGGGATGGGCAAACCTCCCTGGGCAGAGAGGTTCACCTGTAATTCAAACCAGAAACATCCAGGATGTCCCCAGAACTCTCCAGCATGGCCTGTCACGTGTTTGTCATGGAAAAGGAATGCCACTGATGAAATATGGGAGGATGAAGCACAGAGAACAAAGGCCAGCTTTAGCATCACTCTCCACACAAATCTCAGCAGATTTCCCTCATGCAGCACGAGGCTCCTGCTCTGCTGGAAAGTGTCCTTGCCCCTGGCAGAGGGTGGGAACTAAAGGAGTTTTAAGGTCCCTTCAACCCAGGCCAGTCTGGGATTCTGCTGCTGTGACATTTAGACAGGGCTTGAAACCAGGGCAGCTAAACCAAACCTTTCCTTCATCATTACCCGGCACAAGAGCCTGCCTCAAGCTCCTTTAAAGAGAAAAATTGTCTTTTCCTGCAATTCAAAGCCAGCTTCCACCAGAAGAGACCCCAAAAATCAGGCTATTTGCAATGCCAGGGGCAGTGGCTGCCTAACCCCTTTTCTGGCATCCAAATAACCCTGGCAGGGCACAGCCTTTGCTGGGGCCTGGGGCTGCCAGGGAGCCCCAGGCAGTGCCCAGGAGGGCCCAGAGAGCAGGGACACGGCTCAGTGGGAGCAGAGGAGGAATCGTCAGGAGCTGAGCACAAGTTGTGTGCACCAGAAGAGGGGCTCAAGCTGTTCTGTGACTCTCAGCTCCCCAGCTCCATTCTGAACTGGTAATTATACAGCTCAGGAGCTGGCAGTTCACACACAGAACAGATTTAGCTGTGACAAACGCTCCTGTTCCCAAAGTGCAGGCAGCAGAGCTGCAGCCTCCTCCAGGGCCCTGGGCACGGCTGCAGGGGAACGTGTCCTTGCCAGGGGGAATGGCATGGCTGGGCTCTGAGCTCCCTCCCACCCCACACACGCTGGGATTCTGCTCCTCGGGGCAGGAAAAGCCAAGCACAGCCACCACAAACTGCACAAAACTTTTCCTCTCTGTCCAACACAGCTGGGAGAGCCGAGGCCAGCTGCAGTCCTCTGTGGAACAAACAGAGCACACCCACCCTGCTGCCCTGGCTCACCTCACCTTTCCTCAGCCTGCTCCTAAACCAGGGCTGCAGCAAAGCTACCAGACAAACATCTTCCCTGTTCTGCTGAACCCACTCACAGCCTCACCTCTAGATCCCTTCTGGCACTGGCTGCACAGCTTCTTCTATTGTTTATTATTTATTAACTGCCTCACTCTGGGTTTGGGGGGCCACACTTCTGACCCCACACACCCACAGAATCCCTAACTGGGAAGGACCTTAAATCCCATTGATTCCACCCCATCCATGGCCAGGGACACCTCCCACTGCCCCAAGCCCTGTGTCCAGCCTGGCCCTGGGCACTGCCAGGACAATGCCCACGGCTGGTCACAGCAACCCCTGGTGCTCCAGCCTTGCCCTGAAATGCACCTTGTTCCAGCAAGGACAGCACAGCAGCTCCTGTGCCCCACACAAACCCCTCAGGTGCCACAACAAGCTCTCAGCTCTGGCTGCAGTTAGCAGGCACTGCTTCCTTATTTTGGGAAAAGCCACACTTTGTCAGAACTACAAATTAAATTGCAGAATTTCCCTCCTCTCAGCTTCCAATGCTCCTTTTGTGCATGCTTTGCCCTTATTTTGCTCTCCAGACCATTGATGACCCTGCAGGAGTAGTTTACAACTTTGTAAGCATTCCCAGTGTTCTTACAATTCCATCTGACCCATCTGCCAGGCACCTCCTGCTGGAAAACTCCCTGGGGCTGACACCTTCCAGCCCCCCCTGCCCTTGGTCTGCACGGCCCTGCGCTCACCCCTCTGTGGCTTTGTGCTTTGCATGATGCACTGGATGTAGAACATTTGGTTTTCTTTAAACTGGAGAAGAGAGAGGAGCCACTCCAGTGTTCCCAGTGTGTTTCCCTCCCTGGAGCACAGGGCAGCACCCCTCCCGTGGAGGCAGGGAGAAATTATCCAGGGCTTGCTGGGAGAAGTGCCTCCAAGAGGGAGCAGAGCCCTGGGTGGGAGGAACTCGAGGAGATGCAGAGATTAGGAGGCCTAATGGAGTTTGGAGGGGCTGCATTCTGAATCTATCAAACCCTGACATTTGAGGGAGCTTTATATTTTCCTTTAAGAGTAGTGCAGACCCCAGTGAATTATATAATGGAATATGTCTCCCCAATGTAATCAAAGTTGACCTAACAGATTTGTCTTTCTGGTGCTACAATCCACTGAAAATCTTTAAGGAAATCAGAACTGGATTCAAACAACAAAGAGGGAAAATCACTTTTTAAATATAAAACAGGCCTAGAGAAAGCAACTCCTACCAGTTAGGAATGCTGCAGTCGTGGAGTGGTTTAGACTGGAATGCAAAGCTCAGGAGCCTCCAAGGATCCCCTGGGATGGGACACCCAGGGGCAGCCAACACCACAAAAGCAAAGCACTTCAGGCTTGCCTCGTAAATGATTCCAAGGAGCAGCTCCCACATTTCCCTTAAGGAATGGCTCTGAATTGGCACAACATTGAACTGATTTGATGAAATCCCTCAATATAAAAACATCCAAATGAGCCTCCCCCAAACGGTTTAATCACAGCCTAAGTCAAATTTACCTGTAGCTAAAATATCTCAATTTCAGGATTGCTGCTAACTGAAGAACATTACACTGATTTCTACAAAGTTAAGAGCAAGGAGTAAAATTCTAAAAATCCAAATTTCCCTTGCCAAGCAACTGAGCAGAGGAACCTGGATCAGAAGGCAGAGCCACTGCTGGTCCCTGAACACACACAATAAAACCAGTCAGATTCCATTTGTTAAAACATGTGATTCAATTAATTTCGCCATCTTTACTGAATAATTCACTTGATGAATCAATTCTTCTGGTAAATAAGCACTTCCACATCCCATTGACCCCTGCGTGGGCACAACTGATTTTTCCTCTTGGCATTGATGTTCTTTGGGGCCAGGAGGGAAGGGGGCTGGGCCAGGAGGCAAATCCAGCCCCTGGCACTGAGGGACCCACCCGTGCCCAAGGCAGCCCTGGAGGGGGAAGGGAGCCAGGAGAAGGCCCAGGCCGAGCCCAGGAGATGAACAGCCCCAGGGAATGACCCTGGAAGCTCAGCCAGCCCCAGGGAGCAGGGAATGACCCCTGGGAGAGCCCCACGCTCGCTCCAACCAGCCCAGGGGACAGTGATGCACTTGGAGGCTTTCCCCTCCCTTGGCTCCCTCCCAAGAGCCCCTTGGCCACGCAGTAGGGTTTGGGGACTCTTAAGGACAGGTTTTTATTTGGCTGCTTCTATGACTAGTGAAAAATGTTATACCCTTTTTAAAAAGGAGGCTTTCCAGTAAGCACCTCCAATTTCCTTAAAACGTTTGCCATGGAACCTTTATCTCGGAGAAAAGCTAAACATAAGGACACAGAGACAGAGAGGAGATATTCCTGCATCTATTTGAAGAAATCTCATCCATAAAGAAGCAAATTGCCATGGTAATTATCACTCCTTCCTTGTAATGGTAGGAATATCCGTGCCTGGGTTATACATATGGACCCTCTCAGCCCGTGCGCTCCTTCTGCCTGGAAAGAAAAGATCTTTTGTGCAGCACAAGTACCAAACGTGCTCTGGCAGGGGGTGCTGTGCCCCAGAGCAGGGATGGAACTGCTCCTGGGGGCTGCAGGGCACCTGCACCCCACCCCAAGCCCAGGAGCAGCAGCTCTGTGCTCCTGCCAGCCTGAGCAGCACCCGGTGGGCACGGGCACAGAGGGAGCTGCCCCGGGGCACAGCCAGCTCCCTCCAAACCCCCAGACAGGCAGGGGCTGCACTGGGGGCACCAGGAGTCAGCCAAGGAGCGAGGGTGGGTGGATCTGCCGTGGTCTGGGCTGGGGAGAGCACCTGGTGTAAAACTGAGGCTCAGATCTGCCTTACAGACATGGATCCATATTCAGTTCCTCTGGTCACTGCAGAGAATCTGCTCCCAGGGGCCAAGGAGCCAGAGCACCCCTGCTCCTGTTCCAGTTAGGCACTGGGGACAAAGCACCAGATTCTGCTGGACAGTGACCAGGGACATTTTGGGAATGACAGCTCTCTGCCCACCCAGCTGGGCTTCAAACCCTGCAGGACAGACACACAGACAGAGGCCCAGCTGGCTGCCCTGGATCCCTGGAGGTGCCCAAGGCCAGGCTGGACAGGGCTTGGAGCACCCTGGGATAGTGGGAGGTGACCCTGCCCTTAAAAACCAACAAACAAACAAACAAACCCCCACAAAAAAACAATAAATAACCTCGTTTTTAAATTTGTGTCCTTTTCTACCGAGCTAAAGGAGGTGGCCAGGCCGTACCTTTGCTAGCCCAAGTAGTGCAGGAATATTTCAGCTCACTGCTCCCTTAGTCCCACCACGGAACTGTTCCCCAGGAATCTCCCCCCAAACCCCTGAGCCCCAGGGCTGTCTGTGCAGAGCCCTTCTGCCTCCTCAGCCCCAAACTCAGCTCCTCAGAAGTGGTTTCTGTGATTTGCACTGAACTGGTTTTGACTCATGGATGTTTCCAGCAGCTGCCCTTTGGAAACCTGGAACTGGAATCTCTCATTAGTCAGATTTTTCTGCCTTCTGCAGGGAGCAGCAACTGCTGCAGTAAAATTGTTTGTGAGCAGTGAAAAAGGACAGGGATTTCACATGGCACCAAGGCAGGAGGGTTTTTATCCCCAGTACAGCACACAGGCACAGGGCTGGAGGGCAGTGCTGCACCTGCAGCAGGAGTGTGCTGGGGATTTTTTGGTCAGCCCTGACTGCTCTCCACCTGCAAGGAGCAGGGAAATTGGAAATGTCCTACACTGAGCACTCATCCTGCCTTTCACTCCCAGCACTTGTACGTGTGTGAGGAAAACACTAACTTTGGTTTTTTAGAAGTTTTTTCCTCAGATTTTTGGCCTCAAGTTTACATTTTAAAAAAGTTTTTAAAAAAGAGCCCCTATTCCTATAAATAAACGCAATTAAACTGCAAGCTATGATGTTAAATTGGGCTCCTAGTGCTTCCTAATGTGGCTTTTCTTCCCTCCAAAACCAGCTCCAGGATGAGGCTCTGTCCTTCTGGAGGTGTCTGAGACCCCTCAGGTCCCACCACCCGTATCCTTGACCCCCCCACACCCCTGGGGTGCTGCTCTCGAGGCCCAAAGAGCAAAGGAGCATTGCCAGAGAGCCCTGACTGCATTTTGGGGGAGGGAGCCAGCAGGAGGGGACCCCTTCCGTGTGCCCAGCCCTCCCGGCCGTGTCCCCAGGACGCACAGCCCATTCCCAGCCCATTCCCATCCCCATTCCCATCCCCATTCCCGGCCCCACTGCCGCCCATTCCCAACCCCATTCCCAGCCCCATTCCCAGCCCACTCCCGGCCCCATGCCCGGCCACATTCCCAGCCCCATTCCCAGCCCACTCCCGGCCCCATGCCCGGCCACATTCCCAGCCCCATTCCCATCCCCATTCCCATCCCCATTCCCATCCCCATTCCCATCCCCATTCCCAGCCCCACTGCCGGCCCCACTGCCGGCCCCACTGCCGGCCCCACTGCCGGCCCCACTGCCGGCCCCCGTGCTGCCCGGGGCTCCTCTCCGCTGCGGCTGCGGGGAGGCGGCTCGGAGCCCATCGGCTGTGACAGGTGAAGGGCACCGCGCGGGCTCCGGGGATGCGGGGATGCGCTGCACCCTTTGTGTGCCGGCACGGAGCGGGGTGAAGCTCACCCTGCCCTGTCTGGGCTCGCTCTCCTCCCGCCCGGTGCCTGCAGAGCCACCGTGGGAATGGGAAGCAGGAGCGGGGAGCACCACGGACTGCCGGCAGCAGGGGATAATGCGCCTTAGACAACCCTCTGTGGGGAATCCAAGCACCCGCAGCAGCGACAGCAAAGCCTAAACCGTGGGGACATCTTAAAACCCCTTCTGGTTTTGCATTGATGCACTCAGGAGGAGAAGTTTCCATTTTCACGGACCACGAGCATAATTATGCATGAAAGTTCAGAACGCCTTCAGGGCTCTGCGTGTCACAGAGGGCTTTGGGCTGGGAGGGACCACAAGCCTCGAGTGTCCCAAAGCCCTGCCCCGAGCAGGGACAGCTCCCCCCAGGGCAGGGCCATCCCCTCCTGGAGCCCGGGCACCAACAGCCTCTGCTCACTTCTGAAAGACCAGGCTTCAAAATCTTGCTTTAAAAGTTGCATTTTGATCCACGAATGGGCTCTGTACTTAATATAACCCTCAGACACGGCCACGAGGCTGTTCCCTAGCAGACAATGCCACTGGGCTCAGCAGGGCTCCGGCAGCCACACTCCCAGGAAGAAGAACGCTGTAAATAGTGCCTTACAGGCCTCTATTTCAGGATGCATGAGGTTGGAAAGTACAAAAAAACTATTGCTGCAACCATTTCTACTTCTCCAGTTCCGTCTGAAAATCTCAGCACTTGCTGCTCGGCCTTTTCAAGGCTCCTGTTTGTGTTCCAATTTTTCCCACATATTTGATGACGACTGTTTTCGCCAGCAGAGCGGCCAGACTCCCTCACAGAGCAATTACACAAGGAATTAATTATAGCAGGAGCAGATGAGAGCAGCACTGAAAATAACTCGGGGTCAGATTGACGCCGTGTATCGACTTTACGTAATTGGACTGGGCACCCCAAAGCCTGGGCACCCCAAAAACCTGGGCACCCCAAAAACCTGGGCACCCCTTCCAAGGGAGCCCAGCCCCAGGCACTGCTCCAGGGCCCACTGGCAGGGCAGGAGCCCCCAATGGGTTCTGCTCCTCCTGCCAGTGAGGAGCTTGGAGGAGCAGAGGAAGTTTTCCAGACCTGAGGAGCTGCACTTGGTCCTGGGGGAAGCCTTCCCCACCCTGTAATCACAGCCCACCAGGCTGACAAAGCCTATCCCCCCTGAGCTGCAGCCCTTTAACTCAAGGTGCCCTTCCCACTCCAGCTCTCCTTTTCCCAGACATCTCCCAAACTGGGGTGAATCCCCTGCCTGGAAGAGCCCAGGGATGGAGCAGCCTCACGCGCTGGGTTTCACACCAGCTCCTAGAAATGACAGATGGAAACACCTTTCACTCACCCCTCTCAAACAAGGATCCCTCTCCAGGCCCCCTCCAACAGCCAGAGGAGCCAGAGCTGACAGGTTCAGGCTCCAGGGTGGGGGTCCCCCATGCCTCCAGCCTCACCCAAGCACCTCAGCCCCAGGAAGGGAGGGAAGGGCTGAGGGGCACAGCAGGAGCTGCAGCCAGGGCAGGGCCACCTGCACGGGAATCCTGCTGATCCTTCCAAACAGCCTCTTGGAAATGGACAAGCTAAAAATCAGAAATTCACCTGCTGGAGAGAGCCCAGAGGAGCCAGGAGCTGTTCCAGGGCTGGAGCCCCTCTGGAGCCAGGCTGGGAGAGCTGGGAATGCTCATCTGGAGAAGGGAAGGCTCCAGGCAGAGCTCAGAGCCCCTGGCAGGGCCTGAAGGGGCTCCAGGAGAGCTGGAGAGGGACTGGGGACAAGGATGGAGGGACAGGAGCCAGGGAATGGCTCCCAGTCCCAGAGGGCAGGGATGGGTGGGAGATTGGGAACTGGGAATTCCTGGCTGGGCTGGGATTGCCAGAGCAGCTGCATTTTTTTGTTTGTTTGTTTGTTTTTTTTAATTTAGTCTCCTTTAGAATTTTGAGTTCACTTGTGCCCAAATCCAGAGGCACTCAGAGCTCAGCCCAAAGCCAAAGCAGCTGGGTTTCATAAATATTTGCTGCTGACACCTATGTTGATGAGGATTTTCTCCCTCTACAGCTTTATTTCTCCTAAAAAGTTGATATTTTGCACTGCTCTAGCTCAGGAAAATGTAAGGGTGTTTTTGGAGATATTTGGTGGATTTTACTTTTCCCCCACCACTCTCTGGGGGCAATCCCTAATTTTCCCTTTGGAAATCAGGCACATCTAGAGGCAAGGCAGAGAAATGCCACATGGTAAACTTAAATACAGGTGTGCTCTCCCAACACCCGAAATGAAGCCTTTGCTATTCCCCCATGCAGGAATCCAATGACTCCTAACCACAATTTAGCTAAGATCAAGTGCAAAATCTGTTTGATAATACCCGGTACCTCCTCTGTCCTGGAGATTATATCCTGCATTTGCAGGGCAGTGACTCCATAATCTAACAGGTCTTTTCCATCTCTGACTTCTATTAGCCTATGAATTATAACAAAAGGACCATTAGGCAAACCATAATTGTGGAAACAGCCTCTGACACGTGAGACTAACTCCTGCCAGGGCAGGGAAAACTGAAATTAAAACACAGCCAATTGAAGGGAGAGCATTCCCTTTACCCAAGAGTTAAGTTGCTCGATTAAAATCAGGAGACAAAACTCAGTAAGTCACAAAAAAGGCTTTTTTTTCCCTCCCCATCTCTCTAGAGAAAAGACTTTGGGCAGCACAGCAGGTGCTGGTTTGTCCCTGCAGGAGGGATGGGACTGGGGTTATTTGGGATATTTTCCTTCTCTGCTGCCTCTGCCCAGCCCAACCTGTCCAGCAGCCCGGAGCCACTTCTGCCAGGAGAAGTCTCATCTTCCAAGGAGCCTCATCTGGGGAGGCAGGGAGCAGCCCAGAGGGCTGGGGAGGCAGGGAGCAGCCAGCCCAGGCTGCTGGGCAGGGGCAGGGAGCTCAGCCACCCTGCAGCAGCTCCGGCCACTGCTCACTGCTGCAAAGGTCAGCAGCTCTGCAAACTCCTCCGGGGAGAGGGGGGCTGGCAGAGGGGGCACGGGCAGCACCACAGCACAGCAGTGGCTCAGGAGCCAGCCAGAGCCACCCCAGCCCCTCCTGGACACTGCCCTGCCCTGCCCAGGGGGCTCCTTCCTCCCCAGCATCATCCTCCCGCAGCTCTGCCTGCCACCCTCCTGGCCTGGCAGGGACCTGGTGGCCATGGGCACTGGCCCAGGGGCCACGATGCCCATCAGGGGCTGGGGGAGCTCCAGGCCTGCTCCCTGAGCCCAGGCCTTGGGGCCCAGCACGGACTGAGCCCCACAGGTGAGGCAGGGACATCCCACGGGGTCCCACCCCAGCAGGATGGCACTGACCCCGTGCTGGGAGCAGGGCTTGGAGCACCTGGCATGGTCCCAGCACGGACTGAGCCCCACAGGTGAGGCAGGGACAGCCCATGGGGTCACCTCAGTCCCACCCCAGCAGGATGGCACTGACCCCGTGCTGGGAGCAGGGCTTGGAGCACCTGGCATGGTCCCAGCCCCACAGGTGAGGCAGGGACAGCCCACGGGGTCCCACCCCAGCAGGATGGCACTGACCTGGCATGGTTTGGGGCCAGCAGAGCACCCAGCACTGAGTGAGCCTTTCCCAACACCTCCTGACAAAAGCCAGCTTTTGGCCCTCCAGAACACTTCTCCAGTTTAATTCAGAAACACTTTCCACCTGCCCAGCTGCTCCTCTTCCCCACTGCTCCCACCAGGACTGCTCATGCTAAACCCTCTCATCAGAGACTCTCTGCAGGCTCACCTCCTCAGCCCCTCCCTGCACAGCAAGAGGGGAGCCCTCCCTTCCCTCTGCTCGTGCCCTGCTCCCGAGGAGCCAGGCCCAGGGCTGCAGGCTGAGCCCAGCCCGGTGCATGTGCTGCAGCAGGCTCTCCAGCTGCGCCCTGCACCTTGCAGCACACTTGCAGCACAGCTGCTGACACTCCCAGCCGTGCCAGAGCAGGTGGCAGAGAGGGCTGACGATTATTTATGGAGCAGAGGGGTGTCCAGCAGGGATTAGCAGGACTCTCAAGACCCCTTCTGCCTGCAGCTTGAGCGGGGTTTGAAAGCAGGTCTTTTCAAACAGTGGAAGGGGTCCTTGCAGGGAGTAAAAATCTTCACTTCTGCCCCGGCATGCTCAGAGCCACATTAACACTTCCATTTAAAAACCAGCTCTGCCAGGGGTCAGGGCTTGGCAGCAAGTGCTCTCCATGAGCCAGGAGCAGCCACACCTGAACTGCATTTCTCGTTACAGCCAGGTGCAGAGGAATACCTGAGCCAAGAGCTGCTGGCCAGGCAGAGCCCGTGGCAGAGTCCACTGGAGCCCAAGAGGGCAGGGCCAGCCTTGCTGCCAGCACTGCTGCACTTCAGAGCCCCTGGCTGGGGCAGACGGGCAGGAGAGGATCCTGCACGGCCGGGAGAGGCAGTGGGGCTCCCAGGAGGGCGAGCACTGCCTCTGTCCCAGCCACAGGCACCCCGGGACCGCCCAGCCCCGGCTCTGCAGCCACCCAGAGCACACCCCCACCTCTCGGCGCAGCCCCTGAGGTGACAAAGAGCTGTTAGAGCTGGAGAAGTGCCCCGGCCTGCCCCTGCTCTAGTTCCTCCTCCAAAGAGGATGTGGGGGGACCCTGCCCTGGGATTTCCAGCCTGTTCCCACCTGCATTCCCAGCTCTGGGCTGTAATGCAGCTTGGAGCCCGGGGTGCCATGGCGTGGCATCTTCTGCACCAGAAGGAGCAGCTCCTGCTTTACTTCTCCCTTTGCCTAAAGGAAGATCTGGCCACTATTAATCCCTATTAAATATTAATAATAAAGTTGGGAAGGAGCTGGATGCACAAAGCCAGGATTCCTTGCTGGAAGCACAGAGTCCAGCACAAACACGTGGGAGTGCTCCCAGGGCTTGAACAGGCTCTGACCCCTGCAGAAAATTAACTGCTCCAGCTCTCCATGCCACAGGCACTCCTGGGATTACAGGGCCAAGGGTTTCCCTGCAGCCCCTGGTTTGCTGAACCTGCAGCTTTCTCCCCTAAGATGTCTCCAAAGGCAGGGAGCAGAGGCTGGAATTCATTTTAGCATCGCCTCACTAACAGCAGGGACTTTCTCCTGGTAACTTTGTCATTGAATCTTATTTTGTTTGCAAATCTATTAACAGTACAACTCCAGCCCACATGTATTTTATGGAATGTGCATTTCTCATCATGGCCCTGCTGCTCACTTACAGATGAGGAAAGCAATGTGAACACATGAACTGTATTTGTTCATGTCAGGAAACGCAAGGAAATAAAAATGGAACAATTCTTTCAGTTCTATAAGTTTTATCTTCAGGAATTAGCACAAAAAAATCACTTTCACAGAGGTTTTCAGGAGAAAAGACATCAGCATTGACTTTAATTTGTAATAGGCCCAAGTGTGTTTTGTTGTCCTTCTTTGTGCTCTCTGTTACACAGGAGATTTTTCATGACATAAATATCATGAATATATGAACTTGGGGTGCTGTTCTTTGGGACCCTCCATCATTTACATTTTATAAATATTTCTATAAATGGTGTGATGCTGTGCTGACCAGCCCTGAGTTTCAGCAGTCTCTTGATTCTATATCCTCACACGCCTATGGCTGCAAAATTCATGCCCAGATCCTGGAAGTCACAACACTCAAAAATCACATCCATGCTCTCTGGACACATCCAGGGAAATGCCCAATTTTACAGGAAAACAGGAAAAAATGTGCAATGAGAGTGACTTAATGGCAGCTCTAGGGAAAGGCTGGGTTCTGAACAGAGTCCTGAACCTTCCCTGAGTGCAGGGACAAAGCCCAAAACGCCCCAAGGCAGCAGCAGCCAGCCCTGACCCCGCAGGTTCCTGCTCCCCCACTCCTGTTTGCCATCTCTGACAGCAGCCAGGGAAAACTGTCACAGCTGAGGATCCCAGACTTCCAAACGGCTCTGCAAGAATCACCCAGCCACGGAACAGGGGCACAGCTCCTGCAGAAAGGACTTGGAGCATCATGGACCCCCAAAAGCCCAGAGGGGCTGGGGTGGGAAGGGACCTTTCCCCATCCCATCCCGGAGTGCTGCAATCCTGGCCCGAGCCCTCCCAGGGCCGGGGCAGCTCGCTGCAGGCTGGCAGGAGGGAGCAGAGCTGAGGTGGGAGCAGCACGGTGCGAGGGCAGGTGAGGGAGAGGCGGGCTCAGGGCTGCAGGAACGCCGTGCCCTGCTCAGGAGGGCAGGGCTGTGCCTTGCAGGTGCCAAACCCCGACCAGAGGGGGTGTCCCCTGCCCTGTGTGGCTCAGGGGGTCACGCTGGGCACTTGGGGGGCTCTGGCCCCAGGATGTTTCTGGGGTGCAGCATCCCTGCCCAGCACAGCCACACCACTGCCTCTCTGCAGGGTGGGAGCACACAGAAAAGAATTCTTGCTCTTTGTTGTGTCCCTGGGGCACAGCAATTCTGTCTGAGGTGCTGCAGCTCACTGTGGCATTTGTATGGAACATTAAAATTGAATAAAAATTAAAACTTTAGGTTTTTTCTTGGTAGCAAACCAAATTACTCGAGAAAAATGCTCAGTAACATTATTTGGTGTTTGTTAACACGTGCAAGTCCCCGTGCCTTCAGCAAGGCACACAGAGGCACAGAGAGCTGGGCTTGCCAGTGCTGTAGAGCAGAGATCCCACCAAAGCCATCAATTCAGCCAGAGCTGAATGGGGCCAGCACACACAGCAGCAGCCAGGGCCTGCCAAAGGCCCCCCCGTGACCCCCAGAGCTGGGCAGGGCACCAGGCTCCAGCCCCGAGGGGGGCACACAGGAAAGCTGAGTGTCCACACACAAAACCTGGTCCAACATCACCTCTCCTCCACAGGAACCTTCATCTGAATTAAACTCCCCCACCTCCCCAAAGGAGCTCAGGAGGAAAGGCTGAAGTGACCAAAACCCCTGAGTTTAGCCATGGAAATTCTCATCCTAATGGTGCTCCCAACATTACAAATGAGATTTGGTTTCTGACAGAGAATTATAAAGAGTTGAATTAAAATCAGAAATTCTCTGACTAGACAAGAGGCCTGTTCAGTGAAAGGTGCAGCTCACACTGGTCCAAAAGCAGATTCCTCCCGAGTCCCTCGGCCTGGCACCTTCCCCTGGTGCAGCAAAGGGCAGGCAGGAGCTGGAGCCAGCCCAAACCCCCTCCCTGGCCCCAGCAGTGCTGCCCTGCTCGTGTCCCACCCAACCAAACCCGTTCCTGCTGCAGCTGCAGGAAGCTCCAGCTGTGCTGGCAGCCCCGGGGATCTGCAGCCCGGACAGGCTGCCTTGGCAGGAGAGCACAGATCACCTGTTTTGTCTAAAGCAGCTCTCCTGGCCAGCCCTGCACCCCGTCAGAATGCAGCAACCCCCCCAAAATGCAATAATGCTGCTACACGTACTTTGAAATAAGAGAAATTTAAAAAACAAACAAACAAACCCACCCAGCTCCAGCTTCTCTACATCGTGCCACAGCACCAGAGAGGGAAACTCTTCACTGCTCAACCAGGGGAGCAGAGACAGGAGGAAATCAGGAAAACAGAGAAAGCACACCATATAGGAAATGTCAAATATGTCAAAACATTCATGAATACCAACATCTCCCTCTGCACCATCCCCAGCTGCAGAGGTTACTCAGGGCTAACGTTTCACAAGTGCAGATTATGCAGCACGGGGTTTACTTATACATAAAAAATCAGCTACAGGTGCATCCAAGGTGCTTTGTGCATGCAGCCAGTCCGGGGATTTCTCCCGCTACAGAAAAGCCAGGAGGGTAAAATCACATAAAACATGAATTTCGCAGCTCTGGCCAGCCCAGAGGCGAGTTCCTGCCGGCTGCTGGCCGTGCCCGTGACACACAGGTGAGGATAACCGGGCAGGGAGCGAGAGCGAGCGCTGCCGGCTGCGTTCCCCAGGCAGGGGGGCTCCCGGCCGGGGCGGCTCATCGGCAGGAGCAGCGCACTCCTCCTCCTCCTCCTCCTCCTCCTCCCGAGCCACCAGCTGGCAATTCCTCCGCCCGCTTTGGGGGCACTCGGAGCTCAGCACACCCAGGACACCATCACATCGTCCGGAGCCTCCGAAAACGCGGCTGAGGTTGAATGGCAGCCGTGGGACACGGCGGGCAGGGCGGGCAGCAGACACCCGGCCTGAATCCACCCCCGGTTCCTTTGTCAGGTTTGGAAATTTCGGCGTATTTGGGAGAATTGTGCCTTGGTGCAGCCTCCTCAGCCTGCACAGCAGGAGGAGGAAGGTGCCCAGCTCTGGAGAGGAGCAGGGAGCCTCCCCTGCTCCCTGGGAGCACCAGGGTGACCTCCAGACAAAGCAAACACACTCCCCCCTTGCACCTCGGTGCACCGGAGCAGTAACTCCGCAGAAAACAGTGCGAGCAAAACAGAAAGTTGGGTTGAAATCAGCCCGGCGGGTTGGTAGGGAGCTACAACACCTGGAATTCCGAGGGAACAAACCAGGATGGGTCTGGCTGCTCCTGACACGAGCCCGGCAGAACGAGCAGTAACAAATTCCAGCAGCAGCACACAGCTAAAATAATTAAGATAGCTATTGATCTGGAATAGTGCAAGCCTGGAGAAGTGAAATCTTTTAATAAATCCTCCCATTGATACCACCAGTTAAAAATCATTCCTTCAGCTCCACATTCTGCCTTGAGCTCCCACTCTGAACGTTTTTCTCAAGGTCTCTGCACAGCGCTCAGCATTCCCTCCTCGCTCTCCTGCCTCGCCGGAGCCTGCAGAAGGCGGCAGGCAGGGAGCACAGCGGCTGTGCCCCCTCTGCAGCCCGCCCCCAGCCCCAGCCCCTGCCCCAGCCCGAGCCCACCTCGGTGCCCGTGTCCGGCCGGGCCGCTCCCTCCGGGCTCGGCTCCTCCGCTCCTCCCGCTGCGGGACTCGGCCGGGGCACACCCGGGGCCGCCGCGGACCTGGGGGAACTGCGGGGGGAAAGTCGAGCAGGTGTGAAATGGCCGCCTGGGAAGGATCAGTTCTGCTTTCCCCAGGTGCAGAGGGTTAAACCTGTTAGAAAAGTTACTGCAAAGGGCGCTGATTAAAGTGGTGGAAACAGCTGATTTCTGGGAGGAATTGGGAGCAGCTGGGGGATATTTAGAGGGGGATCGAGTTCTTAAATTCTTTCTATAAACAGGTTTTTGTCTTTCTTTTGCATTTCAAACCTCTTCTGGAGCATAGACATTTACACTTCCATTTTTATTTACACGTATTGAAGGAATGTCCGTATTCTCTCTATCTATTTCGGGCATATCTGTATTCCATGTGCACTGTTTAGGTTGAAGCCACAGCTACTCCAGCCCCGTGCCCGTGGATCCCAAGCTCCAGACCCCGCTCGGGATGAATTAGGCAGCACCCGCCTCTGCCCCAGCCCGCTCCTTGCCCCCCCACAGCACCCGCCCGCCACGGCACCGACTTTTATTCCTTCTTACAACTCTTCATTCTCGGAATTTTTCCCCTGACCGAGCCGCGAAGCCCCTTCCCCGGCAAACCGGGTACTCGGGGCTCGCCCGCACCGGGGGCTGCAGAGCCGCGGATCGCAGATCCCCGGCACCGCGGGACGGGGAGGCGGCACCGGGCTGGGGTACAGCACCGGGCTGGGGTACAGCACCGGGCTGGGGTACAGCACCGGGCTGGGGTACGGCACCGCGGGACGGGGAGGCGGCACCGGGCTGGGGTACAGCACCGGGACGGGGTACAGCACCGGGCTGGGGTACAGCCCCGGGACGGGGTACAGCACCGGGCTGGGGTACGGCACCGGGCTGGGGTACGGCACCGGGCTGGGGTACGGCACCGGGACGGGGATGCGGCTCCGGGACGGGATGCGGCTCCGGGACGGGGATGCGGCTCCGGGATGCCGCCCGCCAGCCGTGGGGAGAGGCTGCCGCTCACCCGTGTCCGTGGGGTTTTGGCCACAGCGGGATCCGTGGCACAGAGGAGCAAAACCGCTCCCGGGCGCGCCTCCCTCACCCTCCCACGGGCGTTATATTGTCTCCCGAGGCGAGAGGCTGAAGTTCCGTCCCCACCGGATGAACCAGCGGAGTTTGAGTTCCTCCTCCCTCTCCACGCGCGGGACCCCCGTGAGCGCATCCCGGTCCCGGGACCCGCGGGGCTCCGGGCGCGGTGCCGGTGCCCCCGAGCGCGGTGCCGCTGCCGCGGGGCTCCGAGAGCCGCCCCCGACCCAAGCTCGGCAGGAGCCCGGGGCTTTGGGGGCAGCGCTCCCCGGATGCCGCTCCGCGCTGCCCGTCCTGCCCCCCGAGCCCCTCCGCCGCCGCGGGAGCGGGTGAGGGAATTAAACTCCTCCGCGAACGGTGTTTTCCTGAGGAATTAGCCCCCCGGCGAAGGGATGCGCCTGAGCAAACGCCGGCGCGGGAGGAGGGAGAGAGGGATGGACGGCGCAGGGCGCGGGGTCCTGACGCGGGTCTGGATGCGGCGGGGCCCGAGCGTGCTAAAAGCCGGGGAAGGACCAACCTCCGAGCCGCGGCTCTTCCTCCTCTTCCTCCCGCGGAGCCGGCGGCACCGAGCGGGAGCGGCCCCGGCCATCGCCGCTCCGGGATCGCCGCACGGGCAGAGGCTTTTGTCCCCTGGGTGCGGCGGGGGCTGGCGGAGGAGCTTCGCACTTCGGCAGAAAGGAGACGAAATTCGATTCGTTTACATGTTTTATTGTTGTAAACATTAAAATTGTCTTTCTCAAAGAAAGAGTTCTCGGGAGAAAAAATAATAATAATAATAATAATTATAATAATAATAATCCGCGTTTCTAACTGTCGTACACCATATTAAAAAAAGGCAGCGACTTTCCCGTGTGCCAAACCGGGGTATACAAAGAAAAATACTACAGAATATGGCAATATTAAAAATATTACTCGAACATAAAATAATATATTAACCGACAATTTTTAGACATAAAAAACCCAAATGGAACAAAACAAACCAAGAATTCAAAGTGCTCAGTAATTTCCAGGGAGTTATGTATAGTATAAGCACTCTGGAAACAGTCAAAAGCTGCTGCATGCAAGATCTGTTTAGCTTTAGACAACAAAATAATCAAGATATAAACTTCTTCTTTAATCAACATCAACAGTACATACAACACTTACAAACAAGGGGTGTCGGGCGGTGTTTACAAACACTATGTGTCCCTTTGGGGGGGATTCCGGGGGGTAACACTTGTGCCCACCTATTTTACAATTGAGAAAATGTTTGAAGCTTAGATAACTACCAGTCTTTATAAAAGCTACCAGACTACATAGTGTCTGAAATACTATTTATAGAATATAGACATTACTGAAATAGCAAGTGCCTATAACATTGTCACCCTGGAATCATCATGCTTCCCTGGTATGGACAGATTGGGTTTTCTTTCTTTTTTTTAATTCTCCATTTTTTAATTTTTTTTTTTTTCCCAAACACATTTAGCTTTTATTTTTGATTATTTTTTTAATTTTAGAATTATTTTCCACGTTTCATCATAAATAGGCACAGAAGAACTTCTTTTTTTTTTTTTTTCTCTTTAAAAGCCAAACTGCATCTGATAAATTTACAAGCCTTCGCCTTCATTAATGCCACGCCACCCACGCAACGTTTGGGGTTTGGGTATATTGCAGCTTTCTTTTACTGCAGAAAACTTTAGTCTTTAGGAGGGTGAGGCTCGCGGGTGGCCGCGGCGCTGGGTTTGGCACGGCGCCGCCAGGCAGGCTTGTCTTTGCACCGGAAGTCCTGAATAACAAACTCGTTTAGAAGCCGAGAATAAAAAGTTTATACCATGGTATTTGTGTAGTCCATGAGCTGCATCCATGGTGGCCCAGAGCCAAAATGCCCATCGCGTTCTGCCTGCAGGAGTTGGCAACACCGGCTGGGTGGGAGCTGGCACCCAGGGGTGCTGCTCTGGGCCCACAGCAGCTCCCCTTCAGGCAGGTGGAGCTTCTCCTCGGGTCAGCGGAAGCGTGCGGGAAGAGTCTTAAAAAGGTAAAGTGTCCAGGAAAAGTTTGTCAATTATTGCTGGCGGTGGCACCAAATCTTCCAGTTTCAGGTAGAAAATGCGCTGCAGCCCCTGTGTGCAAAGCGTGCGGAGTTCAGGGAGCTTCCCCAAGAGTTTGGACAAATAGTTGGGGCGATTCAGCCCCCCGTTATTGAAAGTCACGTGGTCTTTGAGACAATTTACAATCTTGTTCTGAAGCTCTTCCACCCTCTTGGGTTCCTTAAGCCCGTGCCTCTCTGCAAAGAGAAGGGTGCGGGACGTTAGGGGCCTGGCTGGGAGCAGGGCGGGCGGGGGAGCAGGAGGGGGACACTGACCTGTCACCATGGCCAGGGCAGCGATGCAGGAGAAGGCAGAGATGTCGATGTTCATGTTTTGCAAGTTGGAGGAAAATTCCACGATGGAATCGATCCACTCCCCAAAGCCACGGATGCACTGCAACCGGTGCAGGACCACCCCGTTGCAGAAGATCAGCTTCCCCTCCACGGGGTTGGACCTGCAAGGAAGGGGACAAGCCCAGAATGAACTGATGGATGGACGAGAGAGGGGGGAAATTAGATGGGGAGAGAAAACGCAGGAAAGGAAAGACAAAAGATAAGAGAAGGACAAAATACAGGAGTAAAGAAAGAGAGAATAAGTGAAAGGAAGAAAGCAAGAAAGAGAGGGAGAGAAAGATAAAATAGAGAAGAGGGAATGAAAGAGAAAAAAAGAACAAGAGAGAGCAGGAAAGAAATAAAAAAAATAATAAGAAGGAGATGATGGGGGAGAAAATCTAAACAACTAATTACTTGAGGAGCGATAAATGAAGGATTTAAGAGGCACCTAATTACCGAGGAGTTAATAAAATGCAGCCCAGTGGACCTTGAAAGGCTCTGATTCCCTGCCCGCGGCCCCGACCCCCGCTCACCTGTACGCCAGCCGCAGCACGAACAGCTCCAGGAAGGCGGACTCGAAGAGCAGGTCCTGGTCCGTCTTGGGGAGGTCGGTGAAGCCGGGGATTTTTTCTGCCCACCCTCGGATGATCTCCATGGAGCCGGTCAGGAGATCGTAGAACTGCTGGATGTGCTGGGTGTCGTCGCCGCTCAGCTGGTAGTCGGGGTTAGCCTGGAACTGGATATTCATTTTAAAAAGCACTTAATGAGGTTCTCTAAAGTCTATAACCCGTGAAATTGCTCACCCCGTCCCTGGCCGGGGAGCGGGCTAGGGATAACAATTAAAGCTCTCTCTGACCGGTGAGGAAATTAGATGTTCCGGGGCAATTAATTCGATTAGGAACGGCGCTCCGAGGCCGCCGCTCTCCGTGCGCGGGGGGCCCGATCCCGGGGCGGCGCCGGCGGGGCCGAGCCGAGCCCCCGGTCCCGGCGGGGCCGAGCCGAGCCCCGGGCGGGCAGGAAGGGCCGAGCCGAGCCCCGGGCGGCCTCGCCTCTCCCCCCGCAGCGGCCGCGGGGCCGGGCCCCCCCTCCCCGGGCGGCGGCGGCGGGGTCCCTCCGCGAGCTCGGTGCCGCTTACCCGGGAATAGTCCAGGCTGGTCATAGCCGGGTTGGAGTCGACATGGGCTCTCACCAGCGCACTGATCAGACTCACCGGGGGAGAGGGGGGAGAAGGCTCCTGGGGGCTCTTCGGTTTGGACGGCAAGCGGCCCCGCCGGCCTTTGAGGCTGTCTGTGCGCACCACTGCAAGAGACGGGGGTCAGCCCGGCGCCGGCCCCGCGGGGCGCGCCGGACACGCGGGCTCACGGACAGACGGACACTCACCCTCCTTGACCATGCCGACGGCCAGGCACTTCTGGAAGCGGCAGTACTGGCAGCGGTTGCGGCGGCGCTTGTCCACCGGGCAGTTCTTGTTGGCCAGACACACGTACTTGGCGTTCTTCTGCACCGTGCGCTGCGGGCCGGCCGGGCGGGCAGCGCCGTCAGCGCCGGCCCGGGGAGCGCCCCGCGCCGCCGCCTGCCCGCCCCTGCCCGCAGCTTCTTTTGCTGCCTTCTCCCCTCGTTCTTCTTTTTCCTTTCCTCCCCCTTATTTTCTTTTCCTTTTTTCCGCTTTGTTTCCTTCCCTTTCCCCTTCGTTTTCTGTTCCCGCTTTCATTTTTTCCCCTTTATTTTCCTTTTTTTTATCTTTACTTCTCCTCTTTTTTACCTTTATGTCCCTTCCTCCTTTTTCCCCTTTATTTTCTTCTCCCTTTTAATTTTTTTCCTTTCTATAATTTCCTTTTTCCCTTTTCTTCTTCTGCCTTTTAAGATTTATTTTTAAGATTTATTTTCTTTTCCCTTTATTTCCTTTCCCCTTTTCCCTCTTTATTTTTAGTTCCTTTCCCCCTTTATTTAGTTTCCATTTTTTTCCCTTTTATTTCCTTTTCCTCCCCCCCTCCCATTTTTTTTTTTCCCAGGGCATTTAACAGGAGAAAATTGACAGCGTTAACATCCAAGCTAACCTCGCAGCTCCTAGCCGTGTTTTATATGCCAAGAGGAGGGAAAGAGACGCTCGGTAAATACAAATCCGTGGGCATTCATATTATTTACATTCCTTGGAGACCTCCTCTATTTAAAATGATAAGATTATTCAATCAGGATGGTGAAATAAAGAGATCACTTAATTTTACCACAGGGAATTCCGTTCCGCATGGTTAGCTCAGACGCACTTCTCTGTCCTAACCGATTTCCATCTGCGGGCTGCCGGCCCCGCGGGCTCCCCCGCGCCCCCTGCCCTGCCCTGCCCTGCCCCGCGGCCCCGCTCACCTTGAAGAAGCCCTTGCAGCCCTCGCAGGTGCGCACGCCGTAGTGCTGGCAGGCCGCGTTGTCGCCGCACACGGCGCAGAGCCCCTCGTTGGACGGCGAGCCCCGGGAGGGCGGCGAGGGCACCTGGCTGTCCAGCAGCTGCGGCGCGGGGCCCAGCTGCAGCCCGGGGAAGGCCATGGAGGGCTGCTTGCGGATGCCGCCGGGCACGGCGAAGGGCTGCCCGTCCACGCCGTGGTGCGGCCCCGCCGGCTCGGCGCCCATGGGTACGTGCAGGGGGCCCTCGAAGCGCATCTGGCAGCTGGACACGGGCGTGCCGGGCGGGGACTGCTTGAAGGAGAACAGGGACAGGCGGGACACGGGCGTTTTGCGCTGCTCGATCATGTGCGTGGTGGCCACGTAGTTGGGGTGGAAGTTGTGCAGGGAGCCGGGCTCGTCCCACACGGGGCCGTGCTGCACCTGGAAGCCGGGCGTGGAGGGGGTCGGGGGCGACGAGGGCTTGTAGTAGACGGAGCCCGAGTGGGACATCATCTCCTCGGACTGGGGGGGCAGGTGGCCGTGCTGCTGGTAGCCGTGCATCTGAATGTCTTCCACCTTAATGGAGGACTGCTGTCCGGACAGGGGCATTTGGTACAAGCAGGGGGGCTTCACGTCGTAGCTCGTGTTGTAGTTGTCCATAAAGGTACTGAAGCTGGGGAGAGAAGTGGTGGCGGTGATTTCGGTGTTGGTGAGGTCCATGCTAAACTTGACGAACTCCGGAGTTAGGAAATCGGAGCTGTATTCTCCCGAGGAGTGGTAGCTGTAGCTCTGGGAGGCCGGGCTGGCTCCTTGAGGCGAGGACCCATACTGAGCCTGAACACAGGGCATGGCTGCAAACGAAACAGCGGCAGGTAGACTCGGCCCGCGCCGCCCCGCGCCGGCCGCCGGGGCCGAGCGCCGGGAGCCCCCTGCCCCGCCGAGGCCGCCGGGGCCGCGGGGACGGAGCGCACCAACCTTCAGCCGAGGGAGCGGCGTGTTCGGGGCAGCCGAGGGCGGACAGCGTCGGAGCGCGGCGGGGAGCGAGGTGTCCGCGGGTTCAGAGCGCGGCGGCGGCTCCAGCCTGCCCGGCGCGACGGCTGCGAGAGACACGGACCGGCCGGTGAGCGGACGGACACACGGACCGACACACGGACCCGCCGGCGAGCGGAGGGACACACGAACCGACACACGGACCCGCCGGCGAGCGGACCGACTCACGGACCCGCCGATGGAGCAGCAGAGGCGGGGGACTGACACACAAACCCGCTGGTGCGGGGACAGACGCACGGACCCGGAGCGGAGAACAGGAACACGGACCCGCCGGTCAGGCAGCCCCGGTGGGGAACTGACACACGGACGCCCCGGTGGAAGGACAGACACACGGAGCCGCTTGAACGGGGACAGACACACGGAGCCGCCTGAGCGGGGACAGACACACGGAGCCGCCTGAGCGGGGACAGACACACGGAGCCGCCGGCGCTCCGCCCGGCTCTGGGGAGCCCCGCCTGCGGAGCCCCGGGGCTGCGGGAGCGGTGGCGAGCAGGGCCGCCCCGCGCCCCTCGAGGAGCAGGTTTGGGCTCGGTTCGGGGTTAATTCTCAGTAGTCGGGCAGGCGGCTCCCCGCGGGCGGGCTGTCACCGGCACCGGCTGCCAGGCTCCCTTCTCCACGCCCTCCGGGAGCCGCGGCGCGTCCCTGGGGAGAGCGGGCGAGGCGCGGGGCTCCCGGCGCGGCGGTGCCGGCACCGGAGCGGGGCGCGGGTGACAGCCAGCCCGGGCGGACCCGGCTCGGCTCGGCAGCTCCGCGGGTGACACGCGCCCTCGGGCAGCGCCACCCGTCCCGTCCGGGGACCGACCCGAGCGAGACCCGCCAGCAGCTGGGACGGCACGGCACGGCACGGCACGGCACGGCACGGGAGCGCATCCCGCGCCTCGCGCGCGGGACCCCGCGGCGGGAGGGGGGCGCGGGAGGCGGGACCGGCCGGGCACTCACCGGGGAGCGGAGCGCGGCGCGGGGCGCGGGGCGCGCATCCAAGTGCGGGCGGAGCGGCGGCGGCGGCGGCGGCGGCGGCGGCGCGGGCGGCCGGACTGTGCCCGCCCGCAATGTGCCTTTGTTTATGTGGCCGCGGCCGCCGCCGACCAACGTGCGCCGCGAGCCCCCGCGCGTCACCGCGCGTCAGCGCCGCCCGCCAATCCGCGCCGCCGGGGGCCCGCCCCGGACACGCCCCCCCCGCGCGCCAGCGCGCCCTTTTGGTAAGTTTCCGACCGGTGACGTCACGAGGAGGGATGCGCCCCGGCCACGCGCCGGGCGGGGGCGTGGTCTCATTTGCATAGAGGGCGGTGCCACCCCCGCCCCCCGCGCGCGTCACCGTGACGCGAACCCCGGAATAGCGCGCGCGAGACCGCGACCCCGGCCGGGGACAGAACCGGGACAGGGACAGAGCAGGGACAGGGACAGAACCGGGACAGGGACAGAGCCGGGACAGGGACAGGGCCGGGAATGGGACAGAGCCGGGAATGGGACAGAGCCGGGAATGGGACAGAGCCGGGAATGGGACAGGGCCGGGACAGGGACAGAGCAGGGAACGGGACAGAGCCGGGACAGGGACAGAGCAGGGACAGGGACAGAACCGGGAATGGGACAGAACCGGGACAGGGACAGAGCCGGGACAGGGACAGAACCGGGACAGGGACAGAGCAGGGAACGGGATAGAGCCGGGACAGGGACAGAACCGGGAATGGGACAGAACCGGGACAGGGACAGAGCAGGGAACGGGACAGAGCCGGGACAGGGACAGAACCGGGACAGGGACAGAGCAGGGAACGGGACAGAGCAGGGAATGGGACAGAACCGGGAATGGGACAGAGCAGGGACAGGGACAGAGCAGGGAACGGGACAGAACCGGGAATGGGACAGCGCTGGGAATAGGACAGAGCAGGGAATGGGACAGAGCAGGGACAGGGACAGAACCGGGCCAAGGAGCGCAACATGCCTCCACTTCCACTGCCCACCTGGAATTTAGTCTATTTTATTTTATTAGTATTTTGTTTTTATTTTATTATTAACTTCATTTTTATTTTATTATTGTCTTTCTTTTATATGTTATATTTATTTTATTTTATTTTATTTTGGATTTATTTATTGTAATATTTTTCCTGTTAGTTATTTCTGTTTATTCTTTATTTCTTATTTTATTATTTTCTATTTTATTAGTTTTTATTTATATTTATTTCATTGCTTAATTTAATTCATTATTTTCGGAGCTTTATCTTTTATTTTATTTGACTTTTTTTGGTATCATTTAATTTATTAAACTTTCTTATTTTTATTTATTCTAGGCTTATCCATTTAAATGGCTGATGTTTATTTATTTAAATGCACATAGAGGTTTTTTTTATAAATATTTTATTAAATTTTGCCTCTCCCCAGAGCCCCCCAGTTTGCCCCAGGTGGGTGTGGTGGGAAGGGCACAGAGCAGAGCCGGGCAGGGCAGTCGAAGGCGCTGCGTTTATTCAAGGCGGCGATCTCGGCTCCCCGCTGCCCGCGGCGGTGCCGGGTCCCGGCTGGGGAGGGTGGCAGGGGACACGGCCTCCCCCTGGCTGGGCTCTGCTCCGCGGCCCTGCATTCCCACCGCTGGGTTCCGGCCTGGAAAAGAGCACAGAATGGCATCGGGGTGAAGGGAACACAGCCCGGGGCCAGAGCCAGCTCCTGGCCTGGGATAAATCCCCCCAGCCCAGCCCGGATAAACCCCCAGCCTGGGATAAACCCCATAGCCCAGCCTGGGATAAACCCCATAGCCCAGCCCGGGATAAACCCCCCAGCCCAGCCCGGGATAAACCCCCAGCCCAGCCTGGGATAAACCCCCAGCCCAGACTGGGATAAACCCCCAGCCCAGACTGGGATAAACCCCCCAGCCCAGCCCGGGATAAACCCCATAGCCCAGCCCGGGATAAACCCCATAGCCCAGCCCGGGATAAACCCCCCAGCCCAGCCCGGGATAAACCCCATAGCCCAGCCCGGGATAAACCCCATAGCCCAGCCCGGGATAAACCCCCCAGCCCAGCCTGGGATAAACCCCATAGCCCAGCCCAGGATAAACCCCCCAGCCCAGCCCAGGATAAACCCCATAGCCCAGCCCGGGATAAACCCCCCAGCCCAGCCCGGGATAAACCCCCCAGCCCAGCTCAGGAACACCGAGATTTCCTGGGAAACCAAGGAAAGAGCTCCTTCCCAACCGGCTCCTGCTGGAGCCACCCCACGAACAGCAGAGAAACCCAAACTGCTCCCACCCGAGACACCGCCCCAGACTGCGCTCTCCTGATCCTACAGAGCTCCTACAGAAGGAACACCCCGGGCTGAGACACCTCAGGGCTGGCCAGAGTGGCATTTCTGGGGTCAGTAAGGAACACCCAGGGCTGAGACACCTCAGGGCTGGCCAGAGGGGCATTTCTGGGGTCACTAAAGGAACACCCAGGGCTGAGACACCTCAGGGCTGGCCAGAGTGGCATTTCTGGGGTCACTAAAGGAACACCCAGGGCTGTGACACCTCAGGGCTGGCCAGAGGGGCATTTCTGGGGTCAGTAAGGAACACCCAGGGCTGAGACACCTCAGGGCTGGCCAGAGGGGCATTTCTGGGGTCAGTAAGGAACACCCAGGGCTGAGACACCTCAGAGCTGGCCAGAGTGGCATTTCTGGGGTCAGTAAGGAACACCCAGGGCTGTGACACCTCAGGGCTGGCCAGAGTGGCATTTCTGGGGTCAGTAAGGAACACCCAGGGCTGAGACACCTCAGAGCTGGCCAGAGTGGCATTTCTGGGGTTGTCCCCAAGGGGTTCCCCAGAGGAGGAGCCCAGCCAGCCTCCCTCAGCTGCAGCCCCGCGGAGCCACCACCGTCAGTCAGACCCCCACAGCCCGTCCAGCCCCCAGCTCCACACCAACTTCCAGCCAAGGCCCTTCTAGGGCTAAGTGATCCATCTAATTACCATATCCTTAGAATAGATGTAATATAAATTTCATTACTCACTTAAAAGTTCTAAAGTTAACAGCATAAACTTGAAGTTGAGTAATTAAGTAATCCTTATATAGACACTTATTAAAGTATTTATACATATTATCTTAAATCTACATCTATCATTTTGCCAATTAAAATTAGGACTTTAATTGCAATTAAGTAATTTAATTGCCAATTGAACAGCAAAATTGCTAAGTGACTAATTTTAATGCCTATTTTAATTACCAATCATGACTGGGGAGGGAGCTAATCAAGCAGTATCAGAGTAATGATGTGAAAAAAAGCGGAGAACAAACATTCCAGACTCCATGCTTTTTAAAAAGAACTCCAAATTAAATAAGTGCAAACACAATTGCAGAGATGTGGGGAAATGCTGGGTTTGGGAGCACAAAGAACACGTTTAATTACAGACACCTCGCTCTGCCCCGAGGTGCTGCCATGGAGGGCTCTGTGTCCCCGGCTCTGCTCCCGGTGAGGGGCTGGGGGCTGGGGATGGCCCAGCTCACTCCCGGGATGAGCTCCTGGAGGAAAGCAGCACCTGCAGCCGCAGCTCTGGGAATTCCAGGTGACCCCAAGAGGGGGAAATGGACACAGGACAGGCAGAGTGGAGCACCAGCACTTCTGGGCTGCCCGCATGGGAACACCATCCCCACCCACACTCCCTGAAGTGCAAGCCCACCTTGCTGGCAGGCTCGGGGTGCCACGGGGGAGGATTTCCAGCCCGTGGCTCCTGCGGGGTCAGGCCAGCCCAGCTGGTCCCACGGGCCTTGAGGGGAAGTGCATCTGGTGCTGCCATTTCCCATAAAAACCCCGAATCCCATAGAAGCCCCAAATCCGTGGCAGCCCTGGCTGCCATTCCCCATAAAAGCCCCAAATCCGTGGCAGCCCTGGCTGTCAGTGCAGCACATGCCCCAGGAAGGAAAGCCAGTGCTTGTTTGGGATGAGGGACCCACGAGGGCTGCTGGGGCTGCTCCTCTCTAGCAGGAACAGTGCAACGGGATCAGCACCCCAAGGAGAGGTTCTCACCCCTGCAGCCCCGAGGTGGCCCTGGGGTGCTGGCCTGGCAGTGGGGGAGCACTGGGAGGGGCACTGGGAGAACTGGGGGCACTGGGAGAACTGGGGGGCACTGGCAGCACTGGGAGCATTGAGGGGGCACTGGCAGCACTGTGGGGGCCCTGGCAGCAATGGGGGGGCCCTGGCAGCGTGGTGGGCAGCACTGAGGGCAGCAGCCAGCACGGCCAGGCAGGGTCAGTGCTGCTCCTGGCCAGCAGCTCCCTCAAACCCCCTCCTGGCAGGGCTGGCTGGGCACAGCAGGGCTGAGTTTGTGGGGCATCCTCCTGGGGCTCCTGCAGCACCAGAGCAGCTCCTGCATCAGGCCCTTCCCTACAGCCTGATGCAGGAGGACAAGGACCCCTTGGGGACAACCCCTTCCCTACAGCCACACTTCCACTGCTCACACCCCAGCCTAACCTGCTGCGTGTTCCAGCAGACACTTTTGGCAGGGAAGGGATTTGTTGCCTCTCCAACAGACCAAAGTTTCAGACCAACAAAGAGGTGCCAACACAAAAGGACAGTCGTGTGTCAGGGGCTGGGTCCCCTGCCTGGGCCAGGGTGGAGGGGGCAGTGCCAGACCCCCAACAGCCACCCCCTGTCCCCACACCAGGGACACACTCTGCACAGGGACAGCTGCGTGGTGCCATCTCCCAGATCCAAGAGTGGCGTCACTCCAGTGAGCCTTCCAGAGGGAACGAGGGCTGCAGTGTCCTTCTGTCCAACGTCACACGAGGTGTGGAGTCCCCAAGTGAGGAATGAGGCACAAGCCTGGAGCTGGTGTCTGACCCCTGGGCAGTGCCAGCCCCTGCTGACGGTCGGTGTCTCAGGGCTGCAGCAGCAGCTCCCAGCTCCCCTCCCCGGCAGCTCCAGCCCGGGGCACTCCGTCCCAGAGCTCACACTCGTGTTCCACCAGCCCATCAGGCCTCGGGGGCACACAGCAGCTCTGACACAGCTCTGCATGTCCGTGGGAGGCTGGAGGCACACATGAAGCTGGATGTCCTGATGTGAAGTCAGAGCGTGGGGCTCTCCCTGCCAGGCTGGGATGTGAACAGGCCAGCTCACAAGCACTCTGTTATTCCCCTCAGATTTCCCAGAAACTACAAATGGAGCGTTATTCTCCCTTTCCTCCCGCTCCTGCTTCACTCCTGGAGCTCAGCTGACACGAGGTATTTGCTGCAGCAATGCCCATTTCCACGGAGTCCTTGCCAGCACGGGACCGTCCCGTGGGAGCCGCCGAAGCCGCGCTGTCCCCGTGTCGCGGCCGGCCAGCACGAGGAGCCACTCGCAGCGCCTGCCGGCCGCCAGGGCCCGAAGGCAGAGATGCTCTCGGTGTCGGGTGTCCGGCTCCGCTGTCCTTCGTGCCGCAGCGCCGAGGTCCCTTCGGCCCCGGCCGGGGAGCGGGACGGAGCGGGGCCGGCCGTGCTGCCGCCGGAGCGCTGGGTGCTCCCGGGCCGGCGGTGACTGATATCCGCGGGGCGAGAGGCTAAACGGGCCATATGGCTCTCGCTGCAGCCCATCTGCTCCCTGCCCAGCCGCGCCGCGCCTGCCGCCGCAACATCTGCCCGCCCGCAGCCAGCTGTGCGGGCACCGCTGGCGGAGCCGCGCCGCCCCGAGCCCACGCCTGGCTGCGGGGGCTGAGTCCCGGGACCCTCTGCTTCCTATCCCCATCCCCATCCCCATCCCACCCCCATCGTCTCCATCCCCATCCCCATCTCCATCCCGTCCCCGTTCCCATCCCATCCCATCCCATCCCATCCCATCCCATCCCATCCCATCCCATCCCATCCCATCCCATCCCATCCCATCCCATCCCATCCCATCCCATCCCCGTCCCCCTCCCCGTCCCCATCCCGTTCCCATCCCCGCCCGCTCTACCTGCCTCCGCCGCGGGCGCGGAGCGGGGCGGAGCGGTCGGAGCCGGGACCGGAGCCCGGTGCCGGGGGCCGCCGCGCCCCCTCGCAGCTGCCGCCGCGCGTCAGCGCCCGTCACGGCCCGTCAGCGGCGGCGGGTGACGGCAGCGCCGGGGGAGCGGCCCGGGGCCGCCGCGGGGGGAGCTGCCGGCGAGCGGGGGCGGCCCCGGGCTGGCCCGCTCCCACCCCGGGCTGACCCGCTCCCACCCCGGACTGGCCCGCTCCCACCCCGGGCTGGCCCGCTCCCACCCCGGGCTGGCCCGCTCCCACCCCGGACTGACCCGCTTCCCCCCCGCTCCCTCCCGGTCTGACCCACTCCCTCCCGGGCTGTCCCTCTGTCCCACCCGGGCTGACCCACTCCCTCCCGGGCTGTCCCTCTGTCCCCCCCGGGCTGACCCACTCCCTCCCGGGCTGTCCCTCTGTCCCCCCCGGACTGCCCCGCTCCTCCCGGGCTGTCCCTCTGTCCCCTCCGGGCTGTCCCCGCGCCGCCGCTCAGCGCTCCCGCATAGCCGGGGGCTGGGGAGTGGTCTGTGTTTTGATTTGAGGGGGCTTCATTTGTTTTCTTTTGTTTGGTCGGTTTGGGCTCAGTTTAGTTTTTCCCACCCACCATGCACCCCTCGATGTCCCAGCACCACGCTGGTTCAGGGAGCATTCCTGCTGGAAGTGTTGGACCAGCTCCAGCCCTGGCTCGGGGGGACTCAGCCTGGAGAAAAGGAGGCTCAGGGGGCCCTTGTGGCTCTGCACAGCTCCTGCCAGGAGGGGACAGCCGGGGGGCTGGGCTGTGCTCCAGGGAACAGGGACAGGAGCAGAGGGAACGGCCTCAGGCTGGCCCAGGGCAAGTTCTTTTCGGATATTGTAGAAAATTTCTTCCCTAAAAGTGCTGTCCAGCCCTGGCACAGCTGCCCGGAGCAGTGGTGGGGTCGCCATCCTTGAATGGATTTAAAATCCCCACCCTTGAATGGATTTAAAACCTGTGTGGATGTGGCACCTGGGTCCGGGGTCAGAGGTGACCTCAGCAGTGCTTGGGGAATGGTTGGACTCGATGGTCTCAGAGAGCTTTTCCAAGCCCCCCAATTCTGTGATTCTGAGATTTTAGGATCAAACGGGCCCAGCCCTGCCCAGGGTGCAGCTGCTCCCCTCTGTGACGAGGAGTGCATCGCTGGGTTTGATGTCAGACACGCGTCCCCTGCATGCAACTGATCCCAGCAAACAGACTATTTAAAGTGCCTGCTGAAGTTTTCTTACATAAAACATCTCCAGACTCACCCCCCACGCACACACGCTCAAAGAGGCGGCGGCTGGGTTTTTAACTTGGCACCGTTTTCCTGAAAGGCTCGGGAGTGCCAAAAGCAGTAACTACGCTGCAGAGTCTGTTTCAGCTCCTCCTGCTAGGCAGTTCTGAACTCCTGCTCGCTGACAGGCTGCCAGCCAGGCTGCAAGAATGGAAAAACACCCCCAAGACTGTCCCAGGAATGGCACAGAGACCCCCCGGCTGCAGGTTGGCTGGGGAAGGATCGGGGACAGGCAGCCCAGCCCTGCAGGGACAGACGGGCAGAGCTGTCCCCAGTCCCACCCCTCCAGCAGATTACAGGGACACAGCTGCACTGTCCCCTCTGGAATTCACCTGTGGGGCCACGGAGCTGCTCCTGGATGCCCTCGGGGGAGGACACCGAGCCCCACAGGAGCACCAGGAGGGGGTCCCAGGGCCAGCTCTGGCCACGGTGCTGGGGAGGTGTCCAGGGTCTGCAGTGGCCATCGCCTGCTGCTTTGGGAGTGCTCTCAGGGACTGTCTCAGCCCCAGGCTGTTCTGCCAGCTCTGGAAACCCCCAAAACACAGCACTTGACTGAGGCATTTGTGCCACAAACAGTCAAAAATAGCATAATTGCCCATTGTTTTCCCTGTATTTTGGGAATTACTGACACAAGACACAGAAATCTGGAATAATTAACTGCTTTCGTTAAGTGAAATGTATTTTGTTGTTTTGAGAGAAATCCTTCCTCGGTTTGGGAAGAATTTGCTCAACATATTTGGGATCCTTCCCCTCAGAAGCACATTCCCTGGAAGACAGTGCCAAGCAGGAAAACAAGTACCCACAGAAGCTGGGAAAAGGGGCAGGTTTGCAGCGACTGGTCATGGAGGGAGGTGCTGCTGGCCCCAGCTCCGGATGGACAAGGCTGTCCAGAGGTCCCTGCACACACACAGGGGTCAGCAATGAGCTCCAAAAGTGCCCCTGGGTCTGCTGGCAGCAGAAGCCAGGGGAGATGCTCCACACAAAGCCCAGTGCTCTTCCTCCAGGGGCTGCAGGGAACGGGGGACAGGAACACCCTGGAACAGTGGAACGGGCACAGCCAGGGGCTGCAGGGGACAGGGGACAGGAACACCCTGGAACAGTGGAACGGGCACAGCCAGGGGCTGCAGGGGACAGGGGACAGGAACACCCTGGAACAGTGGAACGGGCACAGCCAGGGGCTGCAGGGGACAGGAACACCCTGGAACAGTGGAATGGGCACAGCCAGGGGCTGCAGGGGACAGGAACACCCTGGAACAGTGGAATGGGCACAGCCAGGGGCTGCAGGGGACAGGAACACCCTGGAACAGTGGAATGGGCACAGCCAGGGGCTGCAGGGGACAGGAACACCCTGGAACAGTGAAATGGGCACAGCCAGGGGCTGTGGGGGACAGGGGACAGGAACACCCTGGAACAATGGAACAGGGCACAGCCAGGGGCTGCAGGGGACAGGGGACAGGAACACCCTGGAACTGTGGAATGGGCACAGCCAGGGGCTGCACGGAACGGGGCCCAGGGCAGCACCAGTGAGAGCCTGGCCCGCCCTGCCTCGGGGCTGCAGGGGCCGTCCTTCCCCTTCGCCCACAGCTTAACAAAGCCATTTTCCACCGGGGCTGCGAGCCTCGAGGCCTCGCAAAGCAGAGCTATTTTGAGTATTTTCCACAGCATCTCTGAGCACTGCTGTGCTCATGACTGGTGAGTGGGAGATGCATGCACGCAGATCTCCGGAGTGTGCCAGCCCAGCCTCCTCCTCCTCCTCCTCCCTGCAGCGGAGCCTGGGCTGAGGTCGCGGCTCAAGCAGAGCCCCCGCCAGCCCCAGGCTGTCCCCGGCTGTCCCTGCAGGGCTGGGTGGCTGTCCTGGCACCCTGGGCCACACAGTGCCTGTTGGAGGCCGTGTCCCCTCACCAGGACATGTCCCAGGGAAGGGGCTGCTCCAGGGATGGAGGGCTTGCATCTCTCTGTTCCCCAAGCAGCCCCAGGGATGGCCTGGTTTGCAAAAGGTGAAATTAATGTCTAGAGGGGACCCAGCTGTGTTTTGTATTCATGAACTAAGGCCCTGGCAGGTGGGACACTGGGGCTTGGAGCAGCCTGGGGCAGTGGAAGGTGTCCCTGCCATGGCCGGGGTGGTACACAGTGAGCTGTGAGGTCCCTTCCATCCCAAACCATCCTGTGGCTCTGTGATGCTGAGCCCAAGCTATAAAGCACGATGTCCCTCGGGCAGAGGCTGCTGGAACCTTCCTTCACTGCTGGAGGTCCCGATGACACTGGACAGAGTGCAACAGCCCCGAGCTGCAGCCCCGAGCCCAGCCAGGCTTTGCCCAGGCTGCAGACCCCTCCTCCGTGGAGCAGGGAGCTGCTGCTGCCTCCCTGTAGGGATGTGGCTCAGTGCTGGGCTTGCCAGCGATGGGTTAATGTCTGGGCTCCGTGCTCTGGGGGGGCTTTGGCACCCCAACCCCCCTGTGGCTCTGAGACAGCCCCAGGGATGGAGCTCAGCACCGTGCGTTTGTCCTGCCGCCCGGCTGTTTGTCCTGCCGCCCGTGTGACAATGCTGCCTCCTGCTAAAAGGCTCTCACCGTGCTGCAGGCCCCAGAAAAGAGGTAAAAGAAAGGGAAAACAGCTCCTGAGAGTCATGAGTTTGCAAAACTCCGTGTCTGCGATGGCTGCTGTCGTTAGGGGGAAATGGCAGGGACAACAAACCCATTAACGCAGCTGTTAATTGAAAGCAGGACCGTGTGGAGAGTGCCGTTTGTAATTATGAGAATAGTTATTAAAACACCATTTTTACTTTTTAAAATGCCTGACTTCAGTACAGAGTATGGAGGAGTTATGTTTTAAAAAGTTAATTATTTCCAGGAGCCAGGATGGGCCGGGAGGGGCCGGGAGGAGGAACCGGGAGGGGTTGGGAAGGTTCGGGAGGAGCCGGGAGGGGTCGGGAGGGGTCGGGAGGAGCCGGCCCGGCCCCGCTTCTGCGCCCGGCGGGGCTGAAGGCGGCCGGCAGCCGTGGGGACGGACAGACAGCGTTTGTGTGCGGACAGACAGCGTTTGTGTGCGGAGGGAGCGCAGCTGGAGCCGGACAGGTGTGAGCCCAAAGAGATCCTGCGGCAGGGCAGCTGGGCTGCGATTCTGGGCCGGTGATTGCTGCAGGGAGCAGTGTGTGCAGGTGTAACCCACTGTGCTGCACACACCGGCTGTGCCTGCAGCTGTTCCCCAGGGAATTCTGCCCTGTGCCCCTGTGCTCAGGTGAGAGCCCACCTGCAGAGCTGCCCCAGCCCTGGGCTCCCACAGCAGAGGGACCTGGAGCTGCTGGAGAGAGCCCAGAGGAGCCCGGAGCTGTTCCAGGGCTGCAGCCCCTCTGGAGCCAGGCTGGGAGAGCTGGGAATGTTCCCCTGGATGAGGGAAGGCTCCAGGCAGAGCTCAGAGCCCCTGGCAGGGCCTGGAGGGGCTCCAGGAGAGCTGGAGAGGGACTGGGGACAAGGATGGAGGGACAGGAGCCAGGGAATGGCTCCCAGTGCCAGAGGGCAGGGATGGGTGGGAGATTGGGAACTGGGAATTGCTGGCTGGGCTGGGATTGCCAGAGCAGCTGGGGCTGCCCCTGGATCCCTGGCAGTGCCCAAGGCCAGGCTGGAGCAGCCTGGGACAGTGGGAGTGTCCCTGCCATGGATGGGGATGGGGATGGGGATGGGATCTAAGGTCCCTTCCAGCCCAACCCATTTTGGGATTCCATGATCCCACAACCACGAGGGTCTCCAAGCTTCAGCTCCTCTCTCCCTCCCTCAGCACTTCTTTGCTTCCAGCCAAGCTCAGCTGGATTTCAGCACAAGTGTAGGATGGACACACACCCAGTGGTACAAAAATGCCCACTCTCCCTTTCCCAGCAATGGAATAATCATAGAGAAACAGGCAATTAATCATGCATAGTAAATAATTTAGTCTTTTTTGCAACACCTGAAGCACAGTGAGTAAAATACCAGTGATTTGAGAAGAGTAGTATTAAATAAAACTATGCAAAATGAAGCTCAGCCCACACACTGAATGGAAGAAAAACTGGGTTTTATTCGATTTTAATTAAATGGGATCTGGTTCTTCAATATGGAAAAACTAGATTAAAACTGAGGCAAAAATTGAATCCCATTAATATTACCAGTAAATAAAAATACATTATTTTTTGGTTGAGGGAGCTTTAATAATAAGAGGCATCATAAAGAGAGAACTCAAAACTGGATTGTACATTCACCAGATTGTTCAATACAAAAGCCAACAAAATTAGCCCATATTGATGTGACAAGCAAGAAGAAATATATTAGTTTCCAGCTCACAACATTCCACTACAAGATATCATTGGAAAAGCAAGTCAATTTTGATATCAGTCAGATCCCAATTAAATGAGGCCACACCTGCAGCAGCAGTCCCACAGGCCTGGCCCCCACAGGCACACAGAAAGGAGAGGAAAATGGATTTATTGCAGCCCCTCCCCTGCCTTCCAGCAGGGCCTGGGTGGGCAAGGGCTGCCAGGCTCGGGGTGGCCAGCACAGCCACTGCCACGTCTGGGGGCAGGAGAGCCCAGGAAAGGACTTTTTTTAATATCTGCAGTGAGACTGAGGTCTTCATGTTGGAAATGATGCTGTGGGTCAGCCTGGATAATGAGGGCTGTCTGGTGCTTGTCATGCAAGGTGACGTGTTCCAGGGATATAAATATGTATTTCCAAGGCTGTTCCAGGAAAAGAAAAAAAATTGGGTCCAGGAGAGAGTTCCTAATATCCATACCTTAAAAACGTGATACTAAGCAAACAAACTGAAAAAGAAATATTTCCTACCTAACATGTTTCTGCTGGCTGGGGGCAGAGCTGCAAACAGAGAATGAGGTTCAGGGAATAAGTCAGCATTGAAGGAAATATGGCAATAACAGTAACAACAACATGAACTATATTACTATTATTATTATTATTATTATTATTATTATTATTATTATTATTATTAATAATAATAATAATAATAATAATAATAATAATAATATAGTGTACTTTTTAACATTTTAAGGGCTAGGGTAAAATATTTTAATCAGGCATTCTCTAAGCAAATGGAAAGTGTCCTGTTGAGTGATCTGCCTAACGAGGCTCCACGCAGGTTTCCAGAGCAGCTCCTGCCTTGCTTTCCCAGGAAGGGCAGAGAATTAGAGGCCTGTGAGGAGGCAGGAGCACCCTGCTGCCTGGACAGCTTCCTTGCCAGTGTAACCTGGTAATTGTGCTAGAGCCTGGCCTCCTCCTTTTGCCTCAAATCCTGAAATGTTAATTTTCATCTCTGATTAAGCTGCAGACCAGTCAAGGCTCCTTTTATTAAGTCAGGCAGACTCCTACCTGCTTCCCGAGGGCTAAATTTGGCTGGCAAAGCCATTGTAATATTGTGTAATTAATTTGCCAGTCAAAAAATTTCTGCAGGGCTCTAATTTACTTATCTGTCTGCAACACTAATGAATCTCCCAGCTCAGTACTTTAATCATGTTTTCTGCCTTTTTATCTCCTTTTTTAACTCCAGGTTTCCTAATTGTTTACTATGGGCTCATCTGTCACCTGTATTTTGGGGCTGTGTTTGTTCTCACAACAAAAGGCAGCAAGCACGCGGACTCTGTAGTTCTCCTTCTTGGCTGGGAGCTGCTGAAAGAGTTCCTTCCTTTATTCTTCAATTCCAACAAACAAGAGAGCCGAGTCAGTCAAAATCAAGATGCAAAAATCCAAGAGAAAAAGCCATTTGTGTTTGGAGGACTGAAGGTGGTGACTTCATTCCAGCTGGTGTAACCTGTGTGCAGGACTGCCTAAAGGTCATTCTGAGCACTCTGTTCCCTGATTAGTGCCAGTGGGAAATAGGTTTAAAAATGGGGATATGGCACCTGAGGGCACCATTGGAGGGTGGCTGTGGTGGTGGTGGCTTGATGCTTGGACTCGATTATCTGAAAGCTCTTGTAACGATTCTTTGAAACGTAACATTGGCTGGTTTTTACTTCTTTAACTTTGCAAATCACAGCTCTGTAGTCATTTTTTGTTTTTCTAAAGCATTTATTACATAAAATGCTGCAGTAAGTGGCACATTCCTGTAGTGTTAAGTACTTTAGTGTTCTTCCAACACACCAACTCTGATGTTTGTCACTTCACAGTTTTCCTGGTCTCTAATGGGAATGTTTTTTGAAGGAGAACAGAAATGCTAAATAAAAGATAAATAATCATACAGAATCACAGAATCCCTGAGGTTGGAAAAGCCTCTGGGATCATCAAATCCAATCTGTGCCTGATCCCCACCTTGTCCCCAGCCCAGAGCCCTGAGTGCCACCTCCAGAATTCCTGGCACACCTCCAGGGATGGGCACTGCAAACCTCCCTGGGCAGTTCCAGTGCCTGAGCCCCCTTTCCATGGGGAAATTCCTGCTGTGCCCACCCTGAGCTGCCCTGGGCCAGCCTGAGGCCGTTCCCTCTGCTCCTGTCCCTGCTCCCTGGGATGATCCCAAATCCCCCCGGCTGTCCCCTCCTGGCAGGAGCTGTGCAGAGCCACAAGGTCCCCCCTGAGCCTCCTTTGCTCCAGGCTAAGAGGCTGGAATTCAGGCTGGAATTCTGCACCCCCTCATTTGGATACCTCAAGCGAATGGATGATATGGCCTTGTGATGAAAGATAAAGAATCTGATGTATTTAAGTGTAAAAGGCTGGTGCCAGTGCCGAGGGCTCAGGTGTTTCACGGAGGTGTCAGACACACCTGGGAGCAGAGACCCGCAGCTCTGGCATTGCTCCAGGGCTGGATCCACCACGTGAATCCTCTCCACCTGTTTGTTTTACACCGCTGGGCTTTGCTGCTGCACTCTACTGAACGGGAGCGCTGGTTTTCAGAAGGAACTTTGAGGGTAAACATTTGATCCTGGGAACAAGTGCCGTGGTAGGAAGCTGTGCTGGAAGGAAACACAGACTTGTCCATCTGTCTCCCCAGAGCCCTGCTGTGATCCCTGTTCCCATGCAGCCCGGGGACTTTGGAACAGAGCTCTTGTAGGCTCCACCAGCGTGCAGAAGAGTCGCTTGGAAAATGTTGAGTTTATGCTGGGAAAACTCGAGTTTATGCGTGTATCTGACGAGAATTGACGAAAAGCACAGAAACTTGAGTAGATCAAAGACAAGCCCATCCCCAGGGCCGCCCTGAAAGGCGAGAGGTTCCCGAGGTACCAGGAATGAGTTAATCCCACCGAGGAATGCGGAGGGGCTGCCAGATAACAGAGTGACATTGTTTTTCCCTGATGTCAGCACAGAAACCCAAACACAAAGAGGTGAATGTAGTCCTTGGAGGCAGCTGAATGTGGAGCTTGTGCCGGCATCCAGCCGCATTGAAACAAGATGACAAAGTGTTTCCTGGAAGCAGGGGCTGGGCCGGCCAGCTGGGCCGGCCACCGTGCTGGGGAGGCCCAGGGATGTGTTGGGCTGAAAAGGGTCAGGGATGTGCTGTGGTGGGATGTCTCAGGGATGTGCTGTGGTGGGGAGGGTCAGGGATGTGCTGTGGTGGGAAGGATCAGGGATGTGCTGTGGTGGGGAGGGTCAGGGATGTGTTGGGCTGAAAAGGGTCAGGGATGTGCTGTGGTGGGGAGGGTCAGGGATGTGTTGGGCTGAAAAGGGTCAGGGATGTGCTGTGGTGGGGAGGGTCAGGGATGTGCTGTGGTGGGGAGGATCAGGGATGTGCTGTGCTGAAAAAGGTCAGGGATGTGCTGTGGTGGGGAGGGTCAGGGATGTGCTGTGGTGGGGAGGGTCAGGGATGTGCCATGTCAGGGATGTGCCGTGGTGGGGAGGGTCAGGGATGTGTTGGGCTGAAAAGGGTCAGGGATGTGCTGTGGTGGGGAGGATCAGGGATGTGCTGTGCTGAAAAGGGTCAGGGATGTGCTGTGGTGGGGAGGGTCAGGGATGTGCTGTGGTGGGGAGGATCAGGGATGTGCTGTGGTGGGGAGGGTCAGGGATGTGCTGTGGTGGGGAGGATCAGGGATGTGTTGGGCTGAAAAGGGTCAGGGATGTGCTGTGGTGGGGAGGATCAGGGATGTGCCATGTCAGGGATGTGCTGTGGTGGGGAGGGTCAGGGATGTGCTGTGGTGGGGAGGGTCAGGGATGTGCTGTGGTGGGAAGGGTCAGGGATGTGCTGTGGTGGGGAGGCCCAGGGATGTGCTGTGGTGTAGAGGCTCAGGGATGTGCTGTGGTGGGAAGGATCAGGGATGTGCCATGTCAGGGATGTGCCATGTCAAGGATGTGCCGTGGTGGGGAGGCTGAGGGATGTGCTGTGGTGGGGAGGCCCGGGGATGTGAGTGTGCCCGGAGCAGGACAGGGCCCCATGCTGCTCCCTGCTGTTTATGAACACACAGCTGTGCTAGGGTTGGGGCTTCACCCTGCAATGCACATCCATCCATTGGCATTGCATTTTCCTTCACGGTCGCTTTAAGGCAGTTTATTTTCTCCTGTAGCATCCTGGTGCTGCGTCTTGCCTGAATAATTCACGTTATTCCGTGTTTGGTAGGTGATGAGGTCTACAGGATATTTAGACCAGGCTGGAAGAGAAACTTTGTTTCGTTTCAATATAGGCAGCACTTGTGTTGCTGCCACAGGGACAGTAATTAAACACTTGCTGATAGGCTTTGGATGAGGAGCTGCTCTTCTCAGCAGGCAGAATGGGCTCTGCCTCCATCCAGCTCCAGAGGGGAAGGTTCACAACTGGGTGACTGTCCATCACAGCTGACAAATCCATAACAGCATAGTAATATCTGTATTATTCATTTTTGGCTATTCTGAATTCTGCTGGAAAGTAAACAAAAGGAGAAAAAACTGAAGAGAAATATTTAATTACTTTGTGATTTTATTGCAAGGTTGGTATTAGCACCCTTGGCTCAGCCTGGTGAGGAGCCATGGCCACTCTGCACCTTAGGTTACACACAAACCAGGGTTTGTAACCAGATCCAGTAACTCACAGAGAGCAGCTTCTTAAAATCCAGCTGGAAGAAAGTCAAACTGTAGGTGCTGTTTTCTGACAGGATGGAAAAACCTGAGCGGCCAAGGTTATGGATGTCAAAATGGGAATGGCTGGGTGCGGAAGGGCCCTGAGGGATTGGTATTGCTGCTTGTGGGGAATAAATTAAATTAATTTATTTAATAAATTAAATAAATTAGTATCCAGTATTCCTCCCTGTGAGGCCCTGGCACAGAGCAGCCGTGGCTGCCCCTGGATCCCTGGCAGTGCCCCAGGCCAGGCCGGACACTGGGGCTGGGAGCACCTGGGGCAGGGGAAGGTGTCCCTGCCATGGCAGGGTGGCTGGGATGGCATTTGGGGTTTCAAACCCCTCCAGGCCGAGAGCTGTGGGTGGCTGGGATGGCATTTAGGGTTTCAAACCCCTCCAGGCCGAGAGCTGTGGGTGGCCGGGCTGCTCCGAGGGCCCGCAGCGCTGCCGTGGAAATGGAGTTTGGGATCTGGCACCGGCGGCACCGGGCAGCTCCGGTAAACGCAAGGGACGGCGCTGGTTCTGCTGGGCCTCCGCGCGGGAAGAACGTGTTTGGGTTCCTCTCCGTCGGCACCAGGGCTCCAGACCCGCCGGCTCCTGTCCCCGCTGGGGACCCCGGGGGATCAGCGCCGCGGGCTGCCCCAGGCCCGGGGTTCTGCCGGCGGCTCCCCGCACACGGACGGGCCGCTGCCGCCCCCGGGGCTCCGTGTCCCGCTGCTGGGGCTCCATGGCGTATGCCGGGGCCCCATGGCCCTGTCCCGCTCCGTGGCCGTGTCCCGGAGCGGGCCGAGAGCGGGGCCGGCAGAGGGAGTTGTGTGGGGACAGAGCAGGGCAGGACCCGCACCGGCACAGGCCGCGGCCTGCCCTCCATTTGGGGGCGCCCGGCGCGCAGGCCTCACAGCCGGGGATGTAGCTCAGTGGTAGAGCGCGCGCTTCGCATGTGTGAGGTCCCGGGTTCAATCCCCGGCATCTCCAGGCGTTTCTTTTTTTTTTTTTTTTTTCCCCCCCCCTCAACTTTCCTTTTTTTCTCCCGTCTCCCCGCGCGGCCGCTGGTTCTGCCGGGCCAGGCCAGCCCCCCGCCTCTGGCACGGCGCGGCACGGCACGGCACGGCTTGGTCCGACCGTCCTGGTGCCGCTTCCTCCCGCCCGGGAGCCCCGCGGGGAAAATGAAAGCGCGGCGGCCACAAAACAGGGCGGCTCCTCCGCCGGCAAAAAGCAAGCTGCATTGGCCGGGAATCGAACCCGGGCCTCCCGCGTGGCAGGCGAGAATTCTACCACTGAACCACCAATGCTTGCTTAGGGACGCTTTCCCGCCCATGGCTGAACCAGCTCACCCTAGCACCGATGGCACGGATGACACTGCACTCACCTGCTTCATCCTCTTCCTCAGCCCCACGCGCTCATGCAGCTCTGCTCAGCCATCATTTCCAGGGCAAAAAGATTTTAAAAAGTCCGCACTACCCGTTATACATTGTTCCTCTAAAGGATTAAAAAAACCCTGGAAAAGATGCACCCATCATACACCCCACAGAGTCTGGCCTGACTGTTGGTTTTGGTCTTGATCATCTCTCACAGATCACAGACATCACAAGATGTCACTAAACATTTTTTCTGTAATAATTTTAAAAACCTTTTTTTTTTTTTCAGCATAACCATTGCAAACTTCTTTCATTTCTAACCATTCTGTTTGTATCAGGGATAAACTAATAAGCAAGGAGTGATTAATGAAAGAACTTCAGGAGATTACAGGTGAAGGTTTCCAAGATCCTTTACCCCAAGCACTATGGTTGGAGTCAATCTTTTACCCCGAGCACTATGGTTGGAGTCAATTTTAAAGGTCTTCTCCAACCTAAATGGTGCTGTGATCATTCTTTACATTTAAAAGCTTTCAGATCAAGTCACAAATGTGTATTTTTCTTCCTTTTCCATCCTGGAAGGACTTTGCCAGGGGAGGCCAATGGTTAACAGGCTCAGAGGCTCAGCTGACCCACAAAGGAGTCATCAGAGTGTGCTCATGATGATCTCTGTGACTTGCCAGGTGATGACATTTCAGCACACTGTGCCTGTGTGTGGAGATGTCAACAGCGAGTCCTAGATTGTGCTGTGACATGGCCATGCTGTGTCCCAAAATAAACGATGCACACTCCTGACACTCAGTTTGCCTTGGACACGCTCCCACAAACGGCCATGCGTGAGCCAGAGTCCAAGGAAAAGCTGCAACGAGTGCTTCACGTCAAGGGAACATGGAGATTTACGTACAAAAGTGCTGGAGAACACGGCCTGGGCAGGGGGAACAGCTACAACCACCCACCTCAGCACAGGTCAGAAGCAGGTGTTTTCTGGTCCAACCTTCTGGCACTGCAGGTCATGTTCCAGTGTCCTGTGCTTGGATGTGCATGAACACCACAATCTAAATACCCAGCACAGCTCCCTTTCCTTCTCAGCTTCCGCTGCCAGAAGGCAACATAATAGAAACTGTAAGTAATAATTATTATTTAGGCTGTGGCTCACGGTTGGATTAGTCAGCCTAGCAAAACAGTTTTCTCAGACAAGCCCAGGACCAAAAACCCCCCAAGCACTCAGGCAAAAGATATTCATATTGAGAAGCCCTAATTCCCTGTTTTCCTGCATCTGGGAGTCAGCCATGCAGAGGCTTCCCCCTCCTTCTGTTCTCCACCTCCTCTCATTGCTGGTGAGCTGAGGCTCTGCCACGCAGGGACATCTGGCAACATCTGTGCCCAGCCAGCTGGGACCAGCAGCGTGCCCTTGGAGAGGGGCATGGAGACAAAGAACCAGGGCTGGCTGAGGCTGGAGAAGCCCTGTGAGATCACCGGGTCCAAGGGGTCACTCAGCGCTGGCAGGGCACCTCTGAGCCCTGTCCCCAGGTGCCCCTGTGCCCTGTGGGGCAGGCAGAGCAGAACGTGCTGCCTGTGCCACGGCTGGGAGGATCGTTGCACAGAGGGTCCCCACAGTGACAGACTTTGCACTACCCGTTCCCAGAGCAGAAATGGCACCTGTCCCTGCACTCACGGTTAGCAACTCGCAGAACAGTTTCTCATGTCCCTTAGACTGTTTTGCATCTGCTCAGAACATCTGGGAGTGTTGGCTGACGTCCTGCAGGGAATTCTGTCACCAGGAGGAGCTTGGTGACTCCCAGGCCTCCCTGGGGCCCAATGTCACCCCAGAACATGCTCTGGGAACCTGTTCCCAAGCCGTGTGAGCCAGGCTCACACTTGGCTTCCCTCGGAACTGACTGGGAGTAGGAGGGTGCTGAACAGGGCAGAAATCAACACCTGCAATATGAGAAATGGTGCTCCAGAGTCCCAGAGCTGCTGAAAATCTCACAGGATCAGTTCAGCTGAGCAGGAATCAGAGCCCTACTCCAACAAAACAAGGAGTTCTAAGGGGTTCCTTGCCTTAGTTGTCACAACGGCTGGGAGAACGTTCCCTGCCAAGCTGCAGTGCAGAGGGATCTGTTCCGTGTGCCCCCATGGACACGGCACTGCTGCAGCAAGCCCAGAGCAGGTTACAGAGTTGGTGAGGGGACTGGAGCTCCCTGTGAGCCTGAGAAAGCTGGGCCTGTTCAGCCTGGAGGGGAGCAGGCTCTGGGGACACCTCACAGCCCCTTCCAGTGTTTGAAGGGGTGTACAGCAGAGCCAGAGAGGGACCCTTCACCAGGAGCTGCAGGGAGAGGGCAACAGGGAATGGCTTCACACTGACAAGAGGGGAGATTTATGTTCAATATGTGGAATAAATCCTTCCTGTGAGGGTGGGGAGGCCCTGGCACAGGGTGCCCAGAGCAGCTGGGGCTGCCCCTGGATCCCTGGCAGACACTGGAGCTGAAGCAGCCTGGGACAGTGGGAGGTGTCCAGGTGTCCCTGATTCTGGCTGAGGCCTGACAGGGCAGAGCCCAGGAGGTTCAGGTGCTTCTGCTGACTCTGCTGTGCCCCTCTGAGGAGGATGCTGCAGCTCAGAGCCACCCACAGCCTCTCTCCCCAAGTTCAGCTGGTGCACTGTGACAGGAACAAGGCTGGGTTGACAGGCAGTGGTAAATCCGCTCAAATCAAGCCTAAAAGTGCAGGTGTGGCTTACCTGGGGTGTGGCAGTGGGTATCACTGCTTCCCTCCTGCCTGCTGGCTTGGACACGTGCTCCCCTGTCTCGTGGAGGGACTGTGCAGTCACCCCATATAAAATGGTTGTTGCATTGATCTTTGTCCTAGCACATGAAAATGGAAGTGTGACAGCACAGCTGTACCTGTACCACTGCCTCTGGTCCACCTCCTCAGGTGGAGCTGGAGCCATATTAAACCATGTATGTCCTGAAGGAGCAGCTGAGGGAGCTGGGAAGGGGCTCAGCCTGGAGAAAGGGGGATCAGGGAGGACTTTGTGGCTCTGCACAGCTCCTGCCAGGAGGGGACAGCCGGGGGGGGTCGGGCTCTGCTCCCAGGGAGCAGGGACAGGAGCAGAGGGAACAGCCTCAGGCTGGCCCAGGGCAACTCAGGGTGGACAGCAGGTTGAAAATTTTTAGAAATTCAGGAAGAATTTCTTCACAAAAGAGTGGTCAGGCCTTGGCAGCGGCTGCCCAGGGAGGTTTGGAATGCCCATCCCTGGAGGTATTCCAGGAATTCCTGGAGGTGACACTCAGGGCTCTGGGCTGGGGACAAGGCAGGCATTGGGCACAGCTGGGATTTGGTCATCTTGGAGGCTTTTTTCAATCTCAGGGATTCTGTGACTCTGTAAATGGAGATCTTAGAAATAAAGACCAATGAGTAAATCAGAGCACCATGAAAGACAGCAAACCTCTGTGTGAGAACCAGCTGGTGTTTCACTAACTCACACACCAGGCAAGTCAAGTCAAGACTTCCAAAGCACTGAAGATGACAAAATGGCTTCTCAAAGCCTCTCCACAAAGGTTTCCCAAGTGTGTTCCTGTCTCCTCTTCCAGAGTGCAGAGAAATTGCTCCATCCCCGGCGAGTTCTCCGCTGAGTGGAGCACACGCATATCAACTCGATTTTAACAGGTCACGGAATAAGCCGGGCATTTAAAAATATCCACCTACCCAAAAGGACAAATGAATCTGTATTGTGGAGCCCTCAGCAAAGATGGTTGGAACAACAAACAAAACAATCCCGGTAATCTTTTAAGGAAGACTTATAATGTAGAACAACTTGTCAGTGCGGGTTAAAGTTTTAAGGCCTAGCAATTTTGACAGCGTCCCTTTGAGCACAGCGAGCGCGCGGGGACGAGCAGGACAGCAAAAGGTCACTTGGTCACACATATCTGCTGCCTCTCTGAAGTTTAGCTCAAGACCCACTAGGCACGTCCCAATTAATTATTTAAATCTGCAGGGAGAAATATTTCAGTAGATGAAAAAGCATAATCTGAAATTCCGGGGAAGGTACAGGATGGCTGGCGTGGTCAAATGGTGCTGAGGGAAGGTGGGGTGAGATATCCCTGCCATGGGACACAGAGGAGCCACTCCCATCCAGGAATGCTGATTGCTCCAGATACCAGCCTCTCAGGGATTTTCCAATTTCCTTTCTTTTTCAATGGAATCGTTCTGGATCACAAAAGGTCACTGAAACCAAATTGACAATGATACATGTGGTTATTTAAAATAACTTTTCCCGGCGCAATTATTGATGATGTTGCTGGCAATCTGTAAGTTCCTTATAAATGCATGGACACCCTGAAACTGTTCATCCCAGATCCTGCCTAAAGTGTCCCAAAGGAAAGCCAGCAGGCAGGCAATGCCAGGGAAATGGGCATTGGAAGCAAACGGGAGACTCAAATCCTGGATTTATTCATTTCAGGATACCAGGCTGGGAATTTTAAAAAGTCACTGTACATGTCTTTGAACAGGTTTTCTAAGCTTTTCCTAATCAATTCAATGGAGAAGATACCTGGATAAACAGCAGACATGAACAGTCACCAGGGATGGTTTTCATCTGTCATTGTCTGAGAGAAAAAAATAATACAGCACAAATTCTTCTGAAGAGCCTTTTGCCTTGCTTTTGCTCAATACAGTTTCTCACTCCAGCACATGTACAGAAAATAAATTTAAGAGGGTTTTTTTTTCATTTCCTGCCACAACAAAGCTCCTTAAACGTTTAGAGAAAATAACTACTCTTGACTAGTCCAAGCAGTCTTGCTTTCTAAAAGATACTGTCCTTTCTAAAAGATAGTCCTTCTTTACCGAAAGAATTCACATTGTCCATCAGACCTAGCTGGGCCATTTGCCCCAGAAAAACACAGATGCTCCACATCCCTTCCTTCCATTCCCTCCCGTGCTGCCATTGCAGGGAGAGGCCAATTAATTATGGTGTTTGTTCTGCCACCAATAACGTGACCCGTGACCTTATTCTTTTAAAGCTGCAATTTTTGCATTTGTTTCTGCGGCTCAGCCCTGATGCGGGACCTCGATGGGGCAGCCAGCAATCAGACATAATTACAGTGATAACACACCGTAACAGAAAAATCAGCCCCTTTCTCTCCCTCAGAGTGCTGGATTTCTCTGCTGCAGGGCAGGGGAAACACCCGAGCAGCAGCAGCACATCCTGCTCCGGGGTAAGGGAGCACGGGGAAAGCCAGGGGCTGTACCTGCCGTGACACCCGACACCCCCGGCCCGAGATGGGAATGATTTCAGTGTCTAACCACAGCCTCCACCAGGCACTTGCCTTTTCCATCGGCAGGACCTGCCCTGGATCCTGCTGGAAAAATCCCAGCAGAGGAATTCTGTGTCTGGTTCTGTCCCTTTGTCTCAGCTCTCCTGCGACTGTCGCCACCCCTGCTCCTCACAAAGACATTTTCCTCAAGACAGATTAGCAGAAAACATATTTGTGAACGTATGAACAGATTTTCTTCTTATGATACATAACTTTGGCATGCAGTCAGGAAACGATGATGATCTTTTTCCCCATCTTCCCTTGCTAATGAAGAGAAACTGCCTCTGGGGTTGAGGACAAAAGGTGAACTCTCCCTGCACACAATTTACACCTGCTGAGCACATGATTTCGGGCATCTGAAATTCCTGTCTTGGCAGGTGTCCCGGGGACCAAGCCACACGCACGGAGACTTACTCTGGAGGTAATATTTTCATCCAGGCATTAAATAAAAAACAGACTTGAGAGGGATGAATTTTGCAATACTTTCAGGCATCTCATTTTTTTACTTAACCTTGTAAAACTCTTTCACTCTTCAAACTTAGGAAGCCCAATGTTAAACAATCAGTAACTAAGATAAAAAGACTGCAGTAGTTGAACAGAAGCCTGAAGTAGGGGAGAGAGCAGCCCATCCCTGTTTATTGGTAGCTGCACTGTGAAGGTGGGGAGAACCTCCCCTAGAAAGTGAGATTGCTCGGGAAATGTGATCCCTATGAAGTTTTCACTTTCCCTTAATGAGGAGAGTAGTACAAAGCTCTCATTTTCTACCCCTTCAAGATTTTGCAGGTTGGAAAAAGCTGATGAGACACAGCAGTGCTGGGGTGCAGAAAATGTTCACTTGGAAACCAGCCATAAATACATTTTGCAGTCATAAACTGCCCTGTGTCAATAAAAATTTGTCATGAACACTGACAGTGCAGCTACATGTGGGTAGCTGTCCAGCTTTTCCGAACCACTTTGAGGGGTGGGAGGAAAGGGGATTCTCCTTCTCTCATTTGTTAGAGATGGTTGAAACAACATCTAGTGCCATGTTGGAACACATATATGGGGTAGGCATCCACATCCAGAACTTGTATGTGTTGGATCATGCTGAAATTATTTGCCAAAAAAAAGCATTTAATTTTTTTTTAAATCCCAATTATTCTTCCTTTGTGCTCCAAAAACCACACACCCTAAAACCATATCCTTAGAAAACAATGAATCGTCTGGTCTTTTCCCTTTTATTTTCAATTCTTTCTCTTCGGTTGACAGCTTCTAAGCCGGAGTATCTACTAATTCCGGCTGCCACTCGAGATCTTAGCCCCTTTTAAGAGCACTAATGTTCCTGGGATAAACACTGCTCCCATCACCAGTGACTGAATATCACTGACTTTGCAGAACTCACGAAATCCAATCCTTGCAGTTGTTTACTGACTTGAAGTGACACCCAGACAGCTGAAGACCACGATCAGCTGCGCGGGCGGTGGAGCCGGGCCCCACGCGTGGGCCGGAGGCCTCCGGTACCGCCTCCGGTACCGCCAGCGGCGCAGCCCCGGGGAGGGGCCGCCATGGGCGGCGACCCCCATCACGCAAGGCCGGGGATGAGGAGGCCGCAGCGGGCCCCTCCCCGCGGGCCCAGGCCGCAGCGGCGGCGCTCCCGCGGCCTTGGCGGGGCAGCCGCGGCCCCGGGCGGGGAGCAGGGCGGGGAGGCGCCGGCGGTGTTCGAGGCGGAGCTCAGGGAGCCCGGCTGGCTGCTGCAGGCGGAGGGCGGGCAGGGAGAGAGCCGCCCTCCCCCGATCTCCTCCCGGCGGCCGGCGAGCAGCCCGCAGAGGGACGCGGGCTCCCGGCGCTCCGCAGTAAGTGCCTTTCGGGTTCTGTGTGAGCGGGGTCGGAGCCGCGGCGGGCGGGATGAGGGAGCAGGGCCGGCCCGGACGCGCGGGTGCAGCCGCGCCTTGAACACCGCAGTGCCTTTTATTATACAGACATATCAAACGCATCCTGCCTGCCTCCCCTCCACATCCTGCCCTGTGCCCAGAGCAGCTGCGGCTGCCCCTGGATCCCTGGCAGCGCCCAAGGCCAGGCTGGGCAGGGCTGGGACAGGGGAAGGTGTCCCTGCCATGGCAGGGTGGGACCGGAGCATCTTTAAGGTCTCTTCCCACCCGAACCATTCTGGGATTTTATCGTTCCATGTGGAAGGCTCAAGAACAGCACAGGTGGATGGGATATTGGGAAGAAATCCTTCCTGTGAGGGTGGGCAGGCCCTGGCACAGGGTGCCCAGAGCAGCTGGGGCTGCCCCTGGATCCCTGGCAGTGTCCAAGGCCAGGCTGGACACCGGGGCTGGGAGCACCTGGGACAGGGGAAGGTGTCCCTGCCATGGCAGGGGTGGGATGGGATGGGCTTTAAAGGTCCCTTCCAACCCAAACCATTCCATGATTCTATGATCTTACACAGCAGCTTTGAATACCAAGTGCTCTCAGCCTCCTCCCCCTGTTTTATTTAATCTTTTGGATGGGAAAAAAAAAAAAAAAAAAAAGAAAAACCAAAAAAAAAAAAGGAGAGTGCAGCAGTTTTACAGAAGTGGTGCAGAGCCCCTGGCAGCTGTCCTGTGTGTGGGTCATCCCTGTGCTCCCTGATGGGAAAGGTCCAGCCTCAGTGTCTCCCTGTCCAGGACAGCTGCTGTCTGCCTGTAGGTATCTATATATAATAAATAAGGAGGTTGCAGAGCTCATTAACTATATTTTTTTTTCTTGGCTGGAGCTGATAAATATAATATCTCCCATTATAAAAAAAAACCCAAATTCTTGGTAAAAAATAGCACGGCTGTAATTACACTGAACTTTGTAAAATGAAAGTAAGTTATGACTTCCGCTGAATGTTCTCGTGGGACCATTGCTTGGTGTCCTAAACTTCTCTGAGTTCTTACCTCTGTTAAGCAGTCAGTAAATGTTTGTAAGCCTGATTCTACAGGAAAAGATGTAAATGTCTGTGTGGAGAGCTTGGGTTCCAAAGCAGCCAGATTTACTCCCTCCTTGACTTCCTCTGGTGTTACTGTGAGCAGGTAGTACAGGTGTGCTGAGAGCAGCTCCTTTCACCTGCTGCTGGGAAACAGGGGCTCTCCTCCTCTCCAAAGGAGCTGCACTTTCTTCTCTTCCCTGCTCCTTTCCACCCTTTTCTTTCCCTCTCTTATTCTTGGCTCCAGTTCTTCAGGAATTTTCAGTGATGAGCAGTGACTGATTAGCCAGTAAAGACTTGGTCTGATAGTTCAGGATCTTTCTGTGTTAATATGTAAAGCAAGTCCAGTATTGCCCCTCCAATAGCAATAACCAGAATTTTATTCATTTTAACATTAAGCATTAGGAGTTTACTTAGTCTGAAGTTGGATGGAAGTTTTGAGTAGGCACAAGTGTGCATAAAAAATGACTCACACCCCTTGGATCTAATTGGTAGCCTTGCTTTGGTTGTGTATATATATGGATTTACACTTTGTTTTGCTTAATTATGTGTGTGCACAGGAGCACAGAAATAATAACAACACTGTGAGCTAGACCTTGCTGCATCATGTAGTATTTTCTCTAGAGATCCATTTCTACCTGCTGCTGTCCCTGACAGGAATTTAGGAAGCTGGCAGGATGTGGTCAGTGCAGAGGCCATTCGTGCAGAGCAGTTTTCCAAAGGACAGCTCCTGCAGGTTCCTTGCTGCTGTCTGCTTTGTCTCCACACAAGTCTCTGCAAGCTTTAGCAAACATTTGAAAGAAATGTGGGTTTTCTGCTGTCAGTCTGCAGTTGTGACTTTCACCTTCCACTTGTAGCTGATAGTTTCAAAACAGGGCTTGGCATTTGCAAGTAGCTCAGTTAGGCAATATCTTCCTTGTGCTGGTGCTTGTTTGTGTGCTGGCAAATGGGACCTGGGGAGTTATTTTGCCTTTTTATGGGCTGGGTACCCTCAGTCTCAACCAGAGCTCTGCCAGCCTGGCTGTACAGATTAACCAAGCCACTGTATGTTCTTGGCCTCGTGGCTGTAGTTGGCAGCTGGGTTTGTGCAGGGATTAGCTGTGTCATGGTGAGTGTGCTCCTGGGAGCACAGGATGTGAGCACCAGGGTGCTGATCCCTGTCCCTGCCACCCTCCTGGGACCTGGTGGGAGAGGGACACCATGGCCGAGGTGGGAAATGGGAACAGGTCGGGCTCTGCTCCAGGGAGCAGGGACAGGAGCAGAGGGAACGGCCTCAGGCTGGCCCAGGGCAGCTCAGGGTGGGCACAGCAGGAATTTCCCCATGGAAAGGGGGCTCAGGCACTGGAACTGCCCAGGGAGGTTTGCAGTGCCCATCCCTGGAGGTGTCCCAGGAAGGCCTGGAGGTGGCACTCAGGGCTCTGGGCTGGGGACAAGGTGAGGACTGGGCACAGCTCAGACTCCATGGTCTTGGAGGGCTTTCCCAGCCCCAGTGTTTCTGGAGATTCTGTGAAATAAAAATTAAAGGGTGCAAAAAGAAAGCTGAAGCAAGTGGGACAGAAGTAGATCACCCTTTATGGAAGGATTCCTGCACTTCCACTGCTCCATGGGTGCTTGTGGCTCAGACTGGAGCCGCTTGGGGTAAACACTGTGGAGCACAGAGACCACAGAGCTCTTTGCAGCAGCAGCTGTTGGGTTCTAGGGCTCCACTAATTAGCTCTTGGTAATGTAGATGCAGCCTATTTCTTCCAAAAAGCTTCACTTTAGGAAACAGCTTTTGTTACGTAAGGAACAGAGAGTTTGTAATCAGAGCTCTTCCACAACATCACAGTATTGATTTTGGAAACATTCCATATCCCTGAATGACTCTCTCTGGGCCGGGTTCCCGAGCCAGCGTGTAGCTCTGTCTCCAGGGGTTTCCAGGTGAACTCACCCGGAATCACAGCCAGATCCTGTGGATGGAGTCCAAAGTCTTGGACTGGGTTGTTCTTATTTGCTTTGCAAAGCTTCTCAAACGAAGCGTTGGTTCTGATTTCAGAGTGATTCTGAATGCAGGCTCCTCCTCCAGGATTAGATTTGCATGTGCTATCAGGTCTCAATCTGTATCCCAGGATATAAAACTAGGCTACTTCCTTGCCACACCTAAGTATTCACCTAGTTTGTAGCTATTTTTTGAGCAGGTTCCTGTTTGTGTGTGCAGGTATATGTCCAGTCTTGTAAAAAGCAAAACACCTTGTTTTCTAACCCCTGCTCCTTGAGTCTTTGGCTAGGGAGCAGAAGGAAGAGTATGGATAAAGTGCCAGCACTGGGATCAAGTTGAACTGGCAAACTGTCTATTCCAATATCTGCATTAAAAATTAGGGTAATGAAGAATATATAAAAAAAGGGAAACAGCTAGAAATTATCTGACAAGAGCATTTCCTTCTAGTGGCAGTAATTGGCTTACAGTCATTGTATTGTGTGCGTGGTTGACGGCTGATATTAACCCCCACCAACAGTGAAAGCAAGAGTGACTATCTGAGAAGTTTAAGTTAAAACAACATTGGCACAAGAACACAAAAGTATGGAAATCATCCTGCACACATTAGTCAGTGATCAGGCTGGAGACCAGGCTTCCCACTCCTTCCAGTAGGACAGGAGGGAATTGAAATACTTTCATCTAGAACTTGATAAATATATTGTGATGTGTGTATGATGGGAAAGCTCAAAATACCTGTTGACATTGGAGTTTCTTTGTATTCCTGTTAGTCCTTAGATACAGTTCTTGGGATTACAGCCATCCCTCTCTGCAGTGTTGCCTCATTCCCAGAGACATGCTACTGTCTGTGGGAAGACTATTGCTATTGAAATTCCAAGAGGGATTTACACAGAGGACTTTTCCCCTCATCATCTGTAAGTGGGAGGGTAATGAAGCAGAAGAAAAAGAAACGGTTAGGCTAAAATCGAAACACTGAACACTAGACATTCAAAAGAGGAGCTAAAAAAGTTTGTTCCTTGTGGGGCAGAGTTCACAGCAGTTGCTCTGTCATCTAAAGCAGGGTGGGAATATCTTGGTGTCTGAGTACAGAAGGCAGACGAAGCAGTTGGAAGCAGTAGGACCAAGAGGAGGAATGAGGATAGGATACCTATTTTCTGCTTTGTTTCTCCTTTATTTTTGTGCCTGACAAGTGCTACAACCACTTCTGGTCATGGGAGCTGAGCTGGTTGCCTGTACTGGAGCGTGGGAAGGACTTTCCCCATATGGTGAAGTGCTGCTTGGCTTCCACTTACCGGCACAGGGTGGCCAGGGGGATTGGGGGTTTGAATCCTGCGTGCAGGATGTTACATGGCTGTGGGGTGACCCTGTGAGCTGAATGGATATCGGGGGTCGTGCTTGGCTGGAGAGGTGGTCTTGTATAATGACTTTAATTGCAATGCCTGCCTTGTGTTTGAGAGCCCAGAGTGACCGGGGAGGCTCCAGGGCAGGCTCTGGAGGGTGGCTGTGTCCATGCTGCGTCAGCCCTGGTGGAACCTTCTGGAGCCCTTCCTTGGGGTGTGTTGTGTTGTTCCTCACCAGACATCTGCCTTGCAGGGGAAGCATCTCCAGCTTGGGTTGGGTTAAGCTTTAATCAGTTCCTTTCCAGCTACTTCAGTTGCTCTGGCCTGACATCCCGTTGTAACATTAACCACTCCTGGCTTCTCAAAGGCACACGAGAGACAGCTTGCTAGGTGACCTGCTTCAGAGGGTGCTAATTGGGCTCTTTTCTGGTTACATCCCCTTTTCTTCTTAGTTGGCCGTTTCCTGCATTGACACACCCTGAAACTGCTGGTAACAGACCACTACAGCTTTAAAGGCTGCAAGTACCCCCAGTCAGAGCTTAATTTGCTGGCCTTGCTGCTAGGCCACCGTGGCCACCTTGAGTAGTCCTGCGAGAGGGATGAGAGCTGGGTTGGAGGCAGCTGAGGGTAGGACTGCAGCTCTCTGGAGAGGCAGGACTCAGCTCAGCTTGGAGGGACACCAGTCTGCGCCTCTCATCGTCCCAAACTCACCTGAGGAGCTTTGGGAAGGAAGGAATTAGACAATGCTCCTGCGCCAATGGCAGGTTATGCAAACCGTAGTGGAGATGATTATAAGTTTTCTATTTTTAAGCCTTGCATGGAGTGACTCACTGTATTAGATGTGTTCGTTTGCAGTGGAATGTGAAGCGCCCGGATTCCATGGTAATGGCCTCGTAAGGCACACGGCTATCCAACATAACAGATTGGGTTTCTCCTCCCAGTTTCCCTGTGCGTCTCAGAGCCCGTCTGATGGCAGCGCGGGGCGGCTCACGCTGCCGCGGCGCAGCTCTGCAGCCTCCATCCATCTGTCCCTCTGCTTCTGCTGCAGTGCTCATCCTGCTTCGCCCTCCAGCTCATGGCCCTGGGGCCGAGCTCCCCGCCATTCCCCGTCCCTCACTCCTTTCATTCTTTCCCCCAGCTTTGGCCATGGGCTGCTCGGATCCAGCCCAGTACCCGAGCAGAGAAGCACTGGTGGTTGTGGTGTTTCCCTTTCAGCTGCCTGCTGCCGTGGGTGGGAGTGGGTTGCACAAGTCCCAAGAACATCCAGACAATAGTCTGGCAGCTGGCTGGGCCGGGCATTACGGGAAGTAAGGAAGGCAAGTCACTCCCAGGAGCTGTGCCAGCCGGGTGAGGGCTGCGGGTGGCAGAGGTTTGCCATGTGGGACGCACTGTGTGGAGGCATCTGCTGAGGGTGGTTGAAATCCCTTCTTTAAAAACCAGGCTGTAAGTGGTGCCTTGTATGGTTTTGGGGTTGAAGCAGTGTCAGGAGTGCATTAACTGCTGAAGTGGAGCCCTTGCCTTTGACACAGCAGGTCCAGGGTCTGATACCTGGGGAGGGTCACCTGGGCACCTCGCCAAGGCAGGGAGCTGGTCACCAGCCTGGGTCTGGAGAGGGGGGACTCCTCTGGAAGTGGCTGTTCCATGTTGCTGTAGTCCAAGTGAGTGTGACTGATGGTTAAGAAATGCACCAAGGACTTCCTACTGTGACTAGGGTTTGTATTAACTTTTGGAAATTGAAAGCAGGAACTTGTGCTGATAAATCTTTTGTGTAGTTTCCATTTTGTGTAGACTGCTCTCCCCGCCCCTTTGTGTCCTTTCAAGTTTAAAGTCTATTTCTTCTTATCATGAATCCTTTAATAGCAGTTTGAGGTAATGTCCCTCTGAATCTTCACCAGTGCTCAGCTGTTCCTGGGAACTGTTCCCTGGGGTTATTGAACTCCTTGGACAGATCACTCTATGCAGTAGTTACTCCTTGTGACATGCTCCTGGCTCTTCCCACGCCAGCCAAGGGCTCCTGCTCCTGCCACAGCTTGTTCTACAGCCTGTCAGGGACCTCAGCCCACCCTCCAGGTGAGGCCATGGGTCCAAAGGTGCCATTTATGGCTTCTATTGAAATCAAGGGTAAGGCTTAACATGCAGATTTACTGTGTCAGATGGCACTGACAGCACTGAAACACTCCGAGCCGCTTTTAAAGGTGATTCAGAATATTTGTGTGATGGAAAGATGACATTTCTGACTGTAGTGCTTCTCATGCTGGTTGCTATTATAATTTTCATTAAAATAAAATCCCATTTCTGTCGCAAGCTATTGATCTCAGCTTGGAAGAGAGGCAGGTTGCAGTACCTGCTCCCAGAAGAGGAGGGGTTTGTGAGCGTGGGCTCTCCCCTGGTACAGCCTCCGTGGGAACCACATGGACTGCATTCCTTCCCCTTTCATCTGCACTGGGGTGGATCCTGCTCAGAGCTGGCAGCAGCCTTCCCCAGCCGTCTGGGCCAGAGCTGGGGGAAAAACCCAGTGCCTGACCAGAGCCTCTCCTTTCCCTGTGGCTTGTGGCCACCAGGCAGTGTTCAGTCCTTTCCAGAGGAGACCTAGTGTGCCATTTGCTGCCTGCAGAGCCACTCCTTTCGGGAAGAACCGGAGCTGAGCCGTGCCCTGGCAGAGCCTGGGGCAGCCTGGTGCCAGTGGTGCCCGGGCTCTGCCCACCTGCAGTGCCCTGAGCTCACCCAGCCTCATCCAAACACATCCTCAGAAATGCGGGCTCGTGGTTCCCGGGATGCAATTGAGCTGTTCCAGGTGCAAAAGCACCATCTGGTTGGAATGCCTGTCTGGCTTTGTGCTAGAGTGGCTTATGCTAAGCCCTATTTTCCTTTCTCTCCTGAATAAGCTCCTCTTAGGGATGGTGAGCAAGATTGATGTGACAATTTGAGCAGCTGGTCTGCTGGGAGAGTTCCTTTCTCAGGAGAATTGCCTGTAATAGGCTCCCAGCTCTGAGGAGAGCTAATGCAACTCGCCCCTGGGCCAGGCAAGGAGTGGGGAGCCCTGAGGCCAGAAATTCTCCTGCACAGGGGCACAGTCCCTTTGTGGGTGTTAGAGATGTTACCTGCAGGATGAAAGTAGGAAAGCTGTGCCCTGTGGCATGTCTAATGTCACTTCAGCTGGAGCAGCTGTATCTGACTGGGCTCAGGTGACAATCACTGAGCTTCTTAGTCAGTGGTTAGTGTACCTTGTGCTCGAATTCCATGGAAAGGAATGCTGTAACTGGCAGGTGTGTCCCTGGTGTCCCAAATGAAGTCGCAGGAGAGGTCCAAGCCAGGGGACGAGAAGCAGGGCTGGGTGTTGTCTGTGCTTGCAGGAACCGTGGTTCTGAGCAGGGATTGTGCTTCAGCCACCACCCTTCCTCCTGAGCTCATACAGCATGGAAAGGGCACGCTTCCCTTTGTCTTCCTGCAAGCCAGCACCTCTGCAGATGTGTGACACAGCTCCTTGGAAGATGCTGATTTGTTCCTTTCAGCTCCCTGGATTGTTGTGTCCTGGCACAGGCGTTTGGAGGGCTCCAGGCTCTCAGAGAGACTCCTTTGCTGCTGCATGAGGGGTGTGCAACTGCTCCAGTACCACCACCAGCCTTCCTGGGGCAGCAGAGCTGTCACTGCTGTCTCCTGGAAGCCTTGGGCACAGTGTGTGTCCTGCAGTGCTGGCTGGGGTGTGCAGTGCTCCTGTCACCATCTGTGTGGTGTGGCTGCAGGTGGGTGGGAACGATGCCTACCTTAGCTCCTTCAGTGTGGGGATGGCCAGGGCAATGTTCCAGCTGCTCTTCAGCTCCTGTGCTCTCCTGGATGTTCCACCTGCTCTTCAGCTCCTGTGCTCTCCTGGATGTTCCACCTGCTCCTCAACTTCTGTGCTCTCCTGGATGTTCCACCTGCTCTTCAGCTCCTGTGCTCTCCTGGGATGTTCCACCTGCTCTTCAGCTCCTGTGCTCTCCTGGATGTTCCACCTGCTCCTCAACTTCTGTGCTCTCCTGGATTCCACCTTGTGTTACAACTTTGTGACTGTCCATAGTCTTCCTCTCTGTTTTCACAGAGGTGCTGTAGTGTTTGAGGCCAGACCTCCACAGTAACTTCCCTCCCAGGAGCTTTCTTTGTTGGGGTTTGTCTGTCACTTTTTCACTCCCTGTCACAGCACAAAGGAAAGATGAAGCTGATCTTTTTTTTTTGCAACCATAGTAAGAAGTAAATGGAAAATGTGATACAGGAAAGTTAGTCCTGGTGGGAGTTTCCAAGAGCATAAGTGCCCCTCTTTGGAAAAACTTGTGGGAAGCTGCAAGTCTTGGCCTTCTGTACATGGTCCCTTATGCAGCTGGTACACACAGCAGCTCTGCATTGAATGCCTGCACCAGAAATTGTGTGGGAGATTTCCCCCAAGCTCAGTGTGCTGCAAGCTCAGGGAATGAGGTCAAGGTTTGGCTTGGGAGGGACTTCAGAACTCATCTCATTCTGTGGGCAGGGACACCTTCCCCTGTCCCAGGTGCTCCCAGCCCTGTCCAGCCTGGCCTTGGGCACTACCAGGGATCCAGGGGCAGCCCCAGCTGCTCTGGGCACCCTGTGCCAGGACCTGCCCACCCTCCCAGCGAGGAATTCCTTCCTTTGAGGCATTCCAGCTTGGGAACATGCCTCCATGCCCAGCCTGGCATGGGGAGCTGGCTCCCTGCTGCTGGCCCGGGGCTGCTCCCCATGCCTGGTAAGAGCGCTGGTGCTGCGGTATTGGCACAGGGCTGCACACACAGTCTGCCCCACTTTAAGCCTTGCTGGTGCTAAATCACTGTCTGGGGAGTGTGGCCAGGACAGGGTGTCCTGGGGTGCTGATGGGATCCCCAGGTGGGAGGGATGCTGTCCCTGCCATGCTCCAGCCCCGTGCACCGGGGAACACGGAGCAGACTGGGCCTGCTTAACATTCCGGTCAGTCCCGTGCACATTTGTCATTCAGGATCCGAACACTGGGTCTATTAAGAGTGTGCCTGACCCACATAGGGCTGGTTTCAAGCCCTCTGGAGCTGGGTGTAAAGTGCCACTTGGTGCTGTCCCTGTGCGTGCCGCTGCTTCTCGCTGCGGGCCCTGCTCCTGCTGCGCCCCGGGTAGGACGGGCTGGGCTCTGGGCAGCTCCTGCCTGCAAGGCAGCAGGGACTGCAGCAGGGGTGTGATGGGACGGGCAGGCAGCTGCAGGAGGTGGTGAGGAGATGTTCAGATCTGCTGTGGTGTTGGGATGAGGGTTTGGTGGCACTGTGACTGCAGACAGGCTGCTCCTGCTCTGCCTTTCCATGGATTGGCAGTACCTGTCACACTCAGGGTCACTGTGGGTATGTATGTCTACTCTGATCTAAATACTCTTTCATCCTTCAGCTTTCTCAGCAGACACCAGAGCACTCTGGCTTGCCTCTCTCTAGACTTTGTTTAGAAGTTACTAATATTGCAGTGGAAATCTCTAATTAAGACATTGCTACCTTAAATTTCAACTTGTCACAACATTGTCATTAGTTTCTTCAAATGGTTTATTTTGTGTGTACCAGATCCTGACATGGTAAAACTGCCAATTAATTTTTATCTTCTTTTCTTACAGTAAAAAATGGCATTTCAGAAGGCAGTGAAAGGAACTGCTGTCATTGGAGGAGGTGCCATAGCAACAGTTTTTGGCCTCTCTCAATTTTCTCAGCATAGAAACAAACACGTAAGTATTAATTATGATTTTTGATAAAATAGGAAACTTAAAATCTGTCACAGCATATGTCAGGCTTGTACAAATAGTTTAAAAAAAATGACCTTTGGCTGCCACTGAGGGCTTTACTTAGTTGCAGGAGGAGTGGAAAGACCTGACTGAAGTAAAAGTGCTGTCTGCACAGTGTTTTCAAGCTGAGAAGCTGGAAGTGAAACCACCAGCACTACCTGTGCACATCCCAGCCTCAGCACAGTGCTGGTGCCAGCTCCTGTTGGGTTCCTAGGGCTGGGGACAGGATGTGTGCCAAGGCAGGCAGAGGGCAGGCTCCTGTGCCTCTGGTGGGCACAGCCCAGCCCCGTGGGCCGGGGTCCCTGCAGGGCTGTGCCCCAGCTGAGGGGGCATGGACAGGATCAGCTCCCCCAGCAGGGCAGGCTGGTGCTGGAGCCCTGTCACAGTAGAGCAGCACCTCCCATGTCAGTCTGTGCACTGGATCTTGCTGCTGGAGAAAACAGATTTCCCTGGATATCTGCTCCTCCCAGCAGGGCTGGAGTGGCTGTGCTCTTGAGCTCCCTTCTTCATCATTGCACCATGGGCTTGTTAGGGCTGGCAAATTCCTCTGAGACTCCAGCCATTCCCCCAACGCCTCTGAGGCCACTATGACCCATGTCCCCACATCCACAACGGTCTTTAAATCCCTTTTCTGGCTGTTTCTGTGGGGAGGAGGAGGAGCAGCTGGGAATGAGATGAGTCATGTCTGGGGAGCCAAGCTGGGAAGTGGATGAGGCAGGATTCTTATGGCTTCAGATACTGCTGCAGAAAATAAACCCCAGCATTTCAAGTGAGCTCCCCATCGGGCTGCCTGCCTTGCTCCGAGCTGGTAATGTTCTCTCTGGAGTCTTTATCCCAGGGTTTTACAGCCTGCCTTCATTACTGTCAGAAATGGCAGCTGCAGCTTTTAGGACTGCTAAGTAAGAGAGTTGGAAGGGAAAAGTCACTGGGAGAGCTCACTTGTTGCATATTGTCTGCAGCACTCCAGAATTCAGGGAATTCCTCTTGTTCTGGGGATGGATGGCCACTATGAGCTTCCAGAGACAGATTAAACCCCAGGGTTTTACAGAGCATGACCATGGAGTCAAAATCACAGAAGCACTTGTGCTTTTATCCCAACTAATTTTTCTGTACACACACATCTGCTGGCATTTTGGGTCACATTTATGCGACTGGAATTGAATCACTGAGTCCCAGAACAGTAGGGGTTGGAAGGAGCCTTAAAGCTCATGTCATTCCAGCCGTGCCCCATCCCTGGAATGTCCCAGGCCAGGCTGGACAGGGCTTGGAGCAGCCTGGGACAGTGGGAGGTGTCCCTGCCATGGCAGGGGTGGCACTGGATGAGCTTTAAGGTCCCTTCCCACCCAAACCATGCTGTGATTCTGTGATTTGGCCTCGAACACTCAGACACCTGCACGGCCCGGGTGGCACAGTGAGCCTTTGCTGGCTGTTTCACCAGCACTTCCAGCACTGATGGGGACACAGAGTTGGACACAGATCCTCCTGCTTCCTGACTGCATTGCTGCATTCTGGTTTTGGGCCTTTATTTAAGGCATCAGCCTCAGCAGGCTGGTGCCAGGTGTGAGATGGGGTGTTCTTGGACATGCCAGGTTCAACTGGAGATGACTGGTGGCTTTTCCTTCCCCTCTCCCCTCATGATCACTAAGGGGCTAGGCAGTGCTTTGGTTTGGAGTTGTAGGATTCTGCTGTCCTTTCCCAACCCTGCTCTTCCTGGTGTGTGAGTGCGTTGTTGGTCAGTAGGAATTGCTCAGCAAGGTGAATCCAGTAGTGTGATAATATGATAATGCATCAGGTCCTGCTTTGTGGAGTTCTAATTACTCTATTTTTTTGTTTAAATGAATAAGGATGATGAATTTGACTCTGCAAACCTACCTGGAGATTTACAGTAGCAAATTAACGAGAGCACTGGATTATGGATTACTAGATCACTTTATAACTTGATGATTAAATTCAAACTGCCAAACTAAATTCCTCTCACTAAGAGCGTAATCAAAACCATTCAGGGAACTCTTGCCTGAGAAATTGTAGATATAAACAGCAATTGCTTATTTCAGTAAACACACTTGTTCACTGCCAAACTAATCACGTTACTGCAGATGGAATCCCTGTGTGCAGCTTTTCTTCACTCCCCCATTTAATTGACAGCAAGATGCATCATATCTATATCAATTCCTGGTACTAATCACTCTGCTTATATTCCAGGGCTAATCTCCACACTCTGGCTATACCAGGGGCTGGATGCAGGGGACTCTGCTCTGGGCTCTGCTAGGAGCCATTTGTTGTAAATAATGGGTTTAAAAGCAAACCTAGACATGGAGTCAAAACCACCTGATGCCAGTATTTCTTGAACTCCAAATCTGTCTTTTTTGGTGTTCTGTTATTTTCCTGAAGTTATGTAGCGTGCTTGGAAATTTCTCAGGAAATGTAGTGTGAAGTAAATTTGGAGGTGGGGATTTTCCTTCTCCAGAGCTCGTGGAAGTTGATCACGTGTCGCTGAGCTTGATCAGCCAAAACACGTGCATGATAGGGTGTTTTTAGTGCTCCCAATTTCCTGCTTGTCACTGCTGTCTGGCAGTGGCAGGGTGACCTTTAAGGTCCCTTCTAGCCCAAACCCTCCTGGGATTCTGTTATATGCTTTCATTGTACTTTGGGGCTATAAAAGTTTTTTGGCAGTGCTGGAGCCAACAGGAGAGCAGAGCAAGGGCAGGAGCACGTGGGGATGGGCAGAATTCCGTGGTCAGGAGAATACCGTGGCAGCTGAGTTTGTTTGAAGCTCCCAAACGTTTTGCCTGTCTCCTCCCAGCCCCAGAGCACCTCAGGAGCTGCAGGCTGTGTTTGAGGGCTCTGTGTGAGGGCTGCTGTGCCTGGGAGCACCGGGCAATGAGCAGAGTTTGCTGCCTTTGCAGCTGGGCACAGCTGGGCACTGCAGCTCCCGGGTGCCCCACATGGGCTGGGGGACAGAGCTGATCCCACAGGGATCACCATGCTTGGGAAAAAACAGGATTTCTTAAAAGTCTGATTTTTTATTTCTTGTCCCCAGTCCCTCTCCAGCTCTCCTGGAGCCCCTTCAGGCCCTGCCAGGGGCTCTGAGCTCTGCCTGGAGCCTTCCCTTCTCCAGGGGAGCATTCCCAGCTCTCCCAGCCTGGCCCCAGAGCAGAGGGGCTGCAGTCCTGGGGCAGCTCCAGGACCTCATTAGATCCTCAGCATGAAGTGGAGGACTGTGTCTCCAGCCCCACTTTCCCCAGGGATTGCATTGTACCACAGGAGCAGTGACAGTGGCTGCTGCTGTCCTGAGGGATTTTCAGGAGCTACTTGCATTATAGTCAGTATCACCCCTGATTGCAGGATGAACCTGCCCATTAATTATCCTTGGAATATGCACTTCCTTAAGTCATGGCTACTAGTTTTTAGATTTTATTTTCAGCTCTATAGTAGAGAGAAGGACTCAGAACTAATGCATTTAAATCATGATACTGCTGAGGAATGAGCAAATAATTCTGAACAAAAATATTTAGGCTGCATGCACCATATAATCTGAACTGAGGCTTTTTGTGCTTGGCTGGAAAGGAGTTTCTGTGGTTTGTCACTTGAATTTTTATTAGTCTGCTCTTTCCTGTCTGGGAGATCTGGGCAGAAGCTATTCTGCATAGTTAAGTCTGCCATTTGGCCTGGAGACTGCACCTAAATTAGGTCTTAAATTAGGGTTAAACAGGTTTTTCTGGTGTTCAGAGTATTTATAATTTTCAAGAAAGTCTGGAAACGTTTAGAATTCAGTTTAAGTTGATGTTAAGAGCAGTGAGCCTTCAGAGACTGCTCAAACTCTTCCTGCTTGAGCCATGGTCCCTGGTAGGTGACTGAGCATCAGCCCTTCTCTCCCCAGTCACTGCACAGACAGCAGCACTGGCTCTGGGAATATCAGCCCAAAGACATCCCCAGGGCCATTCCAGGAAAATGGGAACTTGTCTGGAAACTGCCACGTTGTTAAGCTTTGTCACTTGAAAGTTGTATTGTAACGTGCTGTAGGACATAAACTGCATTGCTTAGAAGTTTCTCAAAAAGGAGGTGAAATGAGAGTTTCTTTGGTGTTTCAGGGCACTACGTTGACAATCACATCACTCCTGAACCTCATTAAACTGGAGCTTGGATTAATGCCACTGCATGAGATGTGAAATGTACACTCAGCTCTGCGTCCTTTGCTGTGGTGAATTTTTTGGTTGAGAGTCCAGAGCCCAGCCATGTGTCTGTTTATTAAAATGCTTCCTTTGTAGTGTTTATTAAAATAATAACAGCATCCTGTAACGTTTGAGAGTTCCTAGAAGTGGTGAATACAGGTAGTAACACTTGAGTGTGGTGTGACATTGAGGTGGGCAAGGTGAAGTAGAGGTGTGGTAGCCCTTCATGGTTTTGGTGCTGTTTGCTCCTCAATGTTTAATATGTTATGATTGTGAAAAGTGGGGGAAGTGGCTGGGAATAAGTGAGTTTACCTTTGTGGTTGTAGAAGAGGCTGTGCTTTGGGGGTGTCTGTCCCCTACGTGTGTGTGCAGAACAAAGCCGGGGCCTCATGGGCTGTGTTCCACCTTTGCAGGGTGCCTTGGTGCAGGTCCAGGCTGCAGAAGCTGTTCCAGTGAGGAAGGAGCATCTCCCCACGAGAGAGCAGCAGCTCGTGGCCCTGCAGAGCTGCGAGCAGTTCGACGTGCTCGTCATCGGCGGGGGAGCCACGGGCTGTGGCTGTGCCCTGGATGCAGCCACCAGAGGTGAGGGCCTGGGGCTTCACCTGCAGCCTCCTTTTGGGGTACCTGGGCTGTAACAGGCTTCTCAGAAGGACCCAGAGGCAGAGGGTTGGTTATCCTGGCTGGGAAACCTCTGTTCTCAGAAGGTCACGCAGCAGATCCGTGCTCCCATTGCCCCCCCCCCTTTGGGGAAGCTCTCAGGCTCCTTAACCTGGACATGTAGCTCAGAAACAGAGGCAAAGCCCCAGGAGAGCCTTTCAGTTGGAGCTGGGAAACACTCGTCCAGCCGTGTGGTAATGTGGATGGATAAAGCAGTAGGGACTGAGCACAGGGAGGTAAGTCCAAACTCCAGCCTGCTTGTTATATTTAATAGCACGGGACAAAGATCTTCTCACTTCTGCCTCTGCTGTGCTTTGGCAGAAAGTGCAGTTGTAAAGCAGACAGAAATGATTACAGTTAATCTCTGTTTATCCTTTTCTTGGGTATACTGGTTATATCAGTAGGTCTCTGAGGTGTGAAATATTCACGGGCATTTGGTTAATGAGTTGTGTCTCGTTGCTGTTCATTCATGGAACTTGCTCTTTTATCGTGTTTGCTTCGCTTAACAACAAATTTTGCTTTTCGTGTGTTTGATAAATCTTCACCAAATTATTTCTGATTGTGTCCATTAATCTTCAGTCACATTTGACAGAAATAAATTGCTCTGATCTTTTTAAGTTACCAGTAATAATTAGATTTTTTTTAAGGACATAAAAGTTTTGGGAGACCAGTAGATGTTAAAATCTCAGTGTTGGCACTGCTGAGGCCCCTCGAGTGCTGTGTCCAGTTCTGGGTCCCTCATGACAAAAGGACATTGAGGGGCTGGAGCGTGGCTGGGCTCAGTGATCCTGGAGGTCTTTTCCAGCCCCAGGGATTCAGTGGTTAAGGCTGATCAGACTGTTTCCTGTCTATGTCAGAATTCCAAGCGTGCCCCACGGGTTTGGGCACCTCTGAGGCAAACTCCAAGTAGGCAGAGCTGCCAGTTGTCTCCCTCTCTGGAATGCCACTTAAATGGTTGCTGAAGAGGTGTAGAGCTCCCTGCTGCAAAGGGTTAAAAGTGTCCATGGAGCCCCTCTGTTCCTGCCGTGCATCCAAGCTGTCATTTCCCTGGGGAGCGTGGCCCCCTAATGTGCAGTAATGCCTTTCCATTGTGAAATACCCAGCTTTTAATGTGCTGCTGTTTAAGTTCTGCTTCGACTTTTCCCTCAGGAAGAAGGCTAAAATTTTTCATTACAATATAGACAGTGCACTACACTTTGAATACAAATTTATCCATGTACAGAGTAATTTTTCTTGTGATTGTCTCTACCCTAGAGAAGTGTCTTTAATGAATTACATACAAATTGTGTAATTTAAGAAGTTAATTTGGTTTTCTGGTAACACAGGACTAAAAACAGCCCTTCTAGAAAGAGATGATTTCTCATCGGGGACCAGCAGCAGGAGCACTAAATTGATCCATGGTGGAGTGAGGTACCTCCAGAAGGCCATCATGAAGTTGGATTTCGAGCAGGTAATTTTTTGTGCTGGTTGTTCAGCAAGAATTGCTGGTAGACACTTCACTCACTGTCCAAGTTAGAGCTGAGTCTCCTTTCGAGCTTTTCAGTGCTGGATTCCAGTGTTGTGTTCCACAGCCACTGTGCATGGGAAGTGTCTTCTCTGAGGGAGCTTTCCAGTGTTTGATGGGCACTGTCACTGCCAGGCCTTGCAGGCTGTGGGTTTTGGGAGAGGCAGGCAGAGACAGGGCTGATCTCAGAACAAAAAGAGCTTGAAATAAAATAAAATTAAAAGAGACAGGGAATGTCATCAACCTGGGGGACTGAGTGGCTGTCCTGTTCTGGAATGGGAGAGAAAAGGTGATAAATGAGTGATTTAATTTGGAATGGGAGAAAAATATCGTAAATGAGCGACTTATTTTGGAATAAGGGAAAAAAAGATGGTAAATGAGTGATTTATTTTGGCATGGGGAAAGAAAATATGGTAAATGAGTGAGAGTTTATAAATGCTTTTGTGAATTCTTGTGTGGGTGGAAGCCTGATATTCCTGTTTTGAGGAATCACATTGTCTTTCCATTGGAGCCTCTCAAAGTATGTTTCAGTGGTTGAAATGCTGCTGCACGAATGATGATTTTTCAGGGGGAAATATCCAAACCCTGCAGTTATCCACACAGACAAACCCACCTTTTCTGCCAAAGAACAACTCCACGTTGATGCACATTGATTGGTTTGGAGAAGAACCCTTCTGCATTTGCAGCTTGGAGTTGGGAAGGGGTGGAACTGTGGGAGTTGGCATGGAGCTATGCTGTGGGATCAGTCCTAGCCCTCCTGAAGTGCCTCCTGCCCCTTGTTAGGGCAACGTGGCTTCTTGAGCTTTATGTTCAAATGAAAAATTATGCAACTGTGCTGCCAAGCCACCAAGATGAAACTGCCAAAGCTTTATTTTATTGGGGATCCTTTCCCTTAACCTCTGGGTTTCTCAGCAGATTGCAGTGAGAGAGCCCAGTGACAATGGTGGGAGGTGTTGATAAGTGGATAAAGTCTGTCACTGAGTGTTTGCCCTGGTGCCAGGGCTGGGTGCTGTGGCACTGACCCTGGCTGCTGCTTGGCAGTCCAGGATGGTGAGGGAGGGCTGGAGGAGGGTGGGTGCTGTGGCACTGACCCTGGCTGCTGCTTGGCAGTCCAGGATGGTGAGGAGGCTCTGGAGGAGGGTGGGTGCTGGGGCTCTGGAGGAGGGTGGGTGCTGTGGCACTGACCCTGGCTGGTGTTTGGCAGTCCAGGATGGTGAGGGAGGGCTGGAGGAGGGTGGGTGCTGTGGCACTGGAGGAGGGTGGGTGCTGTGGCACTGAGCTTGGCTGCTGCTTGGCAGTCCAGGATGGTGAGGGAGGGCTGGAGGAGGGTGGGTGCTGTGGCACTGATCCTGGCTGCTGTTTGGCAGTACAGGATGGTGAGGTGGCTCTGGAGGAGGGTGGGTGCTGGGGCTCTGGAGGAGGGTGGGTGCTGTGGCACTGACCCTGGCTGCTGTTTGGCAGTACAGGATGGTGAAGGAGGGCTGGAGGAGGGTGGGTGCTGTGGCACTGACCCTGGCTGGTGTTTGGCAGTACAGGATGGTGAGGTGGCTCTGGAGGAGGGTGGGTGCTGTGGCACTGACCCTGGCTGCTGTTTTGCAGTCCAGGGTGGTGAGGAGGCTCTGGAGGAGGGTGGGTGCTGTGGCTCTGGAGGAGGGTGGGTGCTGTGGCTCTGGAGGAGGGTGGGTGCTGTGGCTCTGGAGGAGGGTGGGTGCTGTGGCACTGACCCTGGCTGCTGTTTTGCAGTCCAGGATGGTGAGGAGGCTCTGGAGGAGGGTGGGTGCTGTGGCTCTGGAGGAGGGTGGGTGCTGTGGCACTGACCCTGGCTGGTGTTTGGCAGTCCAGGATGGTGAGGAGGCTCTGGAGGAGGGTGGGTGCTGTGGCTCTGGAGGAGGGTGGGTGCTGTGGCACTGACCCTGGCTGCTGTTTGGCAGTCCAGGATGGTGAGGGAGGGCTGGAGGAGGGTGGGTGCTGTGGCACTGACCCTGGCTGCTGTTTGGCAGTCCAGGATGGTGAAGGAGGGCTGGAGGAGGGTGGGTGCTGTGGCTCTGGAGGAGGGTGGGTGCTGTGGCACTGACCCTGGCTGCTGTTTTACAGTCCAGGATGGTGAGGGGGCTCTGGAGGAGGGTGGGTGCTGTGGCACTGACCCTGGCTGGTGTTTGGCAGTCCAGGATGGTGAGGAGGCTCTGGAGGAGGGTGGGTGCTGTGGCTCTGGAGGAGGGTGGGTGCTGTGGCTCTGGAGGAGGGTGGGTGCTGTGGCACTGACCCTGGCTGCTGTTTTGCAGTACAGGATGGTGAAGGAGGCTCTGGAGGAGCGTGCACACCTGCTGCAGAGCGCACCCCACCTCTCAGCTGCGCTGCCCATCATGCTCCCCATCTACAAGTAAGCTCTGCTGTGCCTTCTCTCCTTTACCTTGGCTTCTCACAAGCAAACCTGGCCTGGGAGGGGTTTCTCAAGGCTGTCCCAGGGGAAGTTGCTGGGCTGCAGAAGCACAAAGCTCACTTGTGCCCAGCCAGCAATCGCTGCTTTTGGGGGCACATCCTGGTGTGCAGCCCTTCCAGCACCCCGACAGGGACAGCTGCAAAGAGCTCTCATTCCCAGGATGTATTTGCTATTCTTTCAGTGCACCCTTGTCCCCCCAGTGTTCCCAGCAGGGTGCTGTTCAGTCCCTGTGAGCACAGGGCAGTTGGGTGTGCACAGAGCAGGTTCCTCCTCCTCTGAGGAAGGCACTCAGTGCTTTGGGTTGGGTTTTCAGTCTGTAAGAGCAATTACTTACTGGAACAGACTATTTAGAGCAGGGAGGTTTTGCTGAAGGAGCTTAATTTTATTAAGATCATTCCTGTTTTTATTATTCCTGTCTTAGTGTGAGGGGCTTGTAAGAGCTGGAGCTTGAATAGGTCAGTGTCTGCCCGCATTTATTGTGGTCCTGTTCGTGCAGGAGGCCCTAGACCTTGCCTTGGGGGAATCCTCTCAGTTTGCACACAGCTCCAGTATCTGACACAGAGGCACAACAGCCCCGTTTAGATCCTGATTTTAGAGCAAATAAATCCTTGAATGTGCTTGACTCACTGCAGGGAGTAGCTCAGTTGAAAACAGTGGCAAACAACACCTAAGTGTGGAGTATTTACATTGTCTTGTTACCATGAGCTTGTAATGCTGAACGAGTGGAACTGCTGTAAGAACATTCTGTGTTGCTCACCGTGTTCTGTATTGCAATAACAGAGTGTGCATGTACTTCTAAATGCTTCATTTGTATCTTTTCTCACTTGATGGTGTTGTTTCCCCCCAGGTGGTGGCAGCTGCCCTACTACTGGATTGGGATCAAGCTGTATGACCTGGTGGCAGGCAGCCAGTGCCTGAAGAGCAGCTATGTCCTGACCAAGGCCCGGGCCCTGGAGCTGTTCCCCATGCTGCGCAGGGACAAGCTGGTGGGAGCCATTGTCTACTACGATGGTGCGTGGCCTCTCTGCCTGCTCTGGGCTTTGGGTTTGGGCTTGAAACACACGTGGGAGCCTGGAGATTGTACCCTGGGTCTCTGCAGCCTGAAGGATTCAGCTTGCCTCTTAGTTTGGGAGATAAGTCATGTTTTCACAGCAGCAGCTGACTGGATGTAGGAGAAAATGCAATGGCTTTTCTTGGCTTTCCTTGGGTGTAGAGCAGTGTGAAAGTGTTCTGGTGGAGATGTGGTTTCTGACCTTTTGGCAGCATAAAGGTCTTCACAGAAGGTGGATTATAAAGGGAATTCTTTTCCCTTTGTAGAACTGCATTTAGAACAATTCATCAGCTCATCAAAGGGGTTCTGGAGTGGGAAGAACTCTGGAAAAACACTGGACTCCAGTGTGGTTTATGAGGCTTCTGGCTAAAGCTTGTGTTGTTAATTGCAGGTGTCTCAGACAGAGCCCAGCAGTGTGGAAATCAATTAAAACTTCATATATATGTGTGGGAATATGTATGTGCAGATTCTTGTTTGGGAGGAGGGTTGGATTTAAAGGATGGACTTGATGTTTAATTGATTTTACTACTGATAGAAGCTGCATTTTATCTTATTTTTAAGGTCTGGTGGAAATGCAAAATTTGCAAATTTAGCAAAATTTATTGTGGGATTATGTGACAGGTTTTGTACCCAGTACCAGGACCTGCCATACACAGCACACAGAGAGGGAATTCAGGTTTATTTTTTCCCTATCCTGAGCTATTCCTTGGCTTGTTTTAAGGGATCCCAGGAGCCTGGAGAAGAACGAAGTGGTTCTCTTAACTGTAATTACACTTCTCGTAAGAGCACTATAGCTTGAAATCTATTTATAATCTAGTGAAGTTTTTTCTGATTAAATAAATAATTTGGCTGTATCATGGTTATTTACTACTCCAGCATTCCAAAGATACATCTTTCAGGGTAGCCTTAAAATTGGTCTTCGTGTTTCTTACATGAATAATTGCTTTAAACAGTGCTGTAAGTCTGAAGATTCAGCATCAAGATGCCAGGTGGGCTTTGATGGCAGACACGGGCAGGGCAGGGCTCCGAGTGACTGAGAGGTGTCCCTGGAGGTTTAGTGCCATCTCAACAGAGGGAAACAAACCCACACTCAGTATTGGGAAGGAGGAGTAAAATAGAAAAAAAAGGGGAAAAAAATCTGTCTTGCTTTGTTTTGCTTTCTCTCGAAGACAGCTTAGTTTTGTCCTCGGTTTTAGGCAGAATGTAAAGAAATGATGTTTTGAATTAAAATTTAAAAAGGTCTCCAAAGTCCACCAAGACTCAGTTTCCCTGAAGAGTAAGATGGGTTTGAAGGACTCAGGGATGAAATTTGTGAGTGGATAATACACATGTGAGTGTTCTGAGGCTGCACCTAGTGCAGAATGGGGACTGTCCAGCTGGGGCATTAATTCAGTTGTGAACAGGCCACGTTTCAGCTCATTCCTGTCTGTGTCACTCTGCTCTGGGCTGGCCCCTGGGGCAGGTGGGCTCCCGTGGGGCTGGGGCACATGAACTGCTTTGTCCTGATCAATTAACCTGTGTTTCTGGCCACGGGAAATGGGCTTTAAGTCACAGCATTTCAGCAAGCTCCCTTTAGGTCTTGTGAATTATTGTACTTGAATTTTAATGATGTACTGTCACACCCTAAATCCAGAGGGATGGAGCACAAAGGGAGAGGGAATGGAACTGAAAGTAGAGGAGGGGGTGATTAAATTAAACTTGTTTTAGTCCTTTCAGAAGGATTAGTCATAAAATAGAGTATTAAATAATGGCAAAGCAAAATACAAGTCTTAAAGTAGGTGACATCTTTCTCTTCTCTGTCCATCCCTTCTCTCTCCCCCAAAGGATGAATTGATAAATTGGCCTTTTAAGGATGGAGTGTCTAAACTGTAAGTGCAGTTAAATGCAGTTCTATCCTCTTTCCTCACTTTCCTTTATTCCTTGTCCCTGTAATTGTTGCAAACAGCTGTTAATGATGACGGCTGTGATCCCCAGCACCGAGGGGAAGGGGTGCCCACACTGTGTGAGCAGGTTGAGTTTGCTGTGCTGCAGCCCTGCCCAGGGGTCCCTGTGTTTGTGTGGTCCCTGTGGGGCTGCTGGCACCTCCAGCCATCCATAATTCATGGGGACGCTGCGTTCCCAACCGCGCCGGGGTCTTCATTACATCCTTTAAATTGTTTATACAGGCACAAAGAAATGGTACATCATAAACGTTGGAAGTACCAGCAAGAGCAAATCACAGCCTTGTCCAGAGGCTATTCTTGCTCTGCCTGAGCATCAGGAAGCCAAAGCATATGTTGGATGTTAGCCGGGGTGTACACAACGTGTCCTATTTATTCAAGGTTTGCTTTGAAGCCACAACTTACAAGTTTGTTTCTTAGGGGGACATGTCAGACTGCATTTAGCATTTGTTGGTATTAGGATACTCCTGAATAGCAAAAAGGCAACATTTTGGGGGGAGAAGGCGGCTGCTATCTGAGCAGGGATCTGTCAGATCCACTTAGGGGCTGTGGGAGAACTGGAGAGGAGGCACAGGGAGAGGCTGGGCTGAGCTCAGGATCTCGGGCAGGATTGTTCCAAAGCACTTTAAATGGAAGAATTAATCTCCATTTAAATTATATAGAGTTCATTATGATAAGAACTAGGAAAACCATTAAATCAGGGATCCAGCTGGCCAGAGTGTGTCAGTGTAAAGTGTTCAGCAATTCCAAGTGGCACAGTTCTCTTTATGATACATTATTTTTCTGTCTCTAGGTGCTTGCAGGCTTCTTTAACATATTTTGCCTTGCAAGAGCCCTTAGGTATGTAAGGAAAATCTGTGTTCTGGAATCAATCCTGAATTTAAGATGCTAGGGCTCTGCTGACCGTGCTTTCTGAATTTGCTGTTATTTCCTGAAAGAAGAAATTAACATATACTGTGTCTGGGACTCTCTTGCTACATCAAGATACCGGATTGTTTAATGTCTTGTTCTACAAATCTCCAGTATGTTTACTGGGATCTAAGTAGTTGTTTTTTGCTTTTTTGCATTCTCAGTAGTTTTGCATGCATTCTCTGCTGAAATATTTTAATGTGGAGGTTATTTAAAAGTAGAAAAAGCCTTGGCAGAGGATTTCGCTTTCCCTGTTTACAGCAAACCCCCTGAGAAATCCTTCCCAGGCACACGTGCACACACAGACACACACACAAAAATCAATGCAAAAGAGTAGGGCATTCATTAAGCTGTCAAAAATGGAATAAATGCTTTTTTTTATTTGGGTTCTTGTAGCTATTTTTCCTAGGATTTGAGTGTGTCCTGAATTATGAAATGTTATAGCTTTATAATTCATGTTTGACAAATGGATATTTGGAGATGTTGAGCTGTAATAGGGGTATTACAGACAACTCTGTGGCTGTTTTCCTTCCCTGGATATAAAAACTCTGACAGTTTGTCACTGAACAGACTTTCCATAGGTGAATTTAAACACGCAGCTGCTCATATTGCCTGGTGTTTCCAGCCTGAGGCTGGGTGGGTGAGGGAAGCCTTGCAGGAATGCTGACCATGGTGTAGCTGGGAAACACTCGGTGTGTGTCCGTGCCCCATGGTGTGCCAGGGCGTTCTGCATCACTGGGCTGCCTGTGAAACCCTGCAGGGTGCAGGGCTGGAAGGGGCAGGGAGCCCAGCACAGAGCTCTGGAGCATTCTGGTGCTGGCATAGACAGGCAGAAACAGCTCCCAGGGGTGCAGATGCAGGGAGCCCAGCACGGAGCTCTGGAGCATTCTGGCACAGACAGGCAGCCCCAGCTCCCAGGGGTGCAGATGCAGGGAGCCCAGCACGGAGCTCTGGAGCATTCTGGCACAGACAGGCAGCCCCAGCTCCCAGGGGTGCAGATGCAGAGACCCCAGCACTCAGCTCTGGAGCATTCTGGCACAGACAGGCAGCCCCAGCTCCCAGGGGTGCAGATGCAGGGAGCCCAGCATGGAGCTCTGGAGCATTCTGGCACAGACAGGCAGCCCCAGCTCCCAGGGGTGCAGATGCAGGGAGCCCAGCACGGAGCTCTGGAGCATTCTGGCACAGACAGGCAGCCCCAGCTCCCAGGGGTGCAGATGCAGAGACCCCAGCACTCAGCTCTGGAGCATTCTGGCACAGACAGGCAGCCCCAGCTCCCAGGGGTGCAGATGCAGGGAGCCCAGCTCGGAGCTCTGGAGCATTCTGGCACAGACAGGCAGCCCCAGCTCCCAGGGGTGCAGATGCAGGGAGCCCAGCACGGAGCTCTGGAGCATTCTGGCACAGACAGGCAGCCCCAGCTCCCAGGGGTGCAGATGCAGGGAGCCCAGCTCGGAGCTCTGGAGCATTCTGGCACAGACAGGCAGCCCCAGCTCCCAGGGGTGCAGATGCAGGGAGCCCAGCACGGAGCTCTGGAGCATTCTGGCACAGACAGGCAGCCCCAGCTCCCAGGGGTGCAGATGCAGGGAGCCCAGCTCGGAGCTCTGGAGCATTCTGGCACAGACAGGCAGCCCCAGCTCCCAGGGGTGCAGATGCAGGGAGCCCAGCACGGAGCTCTGGAGCGTTCTGGCACAGACAGGCAGCCCCAGCTCCCAGGGATGCTGATGCAGGGAGCCCAGCACGGAGCTCTGGAGCATTCTGGCACAGACAGGCAGCCCCAGCTCCCAGGGATGCAGGTGCAGGGAGCCCAGCTCGGAGCTCTGGAGCATTCTGGCACAGACAGGCAGCCCCAGCTCCCAGGGGTGCAGATGCAGAGACCCCAGCACTCAGCTCTGGAGCATTCTGGCACAGACAGGCAGCCCCAGCTCCCAGGGGTGCAGATGCAGGGAGCCCAGCACTCAGCTCTGGAGCATTCTGGCACAGACAGGCAGCCCCAGCTCCCAGGGGTGCAGATGCAGAGACCCCAGCACGGAGCTCTGGAGAATTCTGGCACAGACAGGCAGCCCCAGCTCCCAGGGGTGCAGATGCAGGGAGCCCAGCACTCAGCTCCGGAGCATTCTGGCACAGACAGGCAGCCCCAGCTCCCAGGGGTGCAGATGCAGGGAGCCCAGCACTCAGCTCTGGAGCATTCTGGCACAGACAGGCAGCCCCAGCTCCCAGGGGTGCAGATGCAGGGAGCCCAGCACTCAGCTCTGGAGCATTCTGGCACAGACAGGCAGCCCCAGCTCCCAGGGGTGCAGATGCAGGGACCCCAGCACGGAGCTCTGGAGCATTCTGGCACAGACAGGCAGCCCCAGCTCCCAGGCTGCCCAGCTCCCTCCGGCACACGCTGTGCCTCGCCGCTCCGGTCCCGCCGCGCTTTCCCCGCCAGGGCCCTTTTATCATTTTCAGAAGGAATAAAATCAATGGCCTGCACCAGCTGCATCTTTAACCCAGTTTTGCCTCTGTCGGAGGTGCGGGCGCAGCCGCGTGGCTGCAGGAGGAGCCCTTTGCTCCCGACAGAAGGGCGCTGCCTGCCCGCTGCCCCAGGCGCCTTCCCAAAAGCACCGGATGATAACTGCATCTCCTGCTGTACCTGTAACAATTTAATCGTGTGAGTCAGCCCAGTCAAGCATCCCCAGCTCATGACTGGGAGACATGAAATTCATTGTCATTATTGTCCCTGTCATTTTGGATCATTATATCCTGCTGCAGAATTTTCCTCACTCCAGTGCTTTCTTACCTCCAGGAAGCAGGGATTATGGCTGAGGTTGGGGTGGGGGCAGGACTGTGAACTGCATTTACCTCAGGGGAGCCACAGATTAAATTGGCTTTGCTTTCTGACTTGCCAGATTCGTCTGTTTGTACGCTCTGGGTTTAAGGTTGGAAATGATGAATATTCCGGTGAATTCAGGGCCTCTCTCTTTTCTTTTTCTAATGCTTGTATAAGCAAAGGATGGGGTTTGTGTCCCTTAAGAAGTGAACGGGGAATAATTCTTCAGATCGTGTTACCAAAAAGATTTAAGATTATTCCTGAACAAGGCAACGTTACTTGTTCATTGTGGCACAAACATCTGCGTGGTCCCCGGTGTGTCGGGGCTTTCAGGGCAAGGGATGGAGCTCTGCCGTGAGCCAGGGGCTGTTTGTGGGAGCTGCAGTGGGTCACGGGGTGCCAGGTGCGCTGCTCCCCGTGGCACGTGTCCTTGGGAGGGATGGGATCCCTGCCCATCTCACTGCTCCCAGGGAACGAGGGACAGGAGCAGAGGAACCTGCCTCATGCTGCCCAGGGGAGCGTCAGAATAATGTTAGAAACAACTTCTCACTGCAGGAGTGGTCAGGCATTGTAGTAAGCTGTCTGTGGAGGTGGTGGAGTCGCCATCCCTGGCAGCGTGCAGGAGCCATCTGGATGTGCCACTTGGGCCATGGTTGTGGGGAGATGATGGCAGTGCTGGGTGGTCTGGAAGGTCTGTTCCAGCCTTGCTGCTGTGGGCTCTGTGATGTGTGGGAGCAGGGCTGCTCTCTCCACTGTGGCAGGGCACTCTGTCCCTCCAGGCACTCCCTCCCTCTGGCCATTCTGGTGTGGTTCCCAGGTGGGCTCTCCTGCATGGCACAGCAGCAGCTGGCCAAGCCCGGCACACGGTGGCTGATGCAGCCATCACTGCTTTGTTGGGAGCTAAAAACCAGCACAGGCTGGCCCTGATGGGAGCTCACCCTGGTGGGATTTTCCCCTGGGAGCCGTTGGTGGCAGTGGGGACACAGAGAGCTGTGGTGACATCCCAGGTCCCTGCCTGGCGCGGTGGCACGGCCGCAGCGGCCCTGCCGTGACGGGCGCTCACGGTGACATTTTAATGCCGTTTCCATAAACTGACAGTGACAATGTTTAGTTTCATTTTAACACGGTGCTTTTCCTGCCACTGACACGGCAGTCACAGTGTAGTGACAAGTTGAAGGCTGATACAAAAGAAGTGGGAAACAACGTAATTATAAAGCAGTCACACAGAGCCAGAATTCCAAATTTTGTCTGTCACTGGATGTGGTGGATATTTTGGCTTGTTTTTGTGGCTTTCTGGGATCTTAGTTTCAGTAGGAGTTTTAGCTCCTGTGCTGTAACTTGGCAGCAGACTCGATCAGACAGACATTTGAAGGATATTGAGATTTCTTCTGTAAAAATATTTTATGGGTTTTCTGCTTCTTGTTTGTGATACTGCTTTGTTTATAACTACAGAGTTTGGAACAAATCATAGTAGAACAGGGGTATTGGCTTAAAAAGACAGAGGGCAGGGGTAGGTGGGAGATCAGGGAGAAATCCTTCCCTGTGAGGATGGGGAGGCCCTGGCACAGGTGCCCAGAGGAGCTGTGGCTGCCCCTGGCTGTGTCCAAGGCCAGGTTGGCTGGGATAGTGGAAATGGCCCCTGGTAGTGGGGGTGGCATGGGATAAGCTTTAAGGTCCCTTCCAATCCAAACCATTCTGTGATTCCAAGAATAGGGAGGTTTAGCTCTTGTGGTCTGAGCTGGTGCTAAATGGAGGAGGTCAGAAATTAAGGTGACTACTACTGGGTTATTTAAACTGGATGTGTCAAATCTGAGTTTGAATCTGTTGGGATCAGTTTACCTGTGAGAAGGCTGGAGGCTTCCCCTGCCACGAAAGCTCCCACCTTTGGGCAGGTGTTTAAGAGCTGAAACGTGGGGTGTGGTTGTTTCCAGTGCATATTCAGTTGTCCACCATCCTTCCCACCTGCTTGGGCCTCACTTCAGCCACACGGGTGCCCAGGGCACAGCAGGGCTGGGCACTGTGTGCCCTGCAGGGACAGCTGGGACTGCTGTCTCTGTGCTGCTGGGGGATGGAGCCCATGGAGCCGAGCCAGAATGTGTCCCTCTGGAGCAGGACAGGAGCAAGGACATGAGTGCTGCACAGCCTAGCAAGTCTGGGAGTTTGCAGAAGATTCCACTTCAGCTTCTTGTGATTCAGAGAGCTGGAGAGTTCAGGTCTGAGGGCATTGTTCTGACTTGTGACTCACGAGTCAAAGGGGACATTCCCCCTGAGCTTACTCTGCTTGTGTTTGGGGAGAACTCGCTGAGCTCTCACTCAGAGAAGTCTGGAACAATTTTGAGTCACTCAGCTGATTCATCGTGCCTAACTGGGATCTAACCCTTTCCATACACACAGCAGCTCCTGGGCTCCTGTTTAATGCTTGCAATAAAACTGCTCGTGCAATTAAGCACTTCCTTAAAATTATAGGAGAGGGACAGTCTTGGTGACTTAGTGCAGTTGTATATACCTAGTGCACATGTATAATTGTGTCATCACTCACCAGCCTTCAGTGTGGTGGGGTTGGGGTAAGGTGGGTGGGTACACGGTGAGAAAACCTTGAACTGGAAAGGATTTGGTTTCCTGTGTTGCTTTGTTGTGTGCTTGCAGTTACCTGCTGCAGGGCTGCACTACGGAGTACACCTGTAAGCAGGTGAGCTTTAAGGTCCCTCTTATGCCCAGCCTGTCTGGGGCTCTGTGAATCGGTGTGACAGGGTAGTTGTCAGAGTGACACAGGACAGAACATACCAGAACTGCCAGAGTGCCTCATTCATGCTCTGGTTTTCACACAACGCTCCTGAACCAGTCCCAAACAAATCTCTCTGGTCTGTGGGCTTTGTTACCACTCCCTGCTGGCTGGGGCTCAGCCCTGATAAAAATAAAATTGAATGTACACTGTGTGCACTCTGGGGGAGGATCCTGTCAGTGCCAACGGAAACATTGTCTGTTCGGATGTGAAGAAATACAGCATTTGCTACTAAGGAGTGAAAATAGAATTCTCCCAAATTACACAAAAATAAGGAATTATAAACCAAATGGCATCACTGTTGGGCTTAACGTGGTGTGGGATAGACTTACTCAAACTGTCTTTGCATGCCAAATGTCCTCAGCAGTGTGGCTTCCAGGACTGAGGGGTTCTGAGAGGGTTCGGTGTTAATTTGGTGAAAGCATTTAAGCCAGTATTTTGGGAAAAGCTGGGTTGACTGTCCTTAGTAAAAATGAAAGTATCTCTTCATTGTCACCATATTACAGCAGGTGAAAACAACAAATAAGGGAGGGATGATTCTTTCCGTTTTCCCCTCTATTTTCAAGAGGCACTACACGAGGAGCTGCAGAGAGCTCAGCATGTTTCCTCAGTTGGCTCAGGGAGGCTTCTCGCAGTGTGAGCTGTGGCTGCCTTCTGTCGGGATGCAGCAGGTGAGAACTGGCACCACGCGAGGAACAAAGGCTCAAACCCAGCCCTGGAGCTGCAGAGTCCTCTCCAGGCAGGGCACTGGTGAACATCACTTCTTGGGGAATGCCACAATTACCTTTTCACTGTGTTGCCTACACTTAGGAGATTTAGCGGATCTTCAGAGGCATACTCAGCTGTGGACAAGGATGCCAAATTAATTTGGCTTAGCCACTCTGTTGTTAGAAAATAACTTTTTGGCTGAAGTATTTGGAGATCATCAGGGGGTCACCTGTGGTAGCAAGGGGGGATCACTGTTCTGTTTGGCTTTGGAGCCCCAGTGGCTGGCTGCTGTGCAGGACAATGATGACTGTGGTGGGTAATCCAGGGCCTCCCTGGGAGCTGGGGTTCCCTTGCCTTTGATCACACCCCTTGGGTTTCTTGGAGTGGAATCATGGAACAGGCACCTTGGGAAGGTTCAACGGTGCCCATGTCAAGAGAGCTCTACACGTCTGGGCTGGAGGAGCTAAAGCTTGGGGGTGCTTTTTCTGGTGTTGGGGGACCTCTGTGTCTGGGGAGAATGGCAGTTGATTGCAAGGTCAGAAAGGCTGAGATGCAAAACCTTGGCTTCGCTTTATCCATCCCTTTCTCTCTAGAGTGTTAAAGATCATCACTGTGGTCTGGAGCTCCCTCCCAAGGGGCAGCTCCCATCTGTTCTCCATGAGCAGGGACAGGACCCGAGGGAAGAGCTGGAGCTGTGTCAGGAGGGGTTTAGGCTGGAGATCAGGAAAAGGTGCTTCCCTTTGGGTGAAGGGTGCTGGGCTCAGGCTCCCCAGGGAATGGGCACAGCCCCGAGGCTGCCAGAGCTCCAGGAGCTTGGACAGTGCTGCCTCAGGTGGGAATTTGGAGTGTCTGTGCAGGGCAGGGAGTTGGACTGGGTGATCCCAGTGCCTCCCTCCCAGTCCAGGGTACTCTGATTCTCTGTTCAAGTGCAGGATTTTAATGTCATTATCTAGGGAGGATACACACATGCCAGTTGGCAGGCTTTAAAAAAAAAAAAAAAAAGGCAAAACCCAGCTGTTGCTGAGTATAGAACCACTATCCTGTGACCCCATCTCTCCAAAACTGCACTGTTGTTCTCCACAGATGATAAATTCCCAAGGTGGGAAGTCACTCTTTACTCCTTTCAAACCCAGACCTCTCCAGATCTCTGCTGCTCATGCCGTGAAATACTCAAGCACTCCACACTGTAGGTCACATCAATCTGAAGCCAGTGTGTTTTTCTAGCCGTGTAGTTAATCAGGAGCTGGTTATTTCCCAGTCCTCTGCCTGCAAATGCATTCCATGGGCACTCAGTTGCTTTTGGACAGCTGATGAGTGAGTAATAGCATGGGGGTTCTTGCGTCAGAATAATGATGAGGGGAAAATGGATGAGAGGTTCAGAGAAAGGAGGAAAATGTTGTTTTGAACACAGTGGTCCAAATCCTGGCATGTGCTGAGAGTGTCCTGAGCTCACTCTGACTTTAGGAGCATCGGGAGGCTCAACAAAACGCCGAGCAGCCTTTGGATTTGGGGCTTGCTAAACAATTGTTACTTGGAAGTTTGGTTTTATATAGAAGCTACCCATTTCCACATTATTTATTCTGCTGATTGGTTCCTCCGGATTGCTTTTGCTCTGGACAAATAAGGGAAATGTGGGAAGAGGCCAACTCACCAAATTTAAACAGTCAGGGCTCCATAGACCAAAGCTAATATTGGCTGAAGTGGGGTCGTGCTGAATGTGATGAGTCCCCACACCAGGGCACCGCAGGAGGGTGGGGTTTGTGTCGGTGCCACCTGGGGCACTGCTGGCAGGAGCAGACCGGGGGGTCTGAATCCCCCTGGCCCCAGGGTCCTGCTGCAAGGAGGGAGCAGATCCCCTCGCGCCGATGGCACGGCAGGGTTTGGGTTTGGGGGCCCTGCCTGAGGGGGGCTGCTGCGGGGCCGTGGGTCGGGCTGGCCCCAGTTCAGCCTCAGGTAAAGGAGGATGTCTCCAGAGCAATGAGCTCCTGAGAGCCCCTGGCTTCAGGCTCGGGGAGCGTTTCCTGGATTACAGAATCACTGAAGCATTTATGTTGGAAAAGCCCTCAGAGAGCATCAAGTCCAAGCTGTGACCTCACCTCATCAACCAGCCCAGAGCACCGAGTGCCACATCCAGTCCTTCCTTGAGCACTGGGTTCCTCTGGAATCCCTGTTGTTATGTGGAAGAGCTGCTGTACAGCAGCTTGTCGCTGTCCTTTGTCCCTTTTTCACCCGGTGCTCCCTCTGCACACGAGCTGTACCTTCTCTCAACCCTGCCAGAAACTGGGCAGCTTTGAGGTGAACCTCATAAGGTCATTTATCCCTCCCTGCCACGGCAGCAGCAGCAGGGCCCGTGCATTTACTGAAAGCTTTGCCTGCCAGCTCTGACCGATGGTTGTTCCCTCTCGTGCATCTCGTGTGATGGAGCATCCCCAACTTTTCCTGACATCTTGCTCAGTTGTTTTGCTGTTCCTCCGTTGTTGCAGCTGATTCTGGGCATTGTTTGCTGAGTGGAATTGGAGTTACTGTTTGTTTCTTCATCCGTGCTTTATCATGCCGCCGTTTCTGCACACTTTGTGTAACTTTTTTCTCACAGCTGAAGACGGATGGCACTGCACAGCCTGGGCTGGGTTGGAATGAGGGGTTTGGGGAGGGGAGGTGGTGCTTGCGAGGCCATTGATCCCATCTTTATAACTTTGCCCTTTTAGCTGGGAGCAGATGATTTGCACGGGGGTTGGAGATTTGCGCAGGCAGAATCCAAAGGACCAAACTTTACATAAACCATTTATACTAAATGCTGGGAATGCTGGCAACATAAATCACCTACAGTATCTATTACAAATTTATCACTTTATCAGTATGGTCTGTGATAGGAGTGGTCCAAGCAGGTGGGGAAGTGAACCTCAGGAAGTTTAGCCTTCTCACAAATTAATTATTCAGGACACACAGAGCCTGGCCCCTTCAATGTATAGTAATTCTTTCCAGCCAGCATCCAGGCCTCCAACTTCAGTGCAATAATAAATAGGAAAAGTCTCAGGTGAAGCCAGTATTTCAGAGTAATTAATCATCTTCCCCTCACAGTCCCTCCACCTCTCTCATGGTTTTCTTTAACGAGGGAATTTCAGTAATAAATCTTTAATGATATGTGTTAAGAATCCTTCATTAATTCTTGTCCAGTTATTTCTCTTTTTTGGTTGCTTTTATGTTGTATGTTGGGAAGTTCAAAGGAATATACAAAAAAAAAAAAAACCCAGTTAAATTTGGCAGAGTCTCTAAAAGGATGTTTGGGATGTCGAGTGTCATGTGTTCACTTGGTAATCGGACTTGTTGGTTAATACCAGTTGTATCGTCAAAATCCTGGGTATGGGTACTGAGTTAGGGCAGGATGGTAAAGGAAAGGCAGGGATGGTTTGTGAACTAGCAGGGATGGTTTGTGTGCTGTCAGGGATGGTTTGTGAACTAGCAGGGATGGTTTGTGTGCTGCTCAGTGCAGCGGTGCGGACCCTCAGTGAGAGGCTTGGTGTGTGTGGGGCTGGCAGAGCCCGTGTGGGGCTGGCATGGGGCAGGCCCAGCCCGTGTGGGGCAGGCCCAGCCCGTGTGGGGCAGGCCCAGCCCGTGTGGGACTGGCACAGCCCGTGTGGGGCAGGCATGGGGCAGGCCCAGCCCGTGTGGGGCAGGCCCAGCCCGTGTGGGGCAGACACAGCCCATGTGGGGCAGACACAGCCCGTGTGGGGCTGGCACAGGGCAGGCCCAGCCCGTGTGGGGCAGGCCCAGCCCGTGTGGGGCAGGCCCAGCCCGTGTGGGGCAGGCATGGGGCAGGCCCAGCCCGTGTGGGGCAGGTACAGCCCGTGTGGGGCAGGCCCAGCCCGTGTGGGGCAGGCCCAGCCCGCGGGGCTCGCTGGACGCGGCGCTGCCCGCCCGGCCCGGCCCTGCGCGCAGAGCCCGGCAGCGAGCGGCCGTCAGCGGTACGCGATGTGACAGGGACAGCTGTGACAGATCCGTGCTGACACGCTGCCGTGGCGCCGGCCGTGCTGCGGGTGACGGCTGTCCTTCCCTGCAGGACAGCACAACGACGCGCGCATGAACCTGGCCATCGCCCTGACCGCCGCCCGCTACGGCGCTGCCACCGCCAATTACACCGAGGTGCGGCACCTGCTCAAGAGAACGGACACGGGCCGCGTCTGCGGGGTGCGCTGCAGGGATGTGCTCACCGGTGAGTCTGGGGTCTGTGGGGTGTGTTTGGGGTCTGGGGTGTGTGTCTGGGGTCTGCGGGGTGCGCTGCAGGGATGTGCTCACCGGTGAGTCTGGGGTCTGTGGGGTGTGTTTGGGGTCTGGGGTGTGTGTCTGGGGTCTGCAGGGTGTGCTGCAGGGACGTGCTCACTGGTCAGTCTGCGGTCTGTGGGGTGTGTATGGGGTTTGGGGTGTGTGCAGGTTCTGCAGGTTGCACTGCAGGGATGTGCTCACAGGTTAGTGGAGTGTGCAGGGTCCCGCTGCAGGGATGTGCTCACAGGTGAGTGGGGTGTGCGGGGTCCCACTGAAGGGATGTGCTCACAGGTGAGTGGGGTGTGTGGGGTGCGCTGCAGGGGACAGTGGCACCCTGGGATAACACGGGAGGGAGGAGCAGGGCCACTGCCGTCTGCAAACAGCTCTGAACCAGCACAGGAGCCATCTTTCTGGGCCGTGCCATTAGTGTCACTCAGCTTCCACTTCTGTCACGTTTCTCACTCAAACCCCAGTGTTTTGGCAGGCCAGACTGAGCTTTGCATCCCAGCCCTTCTGTCAAGCAAAGATGACATTGTAAAAGGCTTCGTGCTGTACAGTAGTAATCCCATTTACCGAGTCTGCGGGCTGAGACCGAAATCTCTCTTCTTGAGAGGCAGATTTCAGCTGAGCAACTTCCACCCTGCCTGCCTCTCTTCTGCCCTTACAGATAAGCTGGGATTCCACTCTAAAACATTTCTCAAATCTGGTGTTGGGTGAACACTTAGTTAATTTTTAGAACCCATCCCAGCTGTTGTGTTCACACACACAGGGTACACTTTACAGTAGGTTGAGTTTATAGAGAGATGAATAACAAAGAGCATCAGTGAGCAGGAAACAAATGGTGTCTGTGATTGATACTGTTTTCTTTCACAGGGAAGGAGTTCGATGTCATGGCCAAGTGTGTTATCAATGCCACGGGACCTTTCACAGACTCAGTCCGCAAAATGGATGATCAGGAGGTGCCCAACATCTGTCAGCCCAGTGCAGGCGTGCATATCGTGATGCCTGGTTACTACAGGTGAGGCACGGGGAGCCTGCTGCCCGTGTGACACCATTTGTAATCTCTGCTGCCGCTGAATAAATCAGCTGGGAGAGGCGCACCGCTGGCTCTGCGGCAGCTCGCCGTGCACAGTTTGAGTCTGATTTTTGTTTGTGTTTTTCAAAGAGGATCCTGGCGCTGTGCCGGTGAGGAGAACAATTTCATCTATTCAGAACAGACTGAAGCCGTGTAGTTTTTAGTTAGAGCTGCCCAAGGCAGGACTCCTGCTGAAGCAGAAGGCATTTAGGCAGCACATCCCCAGGTGTGAAAGCACCTGTTTCAGTGACGCCTTTGAGCTGAGTGTGCTGCTGCTTGGTCACCCCCTCAGGGAGACAAGGAGCGTGTAAAACCTTCCAGAGAGGTTGCACCTTCGTATAGAATCTCTTGTCCTGTTAAATCATGGAATCACAGAGTGGTCTGGGTTGGAAGGGACTTTAAAGATCATCTTGTTCCACTGCCTGCCTTTACATATGAAGCTCCCTGTGCAGTGACTCTGCCGGGATGTGGCTCTGCTCAGACAAAACAGGAGTGCAGAAGCACCGAGTAAGTGAGAGGATGGGCAGTGTAATCAGTAATAATAATTACTGTCACAGGCAATAGAAGTAGCTCAGAGTAGCACAACCACATTTGCTGTGGCCTCAAGCCCACCCGCCCACCCCTGGGGGTTTTGGTGGCCAGGACGTGCTCTCCGTGTTCCAGGAGAGGTTCCCGTGGCACTCTGCTCCCTGCAGTCTCCTGCTCCTCTCCCTGTTTGCTGTGCAAAGCCAAATCCCCTTCTCCCGAGCCAGCCTTGTCAGTCGGAACTCAAATATTACCTTTGGTTCCTGAAGTCATTAGCATCCTAATGGAAATTCCCCTTTATGGACTTAGCCCAGTTGTGTTGATACAGTGCCTTTGCAGTAATGCCTTCCACAGCCCCTCTCAGAATGGGAATTCAGCCTTCCAGTGCACCAGGGGGTGTTTCTGCCAGAGCTGTCCCAACAGGACACCACCACACACTGTAAAATTGAGGCATTTTTGGCCTCTGTAAAATCACCCCTTCATTCCCTTCTGTTTTTTTTTTTTTCATTTTTGTATCTTTCTCCATGAAAAAATGGTAAAATGACCTGATAGCTGCTTTAAAGTACTAAAAATGTGGAGAAATGGGCTGTAATCCCAGTTTCCTCATATGCCAGGAGAAGGATGTGTGTGATTAGCTTTATGGCCCTACACAAAAACATGGAAAGCTTTAGTAAATTCAAAGTAGAAGATGGCTGGATATGCTCGAGAGCTCTGATTTATTTATTCTGTAATAACCCAATAATTTTAATTGGAAATGTGGAGAATTCTTGTTCTCCATGTTCCCCGGTGTATGTCAGCATGTGGGCATTACTTTCCTTGGAAAATAGTATCTGCCCACACACTGCCTCCACAGCACAGCTGATAAGATAACACTGCACTGAATTTCCTTGGAGTGGGATAGCTGAAAGCAGGGAACTGTCTGCTAAATAGAAAACACTCGTGGGATTTAATCTTGGTTGTATCAGGCCTTCCTTCTCGTGGTGCCAAGGAACACTGCTCAGCACAGGGAGGTTGGCATTTCACTGTGTCCACGTGTGCCCTGTGAATGTGTTACAGGATTTTGGCCCACAGTCACACAAATGATTTTTTTTTTTAACATCTAGAGGGTTTTAGTCAAAAATATAGTCAAGGTTTTGTAAAACTAATGTTAACCTAATGCATTCACTCCCCATGGGTTTCTTACTCATTGAAGTCCTTCATTAATAGTCCCAGAATTCCTCCCCTCATTAATTAGGCTTCCTGCCTGGAATGTGTCTGTGAAGACAAGGCTTTTTCCTCTCCCTTCTGACCAATTTCAGATGTTTCTGTCTTTCTGGAATTTTCCTCTCTGCTCTGCATTCCACATTCCAGGTAAACTTGCCTGTTGCACCTCACTTCTTCTCTATGGAAAGTCACTCTTTATCGTTCTTTAACAGAGTTTGTGGTGCTTTCTTCAAATGCTTCTTCAGCTGGAGATCTTCCATGGATCCAAGACTTTCCATGGATCTCCCAGACCTTTTGCCTCTACATTTCTCTGTGAAGGCATTGCTTTATACTTCATGTTGGAATTTCCAGTCCTCAATTTGCCCATTTTAGCCATCTTTAAAGAGAAATCTCACCACGGCTACAAGGCTCTTACCTCCTTCTCCCATCCATGGTGGAATCGTAGGAATTCCTGCCTCATAAAATCGTGTTCTTTCAGAGGTATTCCTGGTGTGCAGCAGCATGACTCCTGAGGCCTCAGGAAGGCCAGTATTTGGGTGTTAAGATGCTTCTTTCTGATGCAAAACACCATATTTTGCATTTGTTTGGGTGGTTCTTTAGTTATTTAAATAAGCTGGAACAAGCATGGCAAAGGGCATGGAGAGAGAGCTTCCCAGGATAGCTGGTATCAGTGATTCAGTAAATAATTGGCATATGAAAAACTGTTCCAGCCTTTCTCAGCACTTGCTGTGCAATCTGAAACACTTCAGTCCAGAGGTGCTATGGGGAAACTTAGTTGGAAGTCTTTGCTTGTTTATCTTCGTTGTTTTTAGCAGTTTTTATGAAATCACATCAAAAAAATTTCATACTTTGAAGAAAATGTCTATGAAGTTTCTGAATTCTGGTACTGTATATTAAACCTCTGATTTCCTCTGTCTCTAAATCAACAGCTTTTTCATTTTAAAAAGTAATCATTTGTCTGAGGTGATTTACCTTTCCCAAACCTGTGTTGACTTCCCCTATTAGATTGTACCTCTGCCACCATATGCCTAAGCTGTCTATAAATATCAGCTAAAATGGGTCTAATATACATGCTAGCTATGAAATTCTCAGCCTCCCTCCCAGCCTTGCCAGATATTGCCAACTCCCCTTCAGTAATCACTTCAGACTTCCTAAAAACGCAATATTCAGCTTGAATAGATAAATCCCACCCAAGCAGGTCTTTGCCTGCCTTAGGATTTGAGTCCACTGAAAATTCCCTCCGAAGTCCATAACTGCCACCTAAATCTGCATCTCCTGCCCTCCTTCCATGTGCTCCCTGTATCTCAGGAGCAGGGGCACAGCCTGAGGAGCCCTGACCTTGCTGCACATGTTTGTAGAAGGAGTTACAGCACCTTAAGTGAAAGTCAGCATCAGTCCTTGAAGGAAAAATGATCGAAAAAAGGGGCAGTTCAATGTTTTCCTACATAAAAGCTGTTTACTTTGAAGTGTTTATAAAAGCCTTTTGTTTTCTGAAATACAAGCAGAGCTTTTTAATAAGCCATGAGAAGGTAGTGGGTTTGTACCTGTGGATATCTTTCTTACATTACACCAGAAAAACCTGATGCATGAATTGAAATCTATCCAGAGCACTACGGTTTTTCATCCTTGTACTGAATCATTCTGTGAAGCACTGGCAGATGTAATGAAAAATGCCTGAGTAGCAGCATCCACTGAGTGTCCCTTTTGCCTTTTTCCCCTCAAAGCACAGTTCCCCATTCAGGAACAGAGCTGGGAGCACTCAGAGCACGTTCCTTAGTCCAAATCCCTCGGGAGTCTGTGGGTGTTCCTTCCTGCTCAAATGGCAGGTGGTGACAAACTCAGGCTTAGTGTCACTGCAAGGATATTCCTTAAATGTCTACATTTCTCTTCTTTGTTCTCCTTTTCTTCTCAGTCACCACCCCTCACCCCTCCTGCTCTACCTTTATTGTGGAGGCAGATTGGAGGAATCACTGTGATTTTATGGCATAAAAACAACCACGGGCCTTGTTTCACTAACCTGCTGGGACATCTGTTTAAAGCTGTGTCTTGGCCACACGTGAAATCCATTATTTGTTGATTTATTAACCCCTTTACCTGGGAACAGATGCTGTGTCCCAGTCCTTGCCTGGGCACTGGGGGTGCAGGGACAGCCCCCAGGTGCCACCCCCTGTTCTGGTCTGAGCCAGGCCCCTCCTGTCTTCCAGCCCTGACAACATGGGGCTGCTGGACCCGGACACCAGCGATGGCAGGGTGATCTTCTTCCTGCCCTGGGAGAAGATGACGATTGCGGGGACCACGGACAGCCCCACGGATGTCACCGCCCACCCCATCCCCACCGAGGAGGACGTCAACTTCATCCTGAGTGAAGTGCGCAACTACCTGGGCCCGGCCGTGGAAGGTAACCCCGGGGAGCCCTTGCTGGGAAGGGCTGGGGGCATCCCAGCCTGGGGGGCGTCCCAGCCTGGGGGGCAATGGGCTGCTGCCTGAAGCTGTGGCTCTTGGGATCTGCCTGTCTGAAACTGGTGGGCTGAGGTGTCAGCATGAGCTGTGCAGTGCTGCTGCTCCAGTCCATCACCAGCCAGCACCACCGCTAACACATCTCCCCGGGTGCCACATCTGCTTGTTTTTTGGGCACCTCCAGGGAGGGTGACTCCACCACTGCCCTGGGCAGCCATCTTCCCTCCAGACTGAGGGTTTGGTTTATTTAAATTATTCTGTACTGCTGCGTTTCTGCAGCAGCAATAAAATAAGTCTGAAAAGCACTCAGGCAGGAACATTGTAACATACTTAGGTTTAGGAAAACCTGCTGTCTGGAGATGGGAAATGATCGATTCCTTGTTTCCTGAAGTGGAGAATTGATGTCTGTATGTTGTATGAAGTTCTGGAAGTGTCCAGGAAAGCTCCTGTTGGGTGTCTGGAGCAGCAGTTGGTGTTGGAAGTGCAGGAGACCAGGGAGGGAGATGGGAATGTGAATAGGACAGAGATTAGATGGGATATTTGGAAGAAATTCTCCCCGTGAGGGTGGGCAGGCCCTGGCACAGGGTGCCCAGAGCAGCTGGGGCTTCCCCTTGATCCCTGGCAGTGTCCAAGGCCAGGCTGGACCGGGCTTGGGGCACCCTGGGACAGTAGAAGGTGTCCCTGCCCATGCCAGGGTGGGATGGGATGGGCTATAAGGTCTGTCCCAAGCCAGGCCATTCCCTGGTTTCCCGCATATTTTCCAGCAGCACGTTCGGAAGTGTTCAGTCCCTCTGGCTCAGCCCAGCTGGGCCTGTGCTGGTTTTCCTGTGCAGGTTTTCCTGTGCAGTTACTGTTTATAGATGGCTGGAGCTGAAATAACAACGGCACTGCCCATATCACCCCTCGACAGCCCTGCCTCTGCTGCCAGAGCCAGTGCCAGGGTTATCAACTTCCACAGGCTTGGACACCTTCCAGCTGCTTAATTACAGCGTCACGCGTGCTGCTTTCTGTAGTTTCATTAGTTTATGAACCTAATACAGGGTCTTGTGTCTGTGATTAACACTTCATTTTGGCAGGTTGAACACGCTGGCAGAGCACATTGATTTCAGAAATCTATTCCGTGTTCTTTGGGGGATGTTTTTTACACCCTTTTAGTGATTTTTCAATTATCGGTCATTTGAAAGTTGTGTTAAAAACATGTTCCAAAGGCTTCAGTACAAAGCAAATTGGTAACTGCACTTAGGGTGAAGGCTGCGGATAAAGATGGCTTGTCAAGAGGAAATCTTGGAATAATAACCTTCAGTCTAGAGGAAAAGCTTGAAGATCTGAAAGGAAATGTTACACTCATGTAACAAACTTTATTTTGGTTTATAAAATACAATGTAAGGACAGTTCAGATTAATTGGGAAGAATTTTCATGGAAAGGGGGGTGTCAGGCTGCAGCTGCCCAGGCAGGTTTGGAGTCCCCGTTGCTGGAGCTGTCCAGGGAGCGCCTGGATGTGGCACTCAGTGCTCTGGGCTGGTGACAAGGTGGGCATTGGTACCAGTTGGACTCAACGGACTGGGAGGGCTTTTCCAACATCAGTGATTCTGGGATTCCATAGCCCAGCTTATCCCCTGGCTCTGGGGGCTCTCCCCAGCTCTGGGGGTTGCTCAGGGCCAAGCAGGGTGTGGAGCAGCCCTTGGCAGAGCCCAGTGGGAACTGGGCACCCCTGGGCTCGGGCTGGCTGTGCCTCAGTATGGCTCTGCACAGTGAGAAGAGGAGATGTGCTGGCAGCCTGGAGTGGCATCCGGCCCCTGGTGACCAACCCTGACTCCAAGGACACCCAGTCCCTGTCCCGGAACCACGTCGTGACCATCAGTGACAGCGGCCTCATCACCATTGCAGGTACTGGGGGTTCCTTAAATACAGCTCTGCTGGGCTTTTCCAGGGTATTGCTTGCAAAAATCTTGTTCTGTGGGAATTCTTCTGCTCCTGTAACCAAACTGCTCTGTCCGTGGCAGTGGGGCTGGCTTGGAGCAAGCCTGGCACCAGTCATGTGTTCTATGGAATACATCAATATGTCTGTAGGGTGTAACAGCTTGTATTCCTGCTGCTTTCCCCAATACCGAGGTGAGCACTGTTCCCCCAGGTGGGAAGTGGACAACCTACCGTGCCATGGCACGGGACACCATCGACGCGGCCGTGCGCGAGCACAACCTGCAGGCAGGCTCCTGCAGAACCATGGGGCTGCAGCTGGAGGGGGCCGAGGACTGGAGCCCCACGCTCTACATCAGACTGGTCCAGGACTACGGACTGGAAAGTGAGGTGAGTCCTGCCTTCCTGCCTTGGAGGGCTTTGGTCTTCCCCTAAGCACCAGCATAACTTGGGCAAAGGTCGTGTGAGCCCAATCAGAGCTGGGACAGAGACAGTTCTAACAGAAATAAAGTTAGTAATTGTTCATCATCTTCCCCTTTTTCCTTCCTCCTAATCTTGACTGTTTCCTGCTAAGAACTCTCTGACTTGCGGGGTCTGTGGTCCCTGGAGCCCGCCAAGCTGTGCAGCAGCGTGATCACCATGTGACAGGAGAGCTGTGCTGTCAGGCCTGGTGGCACAGACACGGCAGGGCAGTGCTGATCCAGCCTCCCACAGCACAGAGCTTCCTCCCACACTGCCACTCTCCAGCACTCCTGGCAGCCTGTTTGTTACTGGGGATGAGGGAATGGTCAAGGAAAATGTCTCTTTCTTGTGCTTTCAAAACATGCTGGATTTGTGTTCCTCTCCACAGGTGGCTCAGCACCTGGCTACCACCTACGGGGATAAGGCTTTTGAGGTGGCCAAAATAGCCCAGGTGACAGGGAAGAGGTGGCCTATTGTTGGGAAACGTCTGGTATCTGAATTTCCTTACATCGAAGCTGAGGTATGTGGGAAAACCATGTCACCTTCTGTGATTCTGTCCTTGAGACAAGCAGGTTGGTGGCTCTGAAACATCTCCTTGAGCCCTTTCCTTTGGGGAGCCAAGATATTTTCTGTGTCTGTACCTGGAGCACACTTTGTGTATCGGTATATACACATATTAATACATTTATGCACAATTAAATATTTATATGATGCCCATTTTGTACTTCAGGTACAAACACTGGATCCCAGGTGGGTTGTGTAAAATGTCCCAAGGAAAGGGGGCTCTCCCAGCCGTGTGTGGGCTCTGGGTGCCAGCCCTGCTGTCCCTTGTCCCCAGGTGGGTTCTGTAGAGTGTCCCAAGGAGAAGGGGCTCTCCCAGCCATGTGTGGGCTCTGGGTGCCAGCCCTGCTGTCCCTTGTCCCCAGGTGGGTTCTGTAGGGTGTCCCAAGGAGAAGGGGCTCTCCCAGCCGTGCGTGGGCTCTGGGTGCCAGCCCTGCTGTCCCTTGTCCCCAGGTGGGTTCTGTAGAGTGTCCCAAGGAGAAGGGGCTCTCCCAGCCGTGCGTGGGCTCTGGGTGCCAGCCCTGCTGTCCCTTGTCCCCAGGTGGGTTCTGTAGAGTGTCCCAAGGAGAAGGGGCTCTCCCAGCCGTGTGTGGGCTCTGGGTGCCAGCCCTGCTGTCCCTTGTCCCCAGGTGGGTTCTGTAGAGTGTCCCAAGGAGAAGGGGCTCTCCCAGCCGTGTGTGGGCTCTGGGTGCCAGCCCTGCTGTCCCTTGTCCCCAGGTGGGTTCTGTAGAGTGTCCCAAGGAGAAGGGGCTCTCCCAGCCGTGTGTGGGCTCTGGGTGCCAGCCCTGCTGTCCCTTGTCCCCAGGTGGGTTCTGTAGAGTGTCCCAAGGAGAAGGGGCTCTCCCAGCCGTGTGTGGGCTCTGGGTGCCAGCCCTGCTGTCCCTTGTCCCCAGGTGGGTTCTGTAGGGTGTCCCAAGGAGAAGGGGCTCTCCCAGCCGTGCGTGGGCTCTGGGTGCCAGCCCTGCTGTCCCTTGTCCCCAGGTGGGTTCTGTAGGGTGTCCCAAGGAGAAGGGGCTCTCCCAGCCGTGCGTGGGCTCTGGGTGCCAGCCCTGCTGTCCCTTGTCCCCAGGTGGTGTACGGGGTTAAGGAGTACGCGCGCACCGCTGTGGACATCATCTCCCGCCGCACCCGCCTGGCCTTCCTCAACGTGCAGGCTGCTGAGGAGGCCCTGCCTCGCATCGTGGACATCATGGCCAAGGAGCTCAACTGGTGTGAGCAGAAGAAGAAGGTAGGAAGGGCCCTTTTCAGCTCCAGCTGCCTTGTTTTGCTTGAGGAGTTTCCGTGTTAAGGATCCCAGCTGGTTGAGTAGAGAGCTACAAGTGATGTTTTATTCCCGGCATAATGAGTCACTTGGTGCATTTCATTCTAAAGACTTTATCAAATGGCTGTGAAATGGGTTGGGATTGGCCAGGGGGTGGAGGGGAAGGGGAAGATCTGTATCCTGTTGCTCCCCAGCCTTAGAAGTGAAAGCAGGCTTGGCGTTGCTGTCCTATTCCTGTCAGTTATTTTGCTTTACTGACACTTTTCAACAGATCTGCCTCAGCACAGGAAGCTTCTGTAACCATAAAGAACCTGCCTGGTGTTGAGCTCCCTGATTTTTTCTGATTTTGGACAGCTGAGTCCAAATCATCACACTAAAGATCACACTAAATCATCATCACACTAAGATATCTAGTGGGAGAGAAATGACAAGTTGTAGGCCTAGCCTAAAAAGGCCATTTCTTCCTGAAAGGGGCAGACAGACTGAGTGAGTGAAGGTGTGGATGCACCTGAAGGCATTTACACAGAAATTAGAAGTTTTTACTAGCATGGATACCTTTTCCCAAGAGTAAAAAGTGCCTAAGTTTAACTTTTTGATACTTCTCAGCTGCCTTATTTTGGGACCTTAGAAAAGTACTGGTTAAGTGGAAGACCTAAGAGTAAAGTATAAAAAATGAGTACTTGTGTAAGAACTTGCTATTGCTCAGATACTCAGGTTTTGTGTTTTCTTTGTAGGAACAGCTTGAAACCGCTAAAACATTCCTGTACTATGAAATGGGCTACAAAGTGAAAACAGATCAATTAACAGACAGCTCTGAGATCAGCCTGGCACCTTCAGATATTGAGAGGTGAGTGGGGCAGGCGGGCTGCCCGTGCTGCTGTCCCTGCAGCCCGTGGGGCCCTGACGTGCAGCCCCTCCCTCGCAGGTACAAGAAGCGGTTCCACATGTTTGACAAGGACAAGAAGGGCTTCATCACCATCCTGGACGTGCAGCGTGTGCTGCGGGTGAGCTGCCCCTGCTCCTGACTCCCTCTGGGAGCAGCCTGTGTCCGTGGCTGAGGCCAGGCTGCTGAGCCCCTCTCCTGTGCTCGTTCCATGCAGAGCATCAGCATGCAGATAGACGAGAACACCCTCCACGAGATCCTCAGCGAGGTGGATCTCAACAAAAACGGGCAGGTGGAGCTCAACGAGTTCCTGCAGGTACGTGCTTCCTTTGGTTCCAGGAAAGGCTGGTTTCTGAGCAGCAAAGACACAGCTAGGGAACTTCCCCCTTGCTTAGGGTAGGGTTGGAGACCAGGGGAGTGTAACCTGGGGTGTTGGTACAAGGGGCACACAGAGCCATCCTCAAGCAGCTTGGAAATTCAATTGGTTTTTTTTTCCCCAGTCAGACTCAAAGAACAGGTCCAATTTACAAAGTATGCCCCAGTCCAGACCTGAATTTGGCATTTTAAGCCCAGAAATGCTGTTTAAATGTATTTAAAGTGATACAGGTGTCCATTGGAAGGTGCATGGCACAGGTGTGCACACTGACATTATCCACAGCTGTTAAGGGTTGTTATAAAAATTAGTAAACTAAGAAACTGAATAATAAACTACTAAATAACCAAATATTTATAATGATAAATAGTAATATAACCATAATGATAATAAACTAAATAACTAAATATTAAACTGAATATTATAAAGAATTAGTTAGAGCCCATCCCAGGCCCTATAACCCATTTTCGTTCCTGGATTGCCTAAATTGTCCCAGTTTCTCTGAAAAAAATGACATGCATCTGCTTTTTGGGGGGCTTTCAAGCAAACCCAAGGGTACTCCCTTTGCATATGCAGTTTGTCAGCTGGGTTGGTGTTTGAGGAGTCTTTTTTGGGGTGGTATTTTAGAGCCTGCCGTGTCTCCCCTGCCTGGTGGCAATGATGAATGCCAAACAGGAGAGAAATTAATGCTGGGGATTTTGGTCAATGTCAGCCCTTTCTTCACTGTGTCAAGTTAAACAAACAAGATCAAGGCAAAGGAAATGGTAATTGTCTCTCTGGAGATGAGCTGGGGATAAGAGCAGCATTGTTGAATCTAAATGCAGAAAATTTTCACAGGTTGTGTCCAGCATTAGCAAAAAGGAGTATTTATTTGCCTAAAATGCAGCAGTTGAGCTGAGGGGCTGCAGTGAACTTGGGGGAAGGGGAAGAGCCAGACCAAACAAGCCAGGGGGAAAGGAGAACCAGTGGCTTTGGGAGTTTATGCTGATTGTTCAAATGGGAGAGAATAGCCCCACTGGGTTCTGGCTGCTGGAAAGGGACACCTCCACTGGAAGCCTTTCACTGGGGCAGCCCAGCCCTTTCTGCAGGGCAGAGCTAGCTGCAGTTTGCTCAGGTTGGGTGCATTGGTTGGGAGCTGAAACAACAGTAGTTGTTCTGTGGGGTTTGGGGGCATCCTGGGGTGGTTTTGCTAGGCTGACCAGGCTCACCAGGGATTGCCAGCCCTACATCATCCCATGCAATGCAAAGGCCAGGCAGTATTTCAGGGTTGTTTCTGCAAACCTGTGTCACTCTGTGGCTCCTGCACATCTCCCAGAGCAGCCTGGGTGTGAAGCAGCAGTGATGGGGATGCCTTGTTCAGGCTGCCCTGGAGCAGAGGCTGGGCAGAGTCCCAGAATGAAGCAGGGATTTATTCAAGGATCTCCTCCATGGATCCAGCTGGGGCAGCACCAGAGCCCAGCCAGGGCTGCACCCAAGATGACCCAAAATGGCCCCAAAATGCACGGCCGGGCACGGGGTCTGTCCCTGGGATCAGCTCTGCTCCATTTGCACCTTGCAGTTCATTGTCCCAGCCCAGCTTTAGCCCAGGCACTCCCACCCTGCTCGTTTTTCTCTCTCCAGCCCACGGGGTTTGTGCTCCTGGGCTGAGATTGGGCTCATTTGTCCTTGGTGCCCAGCTGGAGCAGGAATTGTTTTGTCTCCCTGCTCTGTGCACAGAGCTCAGCAGCGCTGAGTGTGAAGCTCAGAGCTGCACACTGAAGCAGCACAGAATGTGAAAAACACAACAGCCAAAACCTGAGGCATCAGTGGCACTGGAGGGCTGAGCCCTCTGCTGTGCCTTGCACTGCTCCAGGGAAGCACTCAGTGCTAAGCACCAAGGTGCCACTGAAATGAACTGGGGTTGCCATGGAAGGAGCAAAATACATTAAATGTTTGTTTAATTTTTTAATGGATCTGTTAAGTCAGTGCCCAATACTTGAGTGTTTGCTTTCTGAAAACTTTAAAGTAATTGCGTTTCAGCGCAGAACTTGTGCAAGCCCTGGGCAAATATTTGTGGAGGTTTGTGTTGGAAAATAGAGCAGGTTGTGCCTGGGGGCTGCTGGCCTGCAGGTGGGAGCAGAGCAGGGCTGGCAGAGAGGAGCCCTGGCAGCCCCTGGTGCTCGGAGCCCGTGGGGTGATGGGGCAAACAGGGCTGCCCGAGCCGGCAGCACAGCTGGCACAGAGCCCAGGGCACAGGAGCTGCCTGGGGCAGGGCTGGGCTCCTGCAGAGCCAGCTGCTGCCAGTGGTGCTCCAGGAGGGACAGGGAGCCTTGGAACTGCTGGTGGGATGTAAAGGCAACCACCCCATGTTCAGTCAGGAGGAGTTGTGGAATGCCAGAGTGGTTTGAGTGGGAAGGGCCCTTAAATCCCATCCCATTCCTCTAAAGCACATTGCCCCAGGCTCTGGCAGGCTGGTGGCCCAGGAGGGTGACTGGGCAGGAGGCAGTGCCTCTGCTGCTGGGAGATCCCTGTCTGTGCACAGGCCTGGCCTCCTCCCTGTGCCTCTGGAATTGGGAGGGAGGCCAGGGGAAGGCCACACCACATTTGCACAGCTGCAGCTGCAGGTGCAATGAGCAACTTTTCCTATGGGGGAAGGAATCTGAGGGATTCCTGCAGTCAGTGGGAGTAAGAAATTGCATTTGGCAAGTGCCAATTGCTTCCCCGACGCTCTCTGCAGAGCTGGCTGCAGGTAATTTCAGCTCTAATGCTGGCTTTATCCATGGGATAAAAAAGAATTAACTAAAATCTTAGCACTAGTGTGCTTGCGCTGGGAGAGAGCAGAGTCCAACTTCCAGGACTTAGAGGCAAATTAGTTTTAAAAGTCTATAAAGGAATTTGGATTTGAAAGAATTGTGGGAGTCAAGTACAGTGTCTCTCCAGAGAAAGGCATGTGGGTGGAAAAGGGCAGGTCTGGGATCAGTGATGGATCAGGAATCATGAAATCCCTGCATGATGTGGGTTGGGAGGGACCCTAAAGCTCATCTTCAAGCCAGGGCCAGGGACACCTTCCACTAGATCAGGTTGTTCCAACCTGGCCTGGGGCACTTCCAGGGATCCAGGGGCAGCCACAGCTTCTCTGGGCACCCTGTGCCAGGGCCTGCCCACCCTCATAGGGAACAATTTCTTCCTAAATGCAAAAAAATCCTGAATCTTCCGCGAGCTGAATCCTTCAGATATTGCAAATAAGCAAAGAGAGCCTGTGCAGCTGCTGGGTTTTCCCCCACTCTGAAATGCCGTGGAGAAACCCCCGGTGATGATGGCTGGCTGCCCTGCTCCCAGGTGGATCGTGTTTGGTCCTGTCCCTCCTCCTGCCCCCGGGGCTGTCCGAAGCAGTCTCTGATAGCCCTGGGGGTGTGCCGAGCCTGGCGCCAGGCTCGGGGGCCGCAGCTGGCCTCGCAGTTCGGGAAGGCAGGTGTGTGCTGGCTGTGCTGCAGCCCCGGTGACGCTGTGCCCTGTCCCCAGCTGATGAGTGCCATCCAGAAGGGCCGTGTGTCGGGCAGCCGGCTGGCCGTGCTGATGAAGAGCGCCGAGGAGAACCTGCGGCGCCGCCAGGCCATCCCCGTGGACCGCAGCGGAGGGGGGCTCTGAGCGGCCCCCCGGCCCCCCGGGCAGCTCTCCCGGAACACTTCGGCGCGTTTGTCCTCCTCGTTAATGGTTTCCTTCCTGCCCCGGGACGTGGCTGGCTGGGCTGTGCTGGCAGGAGCTCGGCAGTGCAGCTGCAGGGGCTGGGGGCACACTCAGCACGTCCTGCCCCGGCCGTTCACCTTTGTGCCCTGCTCAGAGTGAGTCCTGCCCCAGCCATTCACCTTTGCAGCACCCTCACCTTCAGAGCACGCCGTGCTCAGGGTGAGTCCTGCCTCAGAGTGAGTCCTGCCCCGGCCATTCACCTTTGCAGCACCCTCACCTTCAGAGCACGCCGTGCTCAGGGTGAGTCCTGCCTCAGAGTGAGTCCTGCCCCGGCCATTCACCTTTGCAGCACCCTCACCTTCAGAGCACGCCGTGCTCAGGGTGAGTCCTGCCCTTAAACGCGCTGAGTTCTGCAAACACGAAATCTCTGAGCTGCTTCTGCCTCCTCACCAAGGAGCAAGAGAGGGAAAGCTGTGTTCTGGATGGAGGTACCATTGCAAAGGAGCAAACCCAGCATTTCTGGGGTGGGGTGGTGGAGACCTGTCCTGAGCCCGCTGTGGGTGGTAGGTTTGCCCTGTTATTCCAGTGGTGCCAGCGCTTGGCCCCTCAGAAATTGCAGCTGGAAAACAAGGCACCTGGATTAATCACCCGAGGTAATAATGTAGCTGAAAGCTGGGCACAGCTTCCCTTCTCCACTGTTAACACAAATAAACTGCCTCTAATAAATGGCATTGTCTGCAGGTGGTGCTTTCTGCAGTGAAATAAAGGCAAAAGGTGTTTTGTGCTAAAAAGAGCTTCAAGTTTGGGGCAAACCCTGATGCTGTGTAGAATGGGGCAGGTTTTGGTAGCACAACAATCTTAAATGTTAATTTAAAAATGCTCAAACACGGTGAAGAAAACAAAGTGTGTGTTTTGCATCCTACTAACTTTTCTAGGAAAAAAAAGGCTGTTTTTCAGCAGGCTAAATGAAAAACCAAAGCATGGAGCCCTCACTGGAGCTGTTTCCAGCACTGCTGTACCTGCCTGTTGTCCTCCTGCTGCTGGGCTGGGCTGAGATCAGCTGGGAGATTGCTGCCTGATGTAGAACAAGGCAGGGAAACCTGGTTTTCTGCTGGATTTGGCATCTGCCGTATTCCCTGAGTAGAGCAATTTCCACCTCAAACCAAGCTTCTCTTCCCAGGGGTCAGAATTTCTGCTGAAGTAAAATTTGATGTATTTAACTGGTATCACCACGTCCACTGATGGAAAATAGCATCCATCAGGGATGCCCAACAGGGCAGGAGTGAACAGCAAGGATTCCTTGGATATTTTAACAGGGAAAATGGCTCCAGACACAAATGGAGATGCTGGGGGCTGGTGGGATGTAGCACAGTGAGTGCAGATGCTGTCTTTGGCTGCAGAAGCAGAGCCCTTAAATAAAAACATGAAACATTTGGGTGTTGAAAAACAGTAGATACAAAAGAAAAGGGTAAGACTCACCTAAAATGAGTTCCTAAAACGGTTGAGATGGTTTTTGCATGTTCAGTTTGTTTTTTGATGTAGCTGTTGTTCAGGTTCTGGCTTTGTGCTTCGAGCAGGGCTGAGGAAGGGCGAGTTGGCACATCTGGCACCACAAGGACGTTTCAGCCAACAGAGGGTTTGTTCCTGTGGTCCTGTAGGCTTTTCCTTTAGAGCTGTGTTCCAGAATGTTCAGGTGAAGGATGGAACGTTTGTGTCCCAAACACACAGGAGCAGATTTCACACATCCTGCAGCCTGGAGGGAAGTGAATGTGTAACACACGGCCGAGGGAGGGGGGTCAGGATTCTGCTCTTAACAAAAGTGTAAGGGGAAATCAAACAAAGTTTTCCAGGCCACGTGAAGAAAAAAAAATTTCCAATGTTGAACAGGTTTTTTGTAAAGAAAAAATATTTTCACTATTGAACAGCTTTTGTACAGTTTAAAGAGAAATTCTCCACTCGTCTCTAACTGGCATTGTTAAAATAATAACCTGAATTTACCTGGAAAGCAGGATTTCTGTGTTGTACCCAAAGTGTGCTCCTTGTTCTCTTGTTAATCTTGCATCTGGAATGTGGCTGTGGGTTCTCCTGGCTGTGTGTCCCTGGACATGGATTGCTCTGTCTCAGGCACTTGTGTCACCTCCTGCTCCCCTGCACGGCGCAGCCAGGCCTGCAGTGACAGGGACAACTGCACGTGTCCCCAGCAGTGCCTGGCAAACTCTCCCGTGCTGGTGTCCCCTGGTTGTGCCTGCAGGAATGCTGGCTTTGCTCTCTGGGCTCCTTGGTCTGCATGCCCTGTGGGAACAGTTGTGAGATGGCACTGGCTTTCCTTCCTGGGATGGAAAAGCAGGAGTGGGACTGTGTGTGTGAAGGGAAGATTTCTGGGTTTTCTGTGGCATTTTGTGTTGTAAATAACCTGTGGGGAGGGGGGATCCATGCAGTGTCTGGGGGGGGATAAATACGTGTGCAGACACGCTGCAGGTTTCCACGTGGCACTTAGGTTTGTTGTCAGGTTCCTGTTGCAGCCTGGGCTGTTCAATGCTGTGTTTGAAGCTGGGTTGTCATTTTTATAACTGTCTTGGTGTTTTCCTGCCATTATTTATTACCTTTGATATCTGGAATGAGCCGCATGCGTTTATTGAGCAATAAGAGGATGTATTTAATGTGCCTTGTTTTTAACTGAGTAAGGACTGAAAGCATGAATCAATAAAAGTGGCTAAAAAAGTTCCTTTCGCTGGCAGTTTGTTGTGGCAGGTGCAAAAGTACCTCGGAGTCACCCTGGGGAAGTTTCTGTGGGAAGGAGGAGGTGGGGATGGGTGGGTTTGGGGAACAGGACCGGGTTTCCCGTGCTGTCCCCTCTTAGCTCAGCCCCGAGTGCTCGGCAGTGGGGAAGTGCAAGTGAGGAGTGAGTGCAGCCCTGGCACTGCAGGAGGTGACAGTGACAGGGGAGCTGCAAGGGCAGCAGCCTCCTGGCTTTGGTTGGTATATGCATTTTCCTCCGGGATTCTGGCTGCCAGCCAGGAGCAGCCCCCACACACAGGTGAGTTTGATCCTGACCCAGGTCAGCTCCAGTGGGCAGGAGAGATCTCCCAGCCCGTGTGGGTCGTGTTCCCCGTCAGGTGAGCCCGGGCTGCCGCGTGCCACCAGTGTTCCAGCAGAGCAGATCCATTTTCCCAGCCAGGGAATCAGCAGGCCCTTAGCAGTGTGAGCTCAATCTTCATAATCTCCAGATTATTTCCTGGGTTAATTTACACTTGTAGCAGGAATATGGCACAGCTGCCACGGAGCTGTGCTGATGTACAAGCAGCTCCCTCCACGTGGGAATGAACTAGACCAGAGGGGAACCACAGAGATTGTGGATTTTCCCCTAATCCACGGCGTGTAAGTGAGAAGGCAAAGAATGTTTGCTGTGATCAGCTTGATCCCAAATATTTTGCAGCACCAGAGTTGCCTCGTGTCAAGCTCCTGGCTTTGCTGCTGGAAGGCACAGGAGTTTGGGGCTGGTCCTTCCCGTGGCATCTCCCCAGAATGGTCAGAAATTCAGATTTATTGCCCCTCTGTGGCTGCTGGTCAGAAATACGATGGGGAATACCAAAGCAGCATTAACATCTCAGCGTGGGGGCCGAGCTGGGTGTTCCCGTGTCAGCTGGGAGCTGATGGCAGCTGCTGGGGACAAGGCCACCCGTGGGGACAGGGCCACCCGTGGGGACAGGGCCGTGCTGCTGGCACAGCTCCAACAAGCTGTGCTCTGCCTCAGGGCAGGAGTGCCTGTCCCACTGTCCCTGCACTGCCCAGGTGAGCTGTGTGCAGGGCTGGGCTCACACACTGCCCAGGTGAGCTGTGTGCAGGGCCGGGCTCACACACTGCCCAGGTGAGCTGTGTGCAGGGCTGGGCTCACACACTGCCCAGGTGAGCTGTGTGCAGGGCTGGGCTCACACACTGCCCAGGTGAGCTGTGTGCAGGGCTGGGCTCACACACCCTGCACTGCCCAGGTGAGCTGTGTGCAGGGCCGGGCTCACACACTGCCCAGGTGAGCTGTGTGCAGGGCGGGGCTCACACACCCTGCACTGCCCAGGTGAGCTGTGTGCAGGGCCGGGCTCACACACCCTGCACTGCCCAGGTGAGCTGTGTGCAGGGCCGGGCTCACACACTGCCCAGGTGAGCTGTGTGCAGGGCGGGGCTCACACACTGCCCAGGTGAGCTGTGTGCAGGGCTGGGCTCACACACCCTGCACTGCCCAGGTGAGCTGTGTGCAGGGCCGGGCTCACACACTGCCCAGGTGAGCTGTGTGCAGGGCGGGGCTCACACACTGCCCAGGTGAGCTGTGTGCAGGGCCGGGCTCACACACCCTGCACTGCCCAGGTGAGCTGTGTGCAGGGCTGGGCTCACACACTGCCCAGGTGAGCTGTGTGCAGGGCGGGGCTCACACACTGCCCAGGTGAGCTGTGTGCAGGGCTGGGCTCACACACTGCCCAGGTGAGCTGTGTGCAGGGCTGGGCTCACACACCCTGCACTGCCCAGGTGAGCTGTGTGCAGGGCCGGGCTCACACACTGCCCAGGTGAGCTGTGTGCAGGGCTGGGCTCACACACCCTGCACTGCCCAGGTGAGCTGTGCATCACCTGGAGGGACGCCCCTCTCCCTCCCCCAGGGCCTTTCCTTGCCGGACTCGGCTCTGCCTCCCCGCACTCCTCCCTTCTCCAGCGGCAGCAGCTGGAATTAAACGCCTCTGTAAAGCCGGCAGGGTCGGGCTGGGGCCCCAGTGCCGAGGTCCCTG